>NC_046164.1:95211843-95580253 GCF_011064425.1 Rattus rattus | reverse complement strand
ATGATTTGAAAGTACAGACCATTGCACAAGGCATTGTGGTTGGGGCATGAGGCAGTTGGTCACATCCCAACCACAATCAGGAGGCAGAGGGAGGTGAACACTGGTAGGCAGCTCAGTACAGAACCTGAGGATATGGAAAGCTGCTATCTACACTTAGGGGTGAGCTCTCCATAGTTAACCAATCTAGCAGCTCCCTCACAGATTCCCAGAGGATTATCTTCTAGTTAATTCTAAATATTGTAAAGCTCATAATCAGTGTTAGCTATCACAACTGCCTTTAACCAGGGATATGGTTATATATATGTACATATATTAATTGTGTGCTCTGAACACAAAAGTCATGTGTTCAAAAAAGTACAAAGTCAGAGATCAATTATTTATGATCAATATCAACATTTTCATCATTTATAGAGTATGAATGACTTTCAAATTTTTAAGTTATTAAAATATCAAGTGATAGTGCATTAAACATGACAATGACATAAAATAAGTTTGTTGACTACAAACTAAATTATATTGGTTAATGGCTACTTTCACAATGCAACCAAGTGTTGAGAAGCTGTGAAGGAAATCATATGGTATTGAGGTTCAAACTACTTACTATATTGTTATTCTAAGGAAAAGTATATAACAATCTCCTTGAAATTATAGTTACCCACAAAGCGTTAATAAGCATAGGAAATATGGCATTCAGACTTAATATATATTATATATCATATATCTATACATATAATATGTATAATATACACAAAATAAATAACATATATTCATATATTCAAAGCCAGATACAGAGGGCAAGAGGAGGAATATGAGATTGTAGAGAGAGAGAGAGAGAGAGAGAGAGAGAGAGAGAGAGAGAGAGAGAGAATATAAAACTTTTCAAAAATGGTTGCCAGGATGGAGAACTGCTAGTTTTACCTGTGAGAGAGCTATTGTTCTCCATCTGCTTTGGTCTGAGGATGGGTCTGAAGATGGCAAGCAATGCCTCTCTTTTCTTTTTTTTTCTTTTCTTATTTTTTTTTTTCGGAGCTGGGGACCGAACTCAGGGCCTTGCGCTTACGAGGCAAGCGTTGTACCACTGAGCTAAATCCCGCACCCCTATGCCTCTCTTTTCTATTCCTCCAAATCCATTCATCATCTTTTCAGCATATCTTGGACTCTGTAAAGGAGTCTAACTGTGTCTATATTAACAGGCATCTCTGACCTTGGGTTTCTATCTGGGATTGTCAGATGTCCTCAGCATATTATAGAGGAGGGAAGAGTGGGTATTTGCTATGAGTATCACCAGATATATTTCAATTACTCCACTCAAAGTGGAAATGTCTATCTAAAACTCCTGATCTGGCTCTATAGTATCATTTGAGTTGTTCTTTTGGGGAATGCAATAGTGGTAATGACATCATATCTTTCTGATGTCTATCTCCAGATGAACTGAAAAATCCTTTGTGTTCCTTAAAATCTTCCTATAGGCCTGTAAATGTTGAAGTGACTTTGGATTACCCCAATGAGACTAATTCTCTGGTTTTCACTTGGGTTCAGCTGGACCAACTACCAACTATAACATGTCAGAATCTAAAGGGTGGTATCATTTCTTGGGATGACAAAGATGAGGCTATCAAAGACAATCACATTTTTGCCTCAAATACTTTGTTCTCCTTTCTTCTACTCCAACTTTAACTTTTGACCTAGAAAATACTTTTCATAATCATGTTTGAAATGTAAATTTTGCAGAGATGCCTTAAGTGTTTACTCTAACATGAGGTGGTTCCCCATGGCAGGCTTTTAAAATTCCATCCTTATAGGCATCCGTCTTAGAAGGAGCTTTCCTTCCATAATGTTTCAGTATTTCTCATGTGAGTTTATATTTCTTTAGGAACTCTAATGACTTTATGTTCAACATGTATCTCTTGAAATTCTTAAATAATTTTTGTTGACTATGTGAGAATATTATATTAGAAAATTTCAATTCTCTTACAAACTCATACTGACTCATGTTACTAAATGGGCCAATGCTCATAAAGATCTGAATATCCTAGGTAGATAGTAATAAATTTACATGTTCATAGCTTTTTACAGGGCATTTGTTGTAATCGCAGAGTTAGAAGCTTATCAATAAAGAAACTGTCAATAAATCAATAACAGAGGAAAATACGTGGAAACAATCGCATGATCCCTATAGGCTAGAGCTGAAGTAAACTCAAAGGTCTGCACTTACTATTTAGGAAGGAATGGACGAATACTCTTAGTACCTGTTCCTCTCCTTTCCTTGCAGCCACAGCATTCCAACTTGTAGTGAGTTGGCCTAATGCTGCTTATATTCTAATGCTAATACTGGTTCCTCAGAAGTTAGCCGGCCCCACTCTCACCTCCAATAAGCAGGACATCACATATTCAACTGATGCCAAGTGAACCTTCTTCCCAATTCAGCTGATTAGTAATAGGCTGGAGCCCGTGGTTGGGCAGTGAAGTGGTGAGGTGGGATGAGAGGCTTAAGAGGGACTGCCAGGTAGATTGGAGAAGAGAGAGGAAGGAGACAGAGGAGGAGGAAGTTACCCTGAAGCAGAACAAGAAGGAAGGAGAAAGAGCGAATGCCAAGCCAGGGAGTAAGTTAGAATAGTAGTAGTTCTGCACAGTCTGGACATATGGCTTATAATTAAAATATCTAGATTATGTTTCTTTTATACCATCTTATTAGAACTGTAAAATCAGAGAAAGAACTGGAAGAGCTCGAAGGGGCTCGAGACCCTATATGTACAACAATGCCAAGCAACCAGAGCTTCCAGGGACTAAGCCACTACCTAAAGACTATACATGGACTGACCCTGGACTCTGACCTCATAGGTAGCAATGAATATCCTAGTAAGAGCACCAGTGGAAGGGGAAGCCCTGGGTCCTGCTAAGACTGAACCCCAGTGAACTAGACTGTTGGGGGGAGGCGGCAATGGGGGAGGTGGGGAGGGGAACACCATATAAGGAAGGGGAGGGGGAAGGGGATGTTTGCCGGAAACCGGGAAAGGAATAACACTCGAAATGTACATAAGAAATACTCAAGTTAATAAAAAAAAAAGTGAAAACAAACAAACAAAAAAAAGAACTGTAAAATCCAGCAAAACTAACCAGACATCTAAAAATATTTAGTTAAATGAAGTTTCACCCTTTTGAGAATCACTGCACCAGAAAATTTTAAAAGATAAATTTAAGATTTGGCATGCAAATTTAATAGGTCTTCAACTGCTGCAAGATAATTTTATACTGTAAGGGTAGTAATGATTTTTCTGAATGAATTTGCTGGACTAAAGAAAAAACAAACAAAATAGAAACTAATACAGTCAACATAGTTGCCCAAATTCTTAGTGATAGAATGGGTATTAAGAAAAGTTATTAAATAGTCTGTTCTCTAATTCTCTGGTTTTCCTTTCTAATACCAAGTAACATGGGCTTCAATTTAGTCATAGACGGAGGCTAGAGACTCATAGAAGCTTGTATAGGTAAGGGGACAGAGAGTTTGGTCAAATCAATCTTTCTTCTATTTACATTTTTCATTTCATCTACTCAGTCCACATTTCATTTCAGATATTATTTTCCTTTTATTGAACATAAGACCCAAGGATTATTTGTTTGCTCACTTGTTCCCCTACTTAAAGAACAGCAGTCAATGCAATTTCTCTAGCCTAATGCTACCCTATGCTAAGAAGACGCATACTAACCTGCCCTCCTCAAGGTCATAGCAAATCCATGACCAATCTTTCTGCTTTGGACCAAGTTCCTTTGTGAAGAAAAAGAAAATCACTCACAACCACTCTGTATTTCAATATGGTCTGGTCTTTGTGTGATTTCAGGCTTTAAGAGAAAAGCATTTAACCTGTCCACACATTTACTACTCCTTGACATTTCTTCGTTAAAGGTATAACTTTATCAGTGGGCAAGTCTGACTGCTGTGGTGACATGAGTTTTATGCCTAGAACCAACATAAATGTGGATTGAGAGAAATGATTCCTTTAAGTTGTCATGTGACTCCCCATGCTCTCCCCCAACATCATGTGCATGTATGCATGTGCATGCAGGCCTGTGTGCATGCACAGACACACACACAGGCACACACAGACACATACATATATGCTGCTAATAAATGAAATATAGACATAACAACTTCCTCTTATGTGTTAATCATCAATTTCATTATCTAAGGCTGTCACTGAATGGAGCTTAAGAGTAGTTTTTACATGCTGCAAGAGGAAGACAGGTACAAATTAGTAACCAACATGGAAATATAGACATGAACATTTCTTCCTTCTATATGAATTTCAACTAACACTATTACATTTCAATGGTTGTTGAAGGCATTTCAAATAACAAAGTCTCTTTGACAATAGCTAGCCCATATGAATACTTCCCTCCTTGCTAACAATCTTTCTATGTATTCACATATTCAAAACTAATAATAATAATAATAATAATAATAATAATAATAATAATAATAATAATAATAATAATATATGGGTTTTAGATATAGCATGCATTTGTTCCCTCGTTAATGAGCTAAGACAGCACATTAACTCAGACATTTAAGTGCACAACAATTGTATGAATTACTTTGAACCATTCATTGCCTTTCAGGAAGTTCAAACAAGGGACATTTATTCACTACTTCAAATTTGTGCCTCCACCTAGTGGTAACAACAGAAACAGCATGTTTTTAAGCCATTTCATTTTTTAAGGCACTGGACGAAAATAAATTGAAAATATTTCTTGACAGTCATCTGCTATCAATTCTGATATATTGTAACATAAATGGAATACATACAGTAAAAACAGATATTCAGTAGGCAAAGGAGAGCCGGAAATTCTAATGCATGAGTAGTAGAATAGAAACGGCATACACAGAACCAGAGTTTATACTAATGTTTGCATTTGGGAAATCCCACAAGATGAGAGTAAATATTTTTTACTAAACAAACAAAAAAACACAGGACAATGGATTTCTATTAGCTCTTTTTTTACTGAAAATATTAATGCAGTCCTTTCCAGAGCTTTTCTTTGCCAATATCCAGTAGCAACGAATCTCTGCGCAAATGTCATTTTCAAGGTATGAAGGAAACTCCTGTTCTATAAAAGCTGGTCTTCAATAACAATAAGGGAAGAATGCCCACATATACGTGGAAACTGAACAATGCTCTACTCAATGATAACCTGGTCAAGGAAGAAATAAAGAAAGAAATTAAAAACTTTTTAGAATTTAATGAAAATGAAGGTACAACATACCCAAACTTATGGGACACAATGAAAGCTGTGCTAAGAGGAAAACTCATAGCGCTGAGTGCCTGCAGAAAGAAACAGGAAAAGAGCATATGTCAGCAGCTTGACAGCACACCTAAAAGCTCTAGAACAAAAAAGAAGCAAATACACCCAGGAGGAGTAGAAGGCAGGAAATAATCAAACTCAGAGCTGAAATCAACCAAGTAGAAAAAAAAGGACCATAGAAAGAATCAACAGAACCAAAAGTTGGTTCTTTGAGAAAATCAACAAGATAGATAAACCCCTAGCCAGACTAACGAGAGGACACAGAGAGTGTGTCCAAATTAACAAAATCAGAAATGAAAAGGGAGACATAACTACAGATTCAGAGGAAATTCAAAAAATCATTAGATCTTACTATAAAAGCCTATATTCAACAAAACTTGAAAATCTACAGGAAATGGACAATTTCCTAGACAGATACCAGGTACCGAAGTTAAATCAGGAACAGATAAACCAGTTAAACAACCCCATAACTCCTAAGGAAATAGAAGCAGTCATTAAAGGTCTCCCAACCAAAAAGAGCCCAGGTCCAGACGGGTTTAGTGCAGAATTCTATCAGACCTTCATAGAAGACCTCATACCAATATTATCCAAACTATTCCACAAAATTGAAACAGATGGAGCACTACCAATTCCTTCTATGAAGCCACAATTACTCTTATACCTAAACCACACAAAGACCCAACAAAGAAAAGAGAACTTCAGACCAATTTCCCTTATGAACATTGATGCAAAAATACTCAACAAAATTCTGGCAAACCGAATCCAAGAGCACATCAAAACAATCATCCACCATGATCAAGTAGGCTTCATCCCAGGCATGCAGGGATGGTTTAATATCTGGAAAACCATCAACGTGATCCATTATATAAACAAACTGAAAGAACAAAACCACATGATCATTTCATTAGATGCTGAGAAAGCATTTGACAAAATTCAACACCCCTTCATGATAAAAGTCCTGGAAAGAATAGGAATCCAAGGCCCATACCTAAACATAGTAAAAGCCATATACAGCAAACCAGTTGCTAACATTAAACTAAATGGAGAGAAACTTGAAGCAATCCCACTAAAATCAGGGACTAGACAAGGCTGCCCACTCTCTCCCTACTTATTCAATATAGTTCTTGAAGTTCTAGCCAGAGCAATCAGACAACAAAAGGAGATCAAGGGATACAGATCGAAAAAGAAGAAGTCAAAAAATATCACTATTTGCAGATGATATGATAGTATATTTAAGTGATCCCAAAAGTTCCACCAGAGAACTACTAAAGCTGATAAACAACTTCAGCAAAGTGGCTGGGTATAAAATTAACTCAAATAAATCAGTAGCCTTCCTCTACACAAAAGAGAAACAAGCCGAGAAAGAAATTAGGGAAACGACACCCTTCATAATAGACCCAAATAATATAAAATACCTCGGTGTGACTTTAACCAAGCAAGTAAAAGATCTGTACAATAAGAACTTCAAGACACTGAAGAAAGAAATTGAAGAAGACCTCAAAAGGTGGAAAGATCTCCCATGCTCATGGATTGGCAGGATTAATATAGTAAAAATGGCCATTTTACCAAAAGCGATCTACAGATTCAATGCAATCCCCATCAAAATACCAATCCAATTCTTCAAAGAGTTAGACAGAACAATTTGCAAATTCATCTGGAATAACAAAAAACCCAGGATAGCTAAAACTATCCTCAACAATAAAAGGACTTCAGGGGGAATCACTATCCCTGAACTCAAGCAGTATTACAGAGCAATAGTGATAAAAACTGCATGGTATTGGTACAGAGACAGACAGATAGACCAATGGAACAGAATTGAAGACCCAGAAATGAACCCACACACCTATGGTCACTTGATTTTTGACAAAGGAGCCAAATCCATCCAATGGAAAAAAGATAGCATTTTCAGCAAATGGTGCTGGTTCAACTGGAGGTCAACATGTAGAAGAATGCAGATCGATCCATGCTTATCACCCTGTACAAAGCTTAAGTCCAAGTGGATCAAGGACCTCCACATCAAACCAGACACACTCAAACTAATAGAAGAAAAACTAGGGAAGCATCTGGAACACATGGGCACTGGAAAAAATTTCTGAACAAAACACCAATGGCTTATGCTCTAAGATCAAGAATCAACAAATGGGATCTCATAAAACTGCAAAGCTTCTGTAAGGCAAAGGACACTGTGGTTGGGACAAACGGCAACCAACAGATTGGGAAAGATCTTTACCAATCCTACAACAGATAGAGGGCTTATATCCAAAATATACAAAGAACTGAAGAAGTTAGAACGCATAAGAGACAAATAACCCTATTAAAAAATGGGGTTCAGAGCTAAACAGAGAATTCACAGCTGAGGAATGCCGAATGGCTGAGAAACACCTAAAGAAATGTTCAACATCGTTAGTCATAAGGAAATGCAAATCAAAAACAACCCTGAGATTTCACCTCACACCAGTGAGAATGGCTAAGATCAAAAACTCAGGTGACAGCAAATGCTGGCGAGGATGTGGAGAAAGGGGAACACCTCCATTGTTGAGGGGGTTGCAGACTGCTACAACCATTCTGGAAATCAGTCTGGAGGTTCCTCAGAAAATTGGACATTGAACTGCCTGAGGATCCAGCTATACCTCTCCTGGGCATATACCCAAAAGATGCCCCAACATATAAAAAAGACACGTGCTCCACTATGTTCATCGCAGCCTTATTTATAATAGCCAGAAGCTGGAAAGAACCCAGATGCCCTTCAACAGAGGAATGGATACAGAAAATGTGGTACATCTACACAATGGAATATTACTCAGCTATCAAAAACAATGACTTTATGAAATTGTAGGCAAATGGTTGGAACTGGAAAATATCATCCTGAGTGAGCTAACCAATCACAGAAAGACATACATGGTATGTACTCATTGATAAGTGGCTATTAGCCCAAATGCTTGAGTTACCCTAGATGCCTAGAACAAATGAAACTCAAGACGGATGATCAAAATTTGAGTGCAGATCGCTCATGAGAGACACAGCCAGAATACAGCAAATACAGAGGCGTATGCCAGCAGGAAACCACTGGGCTGAGAACGGGACCCCTGTTGAAGGAATCAGAGAAAGAACTGGAAGAGCTTGAAGGAGCTCGAGACCCCATATGTACAGCAGTGCCAACCAACCAGAGCTTCCAGGGACTGGGCCACTACCCAAAGACTATACATGGACTGACCCTGGACTCTGACCTCGTAGGTTGCAATGAATATCCTAGTAAGAGCACCAGTGGAAGGGGAAGCCCTGGGTCCTGCTAAGACTGAACCCCTAGTGAACTAGACTGTTGGGGGGAGGGCGGCAATGGGGGGAGGGTTGGGAGGGGAACACGCATAAGGAAGGGGAGGGGGGAGGGAGATGTTTGCCCGGAGACCGGGAAGGGGAATAACATTCGAGGTGTGTATGGGAAATACTCAAGTTAATAATAAAAAAAAAATAAAAATAAAAAAAAAAAAAAAAAAGATTCTCACCTAAAGTCTTCAGTGAAATTTTCAATAAGATTACCTCTTGAGTTGAGTCAGATTGAAGGCTCTCTGTCTCCAAACTATGAGATTTATAAGAATGTTGAAAGTTGGACCACTCATAGCTTTCTCAAAGACTCTGGTAAAAGAACTAAAGGATCAATGCTGTGTTCTTGCCCAGGAGTAGACTTGGTTAGGCTAGCCCACAGGCAAGGCCAGAGCCTTAAAGAAATTAAGGTTTCAGTTCCTGGAAACTTGGCTTTTCTACTTGCAGAGATTGGAGTCATCAGTTCCAAGGTTGCTGTGATGCCATTGACATAGATTCTGTTCTCCTTATGTAACATTGCATGATGAACTTTCTGCCTTTTTTGTCCTATTTCTCTCCTGCACAGAGTATATAATATGCTGGACTTCTTAACAAGGTTTTTTTGTAACAATACACAGCTTATGCAAGAACCCACAAATCCAACCTGTCTTATCTTCTTGACATCTGACCTCCTGGTTCACTCTCTTAGGACCTGTCACTGAAGATCCACCTATTGGTCTAGGTTACAAGGAGAAACTTAAAGAGAGATTGCTGTAGTAGAAACTTATTCTGAGCATTTTTCAAAAGAGAAAGATGGCTAAGCTCCCAAGAGTAGTGATCTCGATTTGTACTTTTGATATAAGAAAGACAAACCTAGCTGTATTTTTATCAGTTTTTTTCAGTGAGACACAAGAAAGAATTTCAGAGATTAATCAAATACTATCTACTATAAATGGGAAAAACAAGTAGATCTAATGAATCTGGCAGAATATAAAATGTGTAGATTCACATGATTTATATTAAGTTTATGCTGTGTAGCCCACGTCTCTTCTCTGAAAATGAAGGTCTGTGGTGTTTTGAATAAGTTTGGCCCCCATAAACTCATTTGTTTGAAAGCTTGGTCTATGGGGAGGGGCATTATTAGGAGGTGTGGCCTTGTTGGAGTAGGTGTAGCTTTGTTAAAAGAAGTATGTCAGTGTTAGGAAGGGCTTTGTGGTTTCCTCTGTGTGGAATTACAGTCCTGGCTGCCTGTGGAATAAGATGTCAAACTATTCGCTTATCCAGTACCATGTCTGCCAGATGCTGCAGTGCCTCTCACCATAACATGCCAATGATGGACTAAACATCTGAAACTATAAGGCAGTTCCAATGAAATGTTGTCCTTTATAAGAGCTGCCTTGGTCATGTCTCTTTACAGCAATGGAAACCTTAAGACAACATCCTATTGAGGCTGCCCGTTCAGTTTAGGTTTAATCTTACAAGACATTTGCCTGGAAAATCCATTCCTCGAAGAACTTATCTCAAATTCAATGAATGGTTAGATAACATCTTGTTTCTAAATTTATCTTTGAATTTATGAATTTGGAAACTGATACTCAGCCTAGCCTTGGGTACCCACTCATATAGCTTCATCCACATTATCTTGGCCTTCTCTTAAATACTTCACTCACAGATTTAATCACTCACTCCATGTTCAACTCCAGTATGCCACTCCCCATAATGAAAGAGTTATTTTAAACCATATTTATAACTTTAAATAGGTGATTGTATATGCAAAACCAGACAGGGACATAGTTTCTTACTTTTGTTGGCAACCATTGTCATTTCAATTAATGGACAGTATTGAATTAATCAATAAATATTCAATTATTGTCTCAAATCATTTGTTAACTATTCTATTTATATATATTTTACTTTTCTCCTAAGACCGTGAGCTTCTGAGAGTCTAGCCAAAAATTGCCAAAGTACTCTGTTTCCTGAGACATATAGAATAATATTGATAAAATGGATTATCAGAATAAATTATTGGAAAATTGGTCATGGAGGAAATATTATGCTATACCAGTGACAAACCATAATATCAAAAGACCTCTTAGGCTACCCCAAATACTGCTTACTGTATGGAAGACCCTGGACACATTGTTTAGTCTAAGCCTTTTTTTTTTAATCTGTAAAATAAATTTAGGCCAATTGTGACAACTAAATGACAAGAAAAGTGTTAAGAACACAAGATTCCAGTAGTACACATATTAAGTAGCATCAAATCTCAGGAATCTTATGGCTGGTACTCTTTTCCATTTTGTTGAGTTGACTCCTCTAAAGCAAGTGAACAAGTACTTACTAGGGGGCTGGTATACCTACATTACCAAAAAGCTGCTCCTCTTTGCTTCACAAGTATTTTGATGATATATTCCACTTATTAACTTTAGACATACTTCAGGAGTTGACTGTTCCATGACAGGCTCAACTATTTTCATTCCTAAGAGTGAAGATATGGCACTCAGGTAGACAAGCAAGCTTCATAGTCTCTTCACAGGCTACCTTCAGCAGCATCTAGCCATCTAAGTCATCTGAACCCCAGAGCCCAGAGCCTTCATTCTTGGAAAAGCTCACTTATTATCAGAGCACAATAAGCCAGACTGCACTGCCCTCTTATCTGAGAACTGGTACTTGTTATCTCTTTTATTAGCAACTGTGTGGCCAACAGGGATCCATTGCACCAGTTCATGCTGTTAAAACTTAACACCACTTGTGTTGGCAAATTTCATAACAATTTGACACAAGTTAGGATCATAGGAGAGGAAGGAACATTAATTAAGAAAATGCCTCTATAATATAATTAGGAAAACTTATAGGACATTTTCTTTATTAGTCATTAATGGAGGAGAGCCCAGTTTATTGTGAGTGGGGTCATTCCCAGGATAGTGGTCCTACATTCTATAAGAAAGCAGGCTGAGAAAGCTTGAAGTCAGCATACCTCAACGGTCTCTTCATCAGTTCCTGACTCCCGGTTCTTGTCCTGTTTGGGTCCCTGTCCAAATTTCCTTTAGTGATCAGCTATGATGTAATAGTATAGGCCAAATAAACCCTTTCATTCCCAACTTGCTTTTGGTTGTGGTGTTTTACTGAAGTATAATAGTGTGGACTATGATAGTACTTATCATTGCAGAGTCTTTAAACAACAGCTGCAGCCACAAAACAAAACAAGAAAATCTAAATAAATCTAAATAAATATAAAGGCAGTTATACAATTTTCTTGACTTCTGTCATCTATATTAGTAGTATCGTTGGATGGTAATCTTCAGGCAGAGTCTTGCCTGCATGTCCTGGTCGTGTCTCAGATGATAAACACTTGCACGAAAATTCTAGGCAGCAAGGCTTTTCTTGGATAGCTTCCTCCAGGACTGTCTCATGTTTGATACAGGCCACAGTTGGGGACACTTGACAACTGAAAAAAAATCTAAGGATTTAGTGCATTTCAGCTCCAGCTATAGATGGTTTTTCTTTTCTTTTCTTTCAATATGTTTTTTCAAAAAAAAAAAAAGTAAAAGGCTTAGGTATGAAGCAGACAGAAAGAATACAATGTACTTCGTTGAAAGAAATAAAATGTGTTTGTCATAAGTGTTGATATCACACATTAATACTTCCTGCTGGGGAACATGGGCACCCTGGTGTGATGTGTTATAAATATTGCTGTAATCACCCCAAACTGGCAGCATGCTGAGAACTGCATGAAACGTACAGAATATCCCTAAGATGACTCTCCATCCACATCATTATTCCCCATTTGTAATTCACCATATCTCCAAACAAGTGCTTCCCTGTTCAGACTCTTCTAGAAGACAAACAAACAAACAACAAAAACAAAAACAACAAAAAAACAAACAAACAAAAAAAAGAAGAAGAAGGAAGGAAGAAGGACAAGACAGCCAGGCAGACATTTTTATTCTAGAAATGTTACATGTGACTATAGTTAAATCTCCTCCTCCTCCCCTTCCTCCTCCTCTTCCTTCTCCACTTCCTCCTCCCCTTCCTATTCCTCCTTCTCCTCTGCCATACTAGCAAATGCTTTTATCTGTCATACAGTTTGTCTCAATAGAACTGTGCTTATTCCCCCAGCAGGCTGCCTATCTGGTGGGGTGAAGAGCTGCCTGGCTATCAGCTTCTGGGAAAGAAATATTCAGCCATTTCAGCTGCACATACAGAATTTTTGCTTTGATGCTATTTTCAGTTCAGGGGACAGTTTCCAGTAATCAAGCTGACATCCTTCATAAAGTCAAAAGACAGTCAGAGAATTGTTTTATTTCTGAGGAGCCAGTGAAGGCTGTTGCTGGTGATGGTAAATTGCCATTTAGCCTGCAGCAGGTTTACAGTTTTTTTTTAATTGTTTACTAATGCCTACAATCTTTAAAGCAGTCTGAACTGTGACTACTTTACTGTCAAAATATGATTCTCTCAGAACTTCAACTGAAAATATTGCATTGTGGAGTAAATCTGTAGCTTGTGATTTACCTTTTAATATATGCATATTCATTAAAGCATTACTTCATTTGAAACAAAAGTTTTAGAGCAGATTCCCCCACTGTGGATGGTCTGAAAAGCCTGGCTTAGCCTCTTTTTCACAAGTAAGACAGAAGGGCAGTTGCTAAGAGTAGGTAAAGGAAATTTGGCCAATGGCGTGGGCTTTAGATTTCTGCTTTTATTACTTTCTTTGTTTCTTTCTTTCTTTTTCTTCCTTCCCACCTTCCTTCCTTCCTTTCTTTTATGCCAAGCACATATTTACAAAAATAATATACAAACAAAATAATGATAAAAAAATCAAATGGGAGTTAAAAGAAGTACAGTAGCATATGAAAGGGACTGACTAATGTGGGAAACATTACAAAGTCAGATCACAGGCTCTATGCAGAAATTAGATTTCATATATGTAACATCCTGATATCTGATATGTTATATAGATATAACATGTATAGATAATGTATTCTGATAGGTTAAGTAGGTATAATATAACCTGAACTGAGCAAAGCAATCTTTATTTCCAACAGTGAAACTTGACAGTACTTACAGTTGCATCTCCAAGAGTTTCCAATTATTGGCTATTCAAGTTTATTTTAAGTGACAGATAAGTGAGAAGCTAAGTATTTAATTTAAGAAATTTAATTGAAATGGAAGTGACACTAAATTATTTTACAATGGTCCTTTCAGTGGTTATGAAAAACCACAGGCCTTTGGATTAATCCTAGTTTTTGTAACACAATTTCTTTCTTAATTGCTGAGGCTGTAAACATCTCTGAATATTTCTTGACTCTAAGACTTGAATTGAAAAGAGCAGACATTTTGATGCTTATTGTACCTCCTTTTCCCTGTGCTTTCTGAAGTTTCAGAAATAGAACTGTCAGTTGCACTAAATATTTTATCTAGTATTTTGCTCAAGGGCCTGTGTTTAAAGAGAGATGACAAAATGAGACACGTAAGATAAGGTTGAATCCAGGTACAGAGAAGTCCCGTCTTCTATGAGTTATCTCTATTGGCAATTTCTGTATCACCTCAAAGGGTCCGTGTTTCAGAAAAATGCAAAGCAACTCCCTAGAATTTACTTATATAAATGGCATCCCTTCCTCCTTTCTTCACCCTTTACCTCAATTCACACATCAATACTTGCCAAATAAGTTTCCTTATCGTGTCTTGAATGTAAGTTTTTACTTTCATGTTGAAACTCATATAGTCTGTGCTTCTGACTGAACCAGGAAAAGAATTCTCTGATCAATTTGTGTACATGTATGTACCAGTGTATCATTATTAACTTCTTTTAGTTAAATGGATTTTATTGTACTGAGACTACATTTTTTATTTGAATAGCAAATTTTCATATGGTACAATTATAAATAAACTGATATAACTCATATAATGCTTCTCATGTCCCCTGTATGGTTCCCAAGGCTTTATGCAGATGGGTGCTTTTATCCTCACAATAACCCATTAAGCAAGGATGCTAACAGTTGCACTTTCAAATAAACAGAATATTCTTGCTCTTAGAGCATAAGCCACTGGTGTATTGCTCAGGAAATTTTCCCCAGTGGCTATGTGTTTGAGACTCTTCCCCACATTTTCTTCTATTTGTGTGTATCTGGTTTGATGTGGAGGTCCTTAATCCACTTGGACTTAAGCTTTATACATGGTGATAAGAATGGATCGACTTGCATTCTTCCACATGCTGACTTCCAGTTGAACCAGCACCGTTTGTTGAAAATGCTATCTTTCTTCCTTTGTCAAAGATCAAGTGATCATAGATGTGTGGGTTCATTTCTGGGTCTTCAATTCTGTTCCACTGATCAATCTACCTGTCTCTGTACCAATACCATAAAATTTTTATGACTATTGCTCTGTAATACGGCTTGAAGACAGGGATGGTGATTCCCCCAGAAGTTCTTTTATTGTTGAATATAGTTTTGGCTATCCTGGGGTTTTTGTTATTCCAAATGAATTTGCAAATTGCTTTTCTATCTCCATAAAGAATTGAGTAGGAATTTTGATGGGGATTGCATTAAATCTTCAGATTGATTTTGGCAAAATGGCCATCTTTACTTATCAATCCTGCCAATACATGAGCATGGGAGATCTTTCCATCTTCTGACATCTTCCTCTATTTCTTTCTTCAGAGACTTGAAGCTCTTGTCATACAGATCTTTCACTTGCTTGGTTAAAGTCACACCAAGATATTTTATATTATTTGGGACTATTGTGAGAGTGTCATTTCCCTAATTTCTTTCTCAGCCTGACATAAAACTACAAAGCTTCTGTAAGGCAAAGGACACTATCATTAGGACAAAACGGCAACCAACAGGTTGGGAAAAGATCTTTCCCAATCCTACATCTGATAGAGGGCTAATATCCCAAACAAAGAACTCAAGAAGTTAGACTCCAGAGAGCCAAATAACCCTATTAGAACATGGGGTACAGAGCTAAACAAAACATTCTCAGCTGAGGATTATCAAATGGCCAAAAAGCACCTAAAGAAATGTTCAACATCCTTAGTCATCAGAGAAATGCAAATAAAAAAACCCCTGAGATTTCACCTCACACCAGTCAGAATGGCTAAGGTATAAACTCAGGTGACAACAGATGCTGGCAAGGATGTGGAGAAAGAGGAACACTCCTCCATTGTTGGTGGGATTGCAAACTGGAACAAATCACTCTGGAAATCAGTCTGGAGGTTCCTCAGAAAATTAGACCTTCCACTACCTGAGGACCCAGTTTCATCTCTCCTTGGCATATACCCAAAAGATGCTCTAACATGCAACAAAGACACATTCTCCACTATGTTCATAGAAGCCTTATTATAATAGCCAGAAGCTGGAAAGAACCCAGATGCCCTTCAACAGAGGAATGGATTCAAAAAATATGGTACATCTACACAATGGAGTACTACTCAGCTATCAAAAACAATGACTTCATGAAATTCATTGGCAAATGGAATGAACTAGAAAATATCATCCAGAGTGAGGTAACTCAATCACGGAAATACACACATGGTTTGCACTCATTGATAAGTGGATATTAGCCAAAAACCTCGAATTACCCAAGATGAAATCCACAGACCACAGGAAGCTCAAGAAGAAGGATGACCAAAATGTGGATGCTCCCACTCCTTCTTAAAAGGGGAAAAAATATCCATAGGAGGGGATACGAAAGCAAAGTTTAGAGCAGCGACTCAAGGAACGGCCGTGCACAGCCAGCCCCACATGTGGCCATATATATATATATATATATATATATATATATATATATATATACAGCCACCAAAACTAGGTAAGATTGATGAAGCTAAAAAATGCATGCTGAAAGGGAATGGATATAGATCTCTCCTGAGAGACACATCCAGAATATGTCCAATACAGAGGTCAATGCTAGCAGCAAACCACTGAACTGAGCTTATAACTCCATGAGAACAATAATGCCAACCAACCAGAGCTTTCAGGGACTAAACCATTATCGAAAGACTCTACGTGGACTGACCCAGGTCTCCAACTGCATATGTAGCAGAGAATAGCAGTGTTGGGGCACCAGTGGAAGGGGAAGCCCTTGGTCCTGCCAAGGTTGGACCCCCAGTGCAGATGAATATGGGGGGGCAGTAAGGGGGATGTACACGGGGAATATCCGTATCAGGGAGGGGGAGTAGGAGGGGATGAGGGCTTATGGACAGGACACCGTGAAGGGTAATAACATTTGAAATGTAAGTAAAGAAATATATGTAATAAAAAAAAACAGCATGTTACTCTGTTATGCTAAAATGTTGTACAATATGGAAACATCATTTTAAGAGAATTCTGAGTTCAAAAAGTAAACAATCCGGCTCTTCTAGGCTAGTTATACTGAACTGAGTAATACAAAGTTAATTTGAGTACAAAATCTCTTTTTAATGATAGGTTGGCTTAGACAATATCATGCTTGCTGCATCCGTCATTTGTGAGATTGGGAGATTGTCTGATGACAGTTTGTAAAATGTTTTATTAAGATTTTGCCACAGGAAAAGTGTTTTCTAACATTTGACTCAATATGGCTTAAAGCTAAGTGGTATGCTATCACATACATCCGATGTGATAGGTACTCACTCTGAGAGTAACTGTGTATGATAAGGAGAAAAAAACAAAGCTCATAGAGATATTCCAACCAGAAGTTGGTGTTGAAAGGAGCTCTTTAAGGGAGTTTTGGAAGTTTAAGTCAGAATATCTAAGAAAACAGTGATGCTAAAATCGCGCAAGAAAGTACTAATTCCAGAAACAGACTGGGTTGATCAAAGTAGCTTCATTTGAGTCTACCCACGGCATTGTTTTGTCTGCTATTTGTTAAATGTCTATGAGTACACTTATTGTATTCAAGCAATTAGAATAAGTTTCTCCTGGATCCATTTTTATAATATCCTCAGTCCTTACTTCACTATCAATTTCTATTTAAGTAAAGGCTTTCTTAAAAACCATGCACACTAATATGCATTCTAAAATATTCATTTATTTTTTGTGTGCTCACATGCCCATCACATGCCATAGCATGTATGTGACTTTTAGGAGAAAACAGTAGGAATTGGTTCTTTCCTCTTACCATATAGGTGCTAGGGAACAAACATAAGTTATCCGGCTTGTTGGCAAGCACCTTATTGTTGGCAAGTCACGTTGTTAGTCCTGGCATACACTTTGTAGATGAAGAATTTCTTTTTCATTCACAATGTGTAGATTAATTCACAATTATCCAATTATGACAACAAAACACACATCTTAACTTAGGTCAAAAGTCCAGATACCACTTAGCTAGATCCTGTGCTTAGAGAGGGAGGGAATGGAAGAAAGATAAGCTAGGTTTTTCAACCAGGGAAATTTTCAACTTTCTCCCTTAGATGTCTTGGTAATATTAAGTTCCTTTTAAATTTCTATTTCATGCTAGCTTGTGTTTGCTTTATCCAAAGCTTAAAGAGGAGTTTGGTAATGAGACCAGAGTTCTGTATGAGGTAGAATGTCAAAGTGAATGAACATTATATTCCTTCAGATGAGTGCTATAGAAGCAAGGAAGAAATCCTGCCTGTTTTCAAAGAAAAACATTTATAAGTTATAAAGGGATCATGAAGCCAATTTAAAATATGTCTAGCACTTATAAGAATTGGTGACTAAATTTTATCATAATTATTTTTTTTGTTAGATCTCTCAAATGAACACATTAACAATGGTCAATGAGGGTTTGGTATCATTAACTTCTGTATATACTCTCATTAAAGGATTGCTTTATTTAGTATTTTAGAATCATACTTCTAAGTGCAATAAAAACAAACCCAAGAAAACAGAAACAAATTAGCAAAACAGAGCTAAAACAAATAAAAATGTCAAGCAAGCAAACAAAAGACTTCTGAGGACAAAAACTTCTTTGTGTTACCACCTTAGACATATATTCAGCACATCCACATTGCTGTCAAACATGGGTTTAGTAGAATATTTCTTATTTATACTATGAAAAAGAATGATTTCTAAATATAGCAGGATTCAATGAAACATTTGTGACATAGGCTGCTATAGTCATTGCACTCTAGTTTGTCTGCCTGCAGTCATGTTTCCAGCAAGACAACTTAATCTACAAGGCCTGAGATGAAAACAATAGCCCTCAGAAACATAACAGTTGGATAGGTAAGCAAATAGTAATGCAGGTTATTTTCTGAGCATGTCACTTGAAAATATATCGTGAGGAAATGATTTTTCGATGATGAGAACTCTGGGAGAAAATAGCAATTTTTATTTTTTGACATTTCTTCTTTAACATTTGCTTTATGCCTTTGGCCCTCAAAAAGATTTTTCAAGGTGGTAAATTTCAAATTTTCTGTTTGTGTTTGATGTAAATCAGAAACATAATAAAAATCAAGTCATAAAATCTGGGTAGAATTGTTTGCTACTTAAGCAATACAAGTTCCCTCCTATTTGTTTAGGAAAAATAGTTATGAATATTTAGTTTGCAAGTTGGAATGATTCTTACAGTCAATAATTTATATCAGATTTAAATAAGGTTTTTGAGACTTTATATTTTCACCTTATCTGCAAAACAGAAGGTGGAATTCTGTCTGGAATCTTTGATAGGTGATTGAATCTGTATTAATGAACCAAAGTCAGTAAATATGTGCTTATATTTGGAGCAACAATTGAAGAATTCCTTTTATATATAATTAACACAACAAATAAACTACAAAATGGCTAACATTCTATACTAACATTACTTAATAAATAGTCAATGTCTTTATGTTCATTAGTGGGTATGGATAATTTATTAATAAAAACAGTGACTTGAATAATGCTTCTATGCTTTCCTTATTAAGAAACTGAAAACTGGACCCAGAAGTGTGGCCCATCCTGAGACCTCAGAGTAGACTGCCACTTTTGCCCACCTTTGCCCACATCCCTGGTCCAAGAGGAAACTGCATAGTGCCTCTGGACATAGGAATGTAGGAACAGTCAGCAGCAGTACCTGCAGTTCTGGTCTTCCCCTGGAACTGAACTAAACCTGTCAATCAGTTCCCTGTACTCAAATCCCATGGGGGAGAGAGCTGGATCTCAGAACTTTGGACACCCCTGAGAAATCAGAGGAGACTCCCTCTTCCCATATTCCCGAACCAAGAGGGAATCACCAATACCATCTGTGACCCCTGGGCCCAGGGACCTAGGAGCAGTCAGGGGCAGGACACTTTCTATTCCTGCCTGTGCCATGAGCTGAGAGACAGTCACCAGAGGCAACTACACACCTGAGAGCAGAGCACTCTGTTCCCACAAACTGCTGAAAGAAAACAGGAAAAGAGGTCTAACAGAGTGCTGACACAGAGGCCTACAGGAGGGTCAGCCACTGCCAGAAAGAGCAAGACCAGCTAACACCAGAGACAACCTCATGGCACTGAGAGGCAAGGACAGGAACCTAAGCAACAGAAACCAAGACTACTTGGCATAATCAGAACCCAGTTCTCACACCAAAGCAAATACCAGATATCCAAAAACACCAGAAAAGCAAGATTTAGATATAAAATCACATTTTATGATGATAAACATAAACAACTCCCTTAAAGAAAAACAAGACAACACAAGTAAACAAGTAGAAGCACTTAAAAGAGGAAATACAAAAATCCCTTAAAAAATTATAGGAAAACACAACAAAGCAGGTGAAGGAATTAAACAAAACCATCCAGGATTTAAAAATGGAAAAGAAGCAATAAAGAAAGCACAAAGAAAGGCAACCCTGGAGATAGAAATCCTAGGGACAAGATCAGGAATCTTAGATGCAGTCATGACCAACATAATATAAGAGATAGAAGAGAGAAGTTCAGGGGCAGAATATATCATAGAAAACATTGACACAACTGTAAAGATAATGTAAAATGCAAAACGTTCCTAGCCCAAAACATTCAGGAAATCCAGGGCAAAATGAGAAGATCAAACCTAAAGATAATAGGTCTAGAAGGGCCAGTAAATATCTCCAACAAAATTATACAAGAAAACTTGTATATATATATATATATCCACGAAAATTAGATAAGATTGATAAAGCTAAGATGTTTGCTGACAGGAACAGGACATAGATATCTCCTGAGAGACACACAAAAAGCATGTCTAATACAGAGGTGAATGCTTGCAGCTAACCACTGAACTGTGAACTGCATCCCAGTTGGAGGAATTAGAGAAAGGATTGAATGAGATGAAGGTGCTTGCAGCCCCATAAGAACAACAATGCCAACCAACCAGAGCTTCTAGGGGCTAAACCACTACCCAAAGACATTGTAGCAGAGGATGGCCTTGTTGGGCACCAGTGGAAGTGGAAGCCCTTGATCCTGCCAAGGTTGAACCTCCAGTGCAGGGGAATGTCGGGAGGGAGTGGTAAGGCAGGGGTGGACTGTGGATAACACACTTATGGGGTTAGGAGAGGGGATCGGGGGCTTATGAACAGGAAACTGGAAAAGAAATTTATGTTTGAAATGTTAATAAAAACATATCCAAAAAACAAACAAACAACAACAACAACAAAACCCAAAAAAACTAACCAAACAAACAAAAATCCTGAAAATTGCATCTGATATTGGTTCATGAGCATGTTCCCATTTCACATCTTGATTGGTCACCTTCAAATTCTGGCATAATCATTTAGAGGATTTCTTGCAAGTTTTTCTCAAAAGGAGTGCTCACAGGGCCATTACAAATGGTACTAGTCCCTTTCCGAGGTTTCTTAAATAAGTTACCGTGATGCTAACAATCATTGTGCTTAGTTTTCTGTTTGACAGACAGGAGATGATGAAAATTGTGTTTTCTCTCTCCTATTGCAAGTTTAGGGAAAGGTCATGGCTGTTGCAAACGGCATTATCTTGGGGAAAGTTAGACTAACATTAATTTTAAGTTACAGATCTTGCATATATTTTCGCAGAACAGAAGCATTTTATGTTAAGTATTTTGAAATATTGTACAATAATAAAATTTAACACCACAACTTGTTCCTTTTAGAATTTGCTATTGAGATATTAAGGTGTGATACTAACTGGATTCATTCAAATATGTATATATGTATATGATAACATCTAATGAGAATTAATTTGTAAACAAAAGGCTAATTTATATAGATTTTTCACTAATGCTAACAAATGAGAATGTGTGCAAATGAAATCTAACATCTTCAGTATCAATACCAGAATTTATTCACTCTTTATTTTTAGTTTTTCTTTTTCTAGTCAATAAAGATTTTATTATAAATGAGGAAATACATATATGCTGTCCCTAGTAGAGGAAGTACTTGAAAAACTGAAGCCAAATTTCTTCTCGAAGGTGAGGGCATTTAAAGACTTTGAGAGGATATTTATCCCCAAAATTTATGGTTGTTCAAATTGGACACAGTGATCCTGACAGATCTACAACTTTTGAGTTAATGTGCCCTAGGCAGAACTTGAACTCCTCACTCCTTTGGTTTAAGCTGCCAAGCTTTTGTTTTAGGACAGGGGAGAAAGGAAGAAGCTAGCAAACCTGGAATTTCACTATCATTATTATCTAGTATGTCCTCTCTTCCTAGTCCTAGTCCCCCATTCACTCTTTAGACATAAGAATCCTTTTTGCACCACACTGACTATTAATACTTATACTCTATTGAGGTATGGGTTTAATGATAGTATTTTAATATTTTAAAATACTTTTATATTAATCTATAACATATTTTGTAAGAATGAACCCATTTTCTCTCAACAATATATTGAACATGAATAACAATTTCACCATCATTTATCTATAAGATGATTGCTTTGTGAATGGCAGAAAAAGCAGCTCAATATCCAATTTTTTCTTTCTAATTAATTTCTTGGATTTCTATGCCATTAAACACCCAAAAGGATGAAATTTGAATTCTATAATAAGGAAGGGAAATGACCAATATCAATGAAATATAAGTGTTTGTAAAGACGTTCACATCCTCTTCCAAGTCTACACTTCTAAAAGATTGTGCTCCATGCAGAACCTTTCATTTAGTGCTTTTAATAATATAGAATGGACCTTAGGTTAAATGTGAAACTGTGGAAATAAAGGTAGAATGATTAATTATTAACATTAATTGAGCTGTCCCTATGTATGGCATATTGTACAAAAGAAACAGAAAGATAAATGTATTCTGGCAAACTAAGTCTACAGGGGAGAAATATTTTGTGAAAATAAGCACCTACCCCGAATTTCCCTTTAGACATCAGAAGGAATAATGCTAGATGCTATTTTTAAGAACACTTTGAAATGGATATGTATTCCTATATAGATTTTTAAAAATCTAATATATTCTGAAAACTGAATGATGTAGGAAAAGAGCATGGACTGTAGCATCAGGTAAATCTAGTTCTGTATCCTGCTTCACTTCTTATGGTAGAGTTCAACAGTATGCTTGTGCCTAATATCACTTAATAAATATCTCACTTGTTAAGAATGATAGTGCATGATTTTCAGAGATTTTTTTGAGTTTTCTTTTTCCTTTCTTTCTTCCTTTTTTTTTTCTATTGCTGAGATGAAACACTATGACCAAGGTAACTTACAAAAGAAACCATTTAATTGGGGATTATCATATCAGAGTATTAGAGCCTCTGGCTATCATGCAAAAGAGCATGCAACAGGCAGGGTGCATGGTGCTAGAGCAACAATTGCAAACTCAAGACTTGAGACATAACAAAGAGGCAAAGAGAGGGAACTGGGAATGGTGTAAGTCTGTTGAAACCTCAGACTTCAAGCTCACTGACATACCTCCTTCAACAATATTAAATGTCCTAATCATTTCTGGACAGTTTTACCACCTAAGGAGCAAGTATTCAAGCATATGAGCCTACAGGTGCCATTCTCACTTAAAACCCCACCAGTGACAAAAGAACTTTGTGGGCTTTTTTGAAGTGGTATCTATATAGTACTTACCATATAAATTTGTGCTATTCCCTTGTGTTTATTTTGCAGATGTGGGCATTGGACCACCCAGTACTAATTTCAAATCACCTCAGTAAGACCCAGGGTTTTGTTTCAGCTGGACTTAGTAGTCAGGGATCTAAAGACTGACCATAGTGAGCATCATTTCAAACTTATGCCAAATATTTACAGTTCATATTTCACTTGACATCTAGAGGCATTGCGTTATCATCTATCTTTTGGTTCTGTAAAAATCATTGTGTTTAATTGGAAAAAAAGTAACCACATGTATATTACTCTGATATAGTTTTTGGCAGTTTAACGTTCTGTAATATGCTTGATTTTTTGTTTACTTCTGTTTTGGGGCCAAACCCTATGGGTTTCACAAAATTCTTTATATCTCAATTATTGAATACATACATAATTTACATCATTACCCTATGATATGTAATGCAAAAGAAATAGGAATAAAAGAGGATATCAGAAGGTGATAAAATGACAATTAATTGTAGAAAAATGTATGACAAGTGCACCATACTATCATACAGAAAAACTAGAAAGGTTGAAGGTTCAAAAGCCTTTGTTAGAAAGAGCCTTGACTAAACCTCTGGGAGAAGGCCTTCCCTCTCCCAGCCCCTCTGCACTCTCTGAGCTCACTTGGAAGCAGGCTAGATCCATCCCTGGCTCAGGTTCAGCCATCCCCCTCCTTCAGCACATAGGGAGGCCTGGACTTTTGGATCACTTTTCTCAACTCACCATGCTCCCGTGTGCCACTGGGTACACAAGAGATTGAGAATTACAGCATCATTTCCAAGCCCTACCTCCATCCCTTCCTCCGCCCCCCCCGACACTGTTTCTCACATGGGACAACTTGGACAAGGACTCCCTATCACATATTGTAGTCTGCGGTTACTGAGCAGCATGCTGGTGGCGCTCTGGAATTCCAGTGGCATGACAAACATGCAGCCTAACATCTGGCGCCAGATGTGGGCATAACAAGCTGACCCATATCATAGCTGGGAGCCCTCACGGATCCACACAGGAGATCCTGATTAAACAAAAAGCATGAGTAGCATTCTGGCCACACAGACCACCAGCTTTTGGCACTAGTCTAACAGATATAAGCTCCCCACTCTGAAGACAGTCACTTTGTCTTTTTCACACGTTTGTTTTACGTCAGAGGTATTGCATCAACCCCTGGCTGAAACCAGACAGAACACTAGGGCTTTATCAAGATGCCCATTCCTATTCCATCTCAGCAAGGCTGATAGGCTGCCACTAAGCCTCTATGCCTCTTCTCTTCCAGCTACACCTTTTAGGATTTACAAAAAGCAGCATCTTTCCTGCCTTCTGACTTGCCCACTATAGTAAATGTCTGGCAGCAGCTGTCTGACAGGGGAAGCTTCTCCCCGTTTTTCTTCTCATTTTCCCTAAATATAATAAGGATAATATCTTCTTAATCTTTCCTAGCCAAATTTAAGTGAATGGATGTCAGATAATCATAAAGATTTTAATTATGCACTGTAACTATAATTTATATTGTTTGGATTTTTCTCTATGAACTGAGAGTTGCAGCTCTAGTAATAGCAACCTTATCTTGAAACTGTAACTTCAGTTGAACTTGAAGTTCAACGGATGTTTCTATTGACCGTTGCTGTGAAGGGAACTACATAGGTATTAAAAGATATTAAGAGTTAATTGAGAATATTTCATATGATAAAAAGTTAATTGTAATACAATAACTCAAAGTCTGTGAAAGTGAGGACATAGGGATATATTTAAAAGATATTTGCTGAGGTAAAGGCAATAAATATACACCTTTTCCATTACACTAGGAAAGAGCATGAAAAGAAGTAAATGTTTGAGGTCATCCTTCTCAATTCCTGGCAGTACAAAGGATGACAGGATGCAGAAGGTTAAGATGAATATGCAGTGTCATGTAACTAGTTCTTAGTAAAAACCATATCTGTTTCTTCTTTAATGTGTGCTTCATAATGTATGAGACTTTAAAAATAATAATTTTCTTGGAAATATATTTTTGTGTGTATTATAGTGAGTGCTCAGAGATATCCATAGCTTAATGGTCCTTGACCTTGCACAGACTCACAAATGTAAAAAATATGCAATTCTAACCCATCAGATAATATAAAGTTTTTGTTCGGTTGGTTTGCTTTGTCTTTTGTTTTTCTTTTCATATATGAAAATAATTTTGTATTAGTACATAATTAATTTCTCAAATTGATCCTGGCAGTGGCATGTTTCTTGATACCTGGCCCAATGTTCCTGCTTCCTAATTGTAAGATACACTTGCAGCCTTTACATTTTGATATGCCTTAAACAGATCAATGGCTGGGTCACTTCTTAACCTTCTCATGACCAATTCACCTCCTTCTCATATTATTTACTAAATCCTATAGTCCATCTTTGTTGTCCTGGACCCATTCTGGCAGCCCTCTTGGGGCTCTCCTCAGGTTGCTACATGGTGGCTATGCTCTCCATCTTGTACCTTTGGAAGTATGGCATCTCCTCTCCTACATCTCTCTACCATGGCAGATCTGGATCTCCTCTTCCTCCTTCAGTCCCTCACCCAGGAATTCTATAAGACCTACCTCTATTTGCCCTGCCAAGCCATCAGCCTGCAAGTTTACTTACCAATCAGAAGCAACTGTGGACAGGGTCCCTCAGTGTCTTATGTTTGGATGTTCAGATTCTGATACAAACAATTTTGAGGACCCAAATGAATATAATACCACCAGCCACATAATTTGATAATCCTCTTCATTAAGGTCTCCTTTTAAAATTCCAGAGATTCAATTTTTGCATGTATTAACATTGCAGATAGAACTAATTTTAATAATTGAAAGACACTTTTTCAGACTATTAGGGTCTCTTGCTTATACCTCCTAATTATTAGAATTAGATTTTCATGCCACATGATAATCATCCTATGCCAACTTCTGAACACTGCTTTACCTAGCATATCTGTAGTCATTTTGTTTTATGCCACCAGCTATATTGTTGCTATAATATGCCTCCTAGTCACTGACACACAAAAATAACTTGTCTTTGGAGTTTTATCCTTTATAAACTGGCCGTGAGAAATGTCTACTACACAGCTTTGAGCTGCTGTATGGGTCAATTGGTTTGGGGGGGTGTGTTCAATAAACCACGTTGTTCTACTGAAATCTATGTTTGTGTAATTTGTGGGGTGATTCCTGGTTCTCAACATTTGATGTGTTGGCAGGGAAGCACTTTGCCCTTGAGTACCCCTCAGTTATTGACTATGAATGTGACCAATTCAACTGGACCCCCTATGAAGAGGTAAGCTTTTTTTTCCTTCTGGACAGTCTTTTTCTTGGTTTGGTCTTGAGTTTATTTGGTTTGATCTTGTTTATGGTATCTTTGGTGACTCAGGTGAAGGCAGCTGGACACAGTAATGTTTGTTCATCAGTCAGGAGGATGGAAAACACTGATTCTTGACTAGAAGGATTGGTTTGGAATACGAAAACTGAGTTTATTTTGTTTTTATGTTCTACTTTCATTTTGGTCTTTCATGCCTTACTCCTCTAACTCCTTCAACATTGAGCATCTGGGTCACATTTTGGTGGACATCTGGATCCTTCTTCTCCCCAACTCTATTGGTTGTCCTTGGCACAGTCCATGTGTCTCAGTTTGTTTGTATTTTAATTTAGCTTCTTAATTGTTTCATATTCAGAGGAAAAACTGCCCTTGGAGCCTTGCATCTGAAAGTAGGAGTCTAGCGCTGCTGGAGAAGCCATGACAAGGGGACTTGATCTGTACAAGTCACTTTTCAAGTAGCCTTCTCTGGTAAAAATGTTAATGGCTAGTCCTGCAACAAACCTTTGTGTCCATGAGAATTGGATTCAGCAGGTAACAAGGTGCTTCTCTTTAGAAATTATAGCTGAAAGAAAGAAATGTTTGTCTACGTATTCTAAATGAATAAGTGTATGTGCCTATTATATCTTTGTTTCTGACTGATCTTAAGTATATGTTTACTATGTTCTGCATGTCTGAGTCATTATTGGCTTATAAATTAATTGGATATGGTTAAAAATTTGAAACATCGGGAACAAAAAGTTAGCTGAAAACTTATTGCTCAAGGTTGGAGCCATTCTGTGCAATAACACATGGCATGAACCAACTGAAAAAATAGGACTCTAAAGATTTTTACATTGAAATAATTTTTTATAAAATTCCTGTCCTCAAAATTAAAGTTATAAAAATTTCTTAACTTGTTAATGTTTTCTTCCTCTGAGACTGACTTTTAGTTAAATATAATCATATGAGAAACTGGTCTAAAAAATTAGTAGCCTCTTTATGGAGTATGTTTATGTGTTAAAGTAGGTTTTACTTTGAGACTAGAAGGCATTCTTTACAAAATTTTGACTTTTAAGGCTCAAGCCTAATAATAAGTCATAGTATTTTGAAGGTGATCAACTCATTTAATATGCTCAGAAATATATTTAAAGTCTTAAAGTACTTATGCAGCTAATTATAAGATTAAGCTTTGTTTAGTTTCTTGTTTTACCTTTGTAAGGTACAGTTTAGAGTAAATGGCTAGACACAGAAGAGGATTGCTAACTATTAAATGCTAAGTAGGAAGTTGCCCTGAAACCATTCACAGATATGCTGAATGTGTCATTTAATATGTTTAAAGTTACCATGGCAGACGAAGACTTCCAAATCCTAAGAGTGGTTTCCTAACCCAAAGTCTCCAAAAAGATTTGGGCAAAATGAAAAAAGACACCACGGGATTGTGGAATGATAACCGCAGGCCATAACTGTCCTAATGCCTTGCCCATAGCCTCGGCCTAGAATGAACCGTGGGCAAATAGAACAACTAGAGAATCGATTGCCATGTGTTGCTTAAGGTAAGGTGAGGCAGTCTCTCCATGTCTGTCTTCTACAGAAAAAGCCTCTTCATTTTCTGTGCCTCATGGCCAAAAACTGATTTTGTCCTCAGTGTCATAGAAACACAGTAATCTGGGATAACAGTCTAGATAATAGTCTCTGTCATTTTAATTGATAAATATGACATTTAGACTACAATTTATCCCTCTCAGGTCTCTGATCACATTGACAGCTGAGCTAATTGTAGCTTGACAGCTAGAGAACTACAGGCAACTAGTTCCTTACCCCAAGGTAATCTACCACTGTGTTAATCCATTAGTCAATTCATTAGTTAGTTAAAACTACTAGGTTTCTTTTTTTAAGGGTGAATAAATCTGCTTTGTTCACAGGAAATACATTTCAGTTTTGCTAAGAACTTGGCTTGGGGGATCCTGAGCTGATGCTTATCCTTTCAGTGACAATGCATCAAAAGTCATTTATAAATATTCATACCTAAGATTTTAATGTAATAACTTACATTAGATATGAAAATATTTGGTGAATAAATGATAATTATTCCACTAAGGATGAACTGTGAATTGATCTAGCTTCATTTATAGTTCTCAAATTTGTAGTATCCACTTTTTACAATCCAATATACATTGAGTATTTCCTTTAAAATCCAGTCCACTATTTCATGTAATTAGAACTCCTTTCTTTTGGGGAAATCTTACCTGTCCCATCTGAGCTAAGTGCTGTTAGTTTCAAGGCAGGAAACTGGAAGTAGGAGCTGATTCAGAAACTGTGGAGGAATGCTGCTCACCTGTTTGCTTTCATTGCTTGCTCAACTTACAGCATCCAGGGCCTACTGCCAGACACTTCCACATCAATAATAAATCAAGAGAATAAACTACAGGGTTTCCCACAGGCTGATCTAGTGAGGGCATTTTTTTGAGATTTAGATCCATTCTCAAATGATACTCACTTGTGTCAAGTTGACATAAGATATTAGCCAGCAGAATTATATGGTTTGAAGCCTATAGTGAAGCAGTCATCATACTTAGGAGCAAATGGCAGAACAAATGAGGTCTACTCACAGCCAGGACACAAAAGAAAGAGAAAAAAGGAGCTGAGGTCAAAGGCACACTACTACATAACTAGAAGCCTTGTAGTCAGACTTACCTTATTTATTTATTTATTTATTTATTTATTTATTTATTTATTTATTTAAAATTGTGTTTTTACTTGATAATTTCATATGTACTATATGTCTGAAGCACCCCACACACACACACACACACACACACACACACACACACACACATGTTTCTCTTAACTCCTGACAGATTCAGTCATGATCTACCTACCACCTAACCACTGAACTTTTCCTTTTTGTTTTTTGACATTAATACATTTATAAAGCTTCCCTCTTACTGTTTCTTAATGAAACTACCCTTGCTCTCTTTCAAATTCATGGCTTTTTTTTTCTTATTAATTGTTACATGCATTTAATAGTGTAACCTCTTCAAGGATCCACAGTTTTTGAAGTTGGCCAGAGGCCATGCCTTTAATTAACAGGCCTTGTGCAGAAGATTATTGAGGAGACAGCAATTTAAACACTGTATTTTTAGTTCAATATATTCTCATAAAAGACAGCTACTTTTATTATGACTTTAAAAGGAGATAAGAAACAAGATTGGGGTAAAGTGGATTGAATGATTAGCTAAAAGTCACAGTGCCTTGGGAGAGAATTTTGAACTGGTTTTTACATTTAAGAAACATCTCAGTAAAACTGAAATGAGGAGGCATGAAGATCATGATGCAACTAGTCACATGGAACCCACAATGAGGAAACCTACTGCAGGGAAAGAGGCCACATTACCAAACCACTTGGCAAATTCTTAGTTACTAAAGGGACTGAGGTAGCAGAATAAACTCCTTTTCGTTTTTATGAGTCCATTCTAAGTTAACCTACCCACACGGAGATATGAGAAAAACCATGAAATGTTTCTGAGAGTTGCAAAACAGACACAGCAGCTGCAGCTAGCTGAAAACAACAGAGTGTGCTAAGAAAACATAAGTACTTTCCAGTTTAAGAAGCTCTGTTCTGATGTATGCTGCTTCCTTATAGTTTGACTGGGTGTTGTGAATAAATTAGCTTAAAGGGCAACATTCCTTTACATTAAATGTCTAGTGTCTTTGTGTATTGTTTGTTTTTGCTTTTTTGTTGTTGTTGTTGTTATTGTTGTTGTTGCTTTGAAAATAAGTATTGAGGTGCTGGTATATGTAGCAGGATACTTGCTGTTTCCAAAAAGTAGCAATGTGTGAATCTGTGAGTCTGAGTCTTTGGATTCTTTTCTGTTTTCCTTTTCTTTTTCTTTTTCTTTCTTTTTTTTTTTTTTTTGGTGCATGTCTGTTTGACTATTCTGTTTCCTGTGTTGATTCTTGTTTCTTGTGTTTGTGTTGGACTGACAGATGTCATGGGACAGACTCTTTCTCGTCTTATTCTTATTCTGACCCATTTTAAGGAAGTTAGAGCTAGAAACCACTTATTTTGACTTTGTGTGACCTGCTTTTTGATGTTGGATGGCCACTGAAAGACCACCATGTCAGCAGTAGAAGATAAAGTATTTTAAAAGCCTTTCCTCTTGCCCCCTGTTAGCACTTCTTCAACAGAAATGGCCAAAGGATGATGGGAACAACAGGAACCTCTTCTAGCTAGCCCCACCACCATTCCTGGTAGTGGAATTAGTTTTAGGGTTGGGGTCGGGAGGGGGGACCTGCATGGAGCACAAGAAGTAGTTATACTGTGTTCTCTGACACTAGGAAATAGAGAGATGACTCAAGAACACTGACTGCTCTTCCAGAAGTCCGGAGTTAAATTCCCAGAAACCACATGATGTTTTCCTTTTTTCTCAGGACCACCTCCATGTTTTAAGGGACCTGAGCATCCCAAAGAAAAACTGTTGTGCTGGGACAGCCTTCTGTGGCCAGCAGAGTACAACACAGATGGCAGTGAACACTCACCTGGGCAGAACACAGTTACTTCATTGGCAGAGCCTACAAACCACTGCAGAGCCCTGATTGGGGACTGACAGGAAGACTGGGGACTTGGGACCTAGGTGGGATATGATGCACCCTTGTGGGCATGCTGGGCTGCCTGGCACATTCATAACCCCCTTTTTAGTAGCCACAAGGAACATGACCAGAACCACAGAGGATCTAGCAGCCCTGCTCACACAAGCACATTTCCCCCTCTGCAGAGCACAGGTTCACCACACACAGGTATCAGGGACCTAGAGATTTATAATGTTGGGGCCTCCTGAAGCCCTAACTGGGTCTCCCCAAGTTGGAAGGTGAGTTTTCAGAGAGCAGACTAGGCAGGGGAGGTCCCAAATGGGCAGATCTATACCCAGAGCTTGGAACAGACTCTTGGTCATTCCTTTTACTCGGTAAATGGCTACCCTTCTTGCCAGAAGTGCTTGCTCCCTGTCTGAACAGATGTAGTCTCTGAATGGTGAAGAGAGGGTCTCCACTGACACTATCCTGCCACACTCAACTCACTGAGAAGCAACAACTACTCCCTTCCATACACCTTAGGTCACTCACTGCAGTCACCTACCCAGGGGCATCTCTAAGTCTACCCCTAGACTTCGTCAGCAGGTCTGAAAGTGGCTGCTAGGTGGCCCCACTAATTTGGTCAAGGTTTAGGTTAGGTATTAGGCAGGGAACAGATGAAAGTCCAGTGGCAGTTCTGGAAGCAGAATAGCACTGGCTTTAATCAATAGTTAAGAAAAAGTTACAGAGGCAAGAAAGATTAGGAGAAAAGTCATTGGGAAATCCAGTGGAAGTTGTAGAGAATGTATGCAATAGCAGAGAGAGTGCACAAGAAAGCCAGATAAAGACCAGGAAGACATTGAATTGAGATTTGGCAGGACTCTCTCCAGCGACAAAAAGCCTCAGATCCAGGAGAAAAAAAGGAAAAAGAAAGAAAGAAAAAAAAAAAAAACCCTGCCAACAGATTATTGGAGGAGGTGTAGCTAGGTCTTGACCCAAATCCTAGGACCACGGAAATGCCTGGTGCTTATTTATCAAAGAAACTGGACCTAGTGGTAGCAGGATGGCCACCTTGCCTGCATATTATTGCAGCCATAGCACTCTTGGATAAAGATGCAGATAAATTAACTTTGGGGTTGAATTTGATCATGACTACTATCTTAGTTAGGGTCTTATTGCTGCGAACAGACAAACACCATGACAAATATAAGTTTTATAAAAGACAACATTTAATTGGGACTGGTATACAGGTTCAGAGTTTCAGTCCATTATCATTAAGGTGGAAGCATGGCAGCATCCAGGCAGGCATGGTGCAGGAGAAGCTGAGTTCTACATCTTCACCGGAAGGAAGCTAGGAGGAGGGTCTCCAACCCAACCCCCACAGTGAAACATCTCCTCTAACAAGGCCACACTGGTCTAATAGTGTCACTCCCTGGGCCAAGCATATGTAAACCATCACATTCCACTCCTTGGCCTCCAAAGACTTGTTTAAACACTTGAGTCTATGGAGGCCATACCTAAACTTAGTATAATAAAAAAAAAGTACATTTAGTTCAACTTCCAAAGTCCCTGTAGTCTATAGCAGTATCAACAATATTAAAAGTCCAAAGTTCAAAGTCTCAGGGAACTGTAACACCCAAATTAAGAGAGGCAACCAGTGGGCTGGGGATTTAGCTCAGTGGTAGAGCGCTTTACCTAGGAAGCGCAAGGCCCTGGGTTTGGTCCCCAGCTCAAAAAAAAAAAAAAAAAAAAAAAAAAAAAGAGAGGCAACCAGCTGGGCAAACTTTAAACTCTGTCATCTCCATGTCTGATGTCAAAGAGGTCTTCAGATCTTCATCTCCTTTTTCATCTCTGGTGACTACAACAATCTGCTTTCTCCTGAGCTGACTCCACTCCCTGTTAGCAGCTTCAGCAGATAGCTATGACTCTGGCATCTTTAACATCTCTGGGTCTCCCAGGCAGCTTCAATGTTACAGTTTGTTTTGATGTTTGGGATTCACACATGATCCTCCTAAGAGCTGGCTTTACTTCTCCAGCCCTGCCCTCTGTTACAGTTTAACTCCAGGTTGAGCCATACTACACTGTTGCTGTTGTTCTTAGTGATCATTCCATGGTACTGGCATCTCCAATACACGGGGGTCTTCTGTTGCATCTAGGCTTCACCAATAGCCTCTCCTAGGCTCTTTTCATGATGACAAGCCTTAACTCCTTTGCCTGACCCCTTCAGCCCTGGGCCATCAATTGCAACTGAGGGTGCACCTTTCCCAATGGCCTTCCACAGCCTCTCACAGTGCCCAGCCTCAGCTGCTCTTCATGACCCCTTCATGCCTTTAAAACCAGTACCACCTGGGTGACTCTTACACATTACCAAGACCAGCAACAGCACAAGGTACAACATTGGCATCTCTGGAACACAGCTCTCAAAAAACATTTCTCAGAAGATTTTACCTCAGTAATGCTGATCTCTTTCTTAGCTCCAGCTAACCAGCATCAATTGTCCCAGTAGTCTCCTTATACTCTTGAATATAAAGCCAGAAACACATGGCTGAAGATGCTGAGTTCTGCTGATTGCAGGAGCTGGAACATGGCCTCCTTGCTCTATTATGTTATCACTAGCTTCCTCTGTTCTAATTCCTTCACTGCCTAAACTTGGCTGTCCTGTATCTTGCTCTGTAGATTGTCCTTGAATTTAGAGATCTGTATGCCTATCTCCTCGGATTATAGATTTGTACTAAGTTGCTGGGAGCTAACTTAACTGGGTGGGATCTTGCCCAAGGTGATTACTTCCTTAATTTGACTTAATATCCTTGAACACAGGATTTAACTCCATTTCACTTCTGGGTGTCCCTTTAATACTTGAACCATATATTTTCTATTTTTCCTTTTTCAACTTCCCTTTTATGCTTAAAGTGCTCTTCAAAAGACTTAACCAGAGAATAAACTATGCTGAATGTTTCTGAGACTTCCTTTGTCAATTTAATTAAACTGAGTCTTTTCACCTTAGCCTCAGGCAGAATCTTCAGACAAGGCCAAAAATCAGCCACATTCTTCACCAAAACACTGCAAAGGTTGTCTTTACAGCACATACCAAAATCCTTCTCCTCTGAACCTCTTGGGCCAGGCCTGCACAATTCAAATCACACTCACTAACAAAGACTTCCACATTCCTACTAAGATAGCTCATTAAGCATCATATAAGCATTCCACTGCTTTCCAAATCAAAAGTCCCCAAATCCACATTCTTCCAAACAAAAGCATGGTCAAGCATATAGCAGCAATACCACATTCCTGGTACCAACTTCTGCCTTACTTAGGATCTTATTGTTGTGAACAGACACCATGACCAATGTTAAGTTTTATAAAGAACAACATTTAGTTGGGGTTGGCTTACAAGTTCAGAGGTTCAGTACATTATCATCAAGTGGGGAGCATGGAAGCATCCAGGTAGCCATGGTGTAGGAGGAGTTGAGTTCTACATCTTCACCTGCAGGAAGCCAGGAATAGACTGAACATCCTCAGGCATCTAGGAGGAAGGTCTCCAATCCTACTCCCACTCTTCCTCTGACAAGGTCATACTGTCTAATAGTGCCACTTCTAGGGTCAAGCATGTGCAAACCATCACAACTACTTCCCCACGTAATTAAAGGAGTGTTCAAGCAGCCTTCTGATTGATGACTCAGTAATGCATGCATGATTCATTATCAGACTTTATCAATCAACACTGGCTGATTTATTTTCCAACTACCTATTTCCCTGAACCTGAAAGAACTTACCTCGAGTCTCAGGATGGCACGCCCCAGGAAACACCGATCCCAGATGAGCCCCTAAATGAAAGATCCCCGAAGAGAGAGACCCTTATTCAAGTCTTGGGAAATCGCGGACCCCGAACACAGAGAGACCATTTTGGATGTAATAAGCAAAGGCCAGGTTTATTACAGAGATCTATTATGGGGATCTCTGGGCCGACACGTATCTTGCGCAGGAGACAGAGGTGTCGCGCCCCTGAAGCTCAAAAGTCAGGGGTTTATATAGGGAAGGCTAGGGGGTTTGGTGCGGTTACACACAATTGGCTAATTTCTGGCGCGGCTATAAGAGATTGGCTCATTTAAACATGGCAGTGAGATTAAAGCACAGCAGAAGAGTACGTGCTGACTGGAGCGTACAGGATTTTAGAAGCCAGGGGCTTATCAGGGTTTGAAGGACATCTGGTTAAAGTGTGGCTCTGAGTAAGCTGGAGGAGGTGCCCTTCTGCCAGATGGTTTGAGTCAGTCCTGATAACTTGGGCTGGTTCCTGTATTACTTTTCTTTATCTTTATGGTCTGTTAGTCCGGGCGGGGCTGCCTGGACTTGCTTTTCACAGTGTTTAGCCCTGAGTCTGTGAATTTTGAAACTTATTCTTTTAACTTTATATTTTTAAACCTTAAATCTGCATAATTTTCCTTTCAAACCCTGTGACTCTCCTCCTTGATCTTGATGTAAACAGTCCACTCCATTAATGTGACAAGTTTCTGGCCCAGATACAGTTATCAACCTGAGTTGAGGGACTTTCCTCTGCTGAAGCCAGAGCAGACCTAGTTTACAGACAGAAGCAGCTTTATCCACAAGGGTCAGAGGAAACCAGGGGCAGTGTTAACTTCAGAAACATCAGTTATCTGGGCTCAGACTCTTCTTCCAGTCACTACAGCTCAAAGGGCAAGTTAATATCACTAACACAGGTCCTCATCATGGGAAAAGGACTGGCTATTAACATCTACACAGACAACCCATATGCATTTGCAACTGGTCATGTATATGGAGCCATTTACCAGAAATGAGGGCTCCTAACAGCAGACGGAACTATCAACAAACAGAAGAAATTCTACAACTCCTTCAAGCCCTTTGGCTGCCAAAAAATTTGGCAATCATTCAGTCCCCAGAGCACCAAAAAGGAGCTTCACGGGTGGATAGAGGTAACAACCTAGCTAACAAACCTGCTAAGGAAGTAGCCTTAAAGGAAATAGGCATCTCTGTACTAGCACTGTCCTATGCAAAACACTCAGAGCAGCCAGTACATATAAATTAAATGAGCTAAAAACCAGCCAATGTCTAGAGGGCTGGTGGTGACTGAATGAAGGTAAGCTAATACTACTTACTGTTTTAGTAAGAATGATTCTCAGAAAAAGCCACAGAGCCACCCCACATGGGTATCAGATGAATGGCAGATGCCGCCAGACGATCCAAAATGACTTTCAAGAATATACAGGGCACTCTTGAGGGTAAAGTAGCAAGCTGTAAAGCTTGCCAATTGCCTAAGACTCTTAGCAATCCCAAACATCCAGGTTCCCGACTGAGAGGTAAGAAACTGGAGCCTACTGGGAAAAATTGATTTTATATCTAGAAGTATTTGCTGGTATTTGTGGATACTTCCTCTGCATTGACAGAGGTGTTCCCAACCAAGGCTGAGACAACAAATGTAGTGGCCAAAGAATTGCTAGAAGATATCTTATGCAGATATGGATTTCCACATATGATAGGGTCAGATACTGGACCAGCATTTGTGTCCAAGGTAAGTCAGAATGTAGCAAAATTCATTTGGGGAAATTGGAAATTGCATTGGGCATATCAACCTCAAAGGTTAGGGTAGGTAGAGAGAATAAATAAAACATTTAGAGACCTTAACTAAATGAACTGTAGAGACTGGTAGGGACTGGACGATGATCCTTCCCTTTGCCGAATATCAGGTAAGGAATTCTCCTTGCCAGATGGTACTAAGTCACTTTGAAATCATGTATGTTGTCCGAGCCCCCATTGTACCTATTCTTCAGTCAGAAGCCATTTTAGAACTGGGTATGATGAATTATTATTTAGTACCTAGTGGACTCGTGAACATGTTTGCCCTAAATTATCTGCCCTCTATGAAGCAGATCTAGTCTAGAAGGACTGACACTTCATTAGTTACAGAATGGTAATAGTTCTGCTCAGTTTATATTTGAGAACAAAGATCCTTTTAATTGGAAAAGAGGAGGAAATGTAGATTGCTGTCTGTAAGCAAGTGAGGGCAGGTGAAAGATAACGCTAGAGCCTGTGATTGGGCATTGGGAAAAAAAAGACTGAGAGTTTTAGAGATTGGTACAGAGAGGAGGATGGAGAGGACGAGACAAGATGGAACCTATGGGAGAGGAAGATGAACCTGATCCATGTAGCTTGAAAGAGTCACCGATTACTATGGATATCACAGAAGAGCAATATAATATAGGTGATTTGCCTCATCTAGGAGGTTGTAGCTTCTGTTTATATCAATTCAGTTTTGAATTCTTTGTGTGGACATTTTGGGGGTTGAGAATTTAATGATATAAATCTGACTGATAAATTAAAAGCTCTGGGAGTTCTGATTTTACTGGGTTATGGGAATTCATGAGAGGTAGCCACAGTGTGTGAATAGCTGGAAAGATAGGAGTGGTTCAGAGGCAGGCAAACCACTGGAAACAGGGAAAACTCCGGCCTCCATATTCACATATGAACCTGGATGCACATGCATGTTGTCTTATGTTGGGTTTCATTGATGGGAAGAGACACCATGACCAAGGCAACTCATACAAACATAAACTTTAATTGGGGACAGCTTACAGTTTCAAAGGTTCAGTTCATTATCATCAAGCCAGGAGGATGGCAGTGTCCAGGCAGACATGGTGCTGGAGGAATTGAGAATTCTACATCTTAATACAAAGAATGCTAGAAGATTGGCTTCTTTGTGGCTAGAAGGAGGGTCTCAAAGCTCAACCCCACAGTGACACACATCTTTCAACAAGGGTACACCTATTCCAACAAGGCCACACCTCCTAATAGTGCCACTCTCTAAGCCAAGCATATACAAACCACCACTCATGTGTTCAAACATGTGTTCATGTTTACATTAATTATTTAAGGCAATGTACACGCATACACACGAACACAAACATATATCATGTATATATACCAAAAGAAAGTATGACTGGAACAGAGTTAGTGAGAACATGTAGTGGAGTAACTACCCTGAAAAACAATTTGAAATGTCCTCAATAGGCAAACCACTTATCTCCTATAAGACCCAGTGATTTAAATCCTCTGTATACACTCAAGAGAGTTAACTATTCTTATATAAAAACTTGCACAGAAATTTTCATGGCAGCAGTACTCATATAGCCAAAACATAATCAATACCAGTGTTTATCAGCTGAAGAATAAACAAAAATGACTATATAATGCAGTGTAATTAATCCATGAAGAGAGATCAGTTGTACATATATTACAGCATTTATGAACTTTGAAAATATTTAAAGCACATAATAAAAATGTAAGTTTTATGAAATATTCAAACTATAAGAATCCATAGAGTCTTAAAATTCTAGGTCCTGTGGGGAGAAGAGAGGATTTATTAGTGTGTCTCAGATTCCTTGAAGGGGGTGTGATTAAAAATATTCAAGTGCTATTAATAATGGAGTCACAACATAGGTACTACTAAAAATATTGAAGTATATCTTAAAATGATTTGATAAAATTTATGTGTTAGATTACGGTCCAAAAATGGAGTCTTATGAGAGAAATTTAGAATCATTGTGAGAAAAAAAATACAGGAGTCCTATGAATTCAGTTTCTTTTGAAACAACATGGAATTGTTCTTGGAATGTGTTGTAGTGCCCCTCCAGGTTTAGGAGATATAATTGAACTTACTTCATTTTATTATCCACAAATGGCTATTGTTATTTGTTTATATGTTCCTGTGGAAAAACTTGTTTTCCCCACATTTGGCTTGTCCTTGTGATTGTATAATTTACTCAGGTGAGTCTTTTTAGTTCTCAGAATATAGATTGTCTGATAATCTGAATAAAGTTCACCATTGCATGACTCTAGTCTTCCTCATGCATTGGCTTCATTCTTCCATATCCCAATACCTCTAGGGCAGTGACATGTATGTAAGTAAATTTGAATGGAAATTTTTAAATCTATTGGGCATAGAGCATGAAGTAAATGAAAATTAATTTTTTGCATTAAGTAATAAAATGAGATCCAACAAAATATAGTTTTAAAATAATGAAAAACAAAGAATTTCAAGGAGCTTTCAAATGTGATGTGAGAAACTCATAGATACAGTTGTTGTTCTGCCTTCTCTATTTATTCAGCTAGGAAATTACAAGAAACATAAAAAGTATTTGGATGTGCATAAACATGTAAGCTTTATTTCTGACAAAATTGAAGCTAGAGATGCCTTATCAATACTGGGATTATAGAACAATCAAATACCTGGAATTTCTCTTTGATCTATTTCTCCTCCAGAGCTAAATGTGTTATCTAGAACAGAAGTGGCAGGAAGAGTAATGATAAAAAGAGTAAAAATGGCTGGAAATGTTAATCTGTTCCCTCTTCAAATGACTAGATTTAGTCCCTTCTTCCTCTAAGAAGGAGCCAGGAGCCAGATGGACAGACAGAACTGTTACATTGTGAAGCTCTTTCTTGAATCTAGAGAGAAGAAAATGTTTTTTGTTTTTTGTTTTTTTTAATCAGAAGAGAGAAACTGCAACAGGTGTGTAAAGTTAAGGAACAACCATGAAAATGTCTAACACATGTCTTCTCAGGTCACCTTGAAATAGAATGGAAGAAAATGGTTGTGTGTGTGTGTGTGTGTGTGTGTGTGTGTGTGTGTGTGTGTGTGTGTGTGAGTGTGAGAGAGAGAGAGAGAGAGAGAGAGAGAGAGAGAGAGAGAGAGAGAGCAAAAGAAAATATTCAGATCGATAAATAAAGCCTGATAGGAAATGCAATATACAGCCAAAAATAAAAGTAAATCCCTGGGAAATAGAGTGAAATGTCAAATACAAAAGAAAAATCTTAAAGGTATTTAGGGAAAAAAGAGTGTGGGACAATGAGATTCAAAGTAGACTATGTAATACTGAAAGGCAAACAAACATCAAAGAAAATGTTCTTAGAGAATATTTCCTTTTAAATGCTTTATTAGAAAAAATGGAAACAATAAACTCCCTTTCCCTTTATAAGCCAGAAAATGAAGAAAAAAATTACACAAAGTAAGTTGCAAAGAATAATTAAATAAAGACTTGAAGTTGTCAAACAAATATAACATTTTATTCTTTTTTAATGGCAGTAAAAGAATACAGAGATGACTCAGTAGGTAGGAAACATCCACATAAATGCATGTGGACCTGAATTGGATACCACAATCCATGAAAAGATGCCCGTACATGTCCCTGGATACCTGTGATTCCCACAGCTGTGCAGTTAGAGAGAGCAGGTTCAGCAGTGCTACTGGATCCATACTCAGGCTGAGAGTGATAGAGTAGAACACACGATGCCCGACTCTGTTTTCCATGCTTTTATACAGGCATACATACTAACTTCTAAACACAGGTATGCATACTGCAAATACACACAAACAAGTGCAAACACACATGCACACATACACATGCTGCCAAAAAATTAATAACACTTTAGCAACACTAATATAGAAATATGTGAAATGTAAGTTGTCATTTAAATAAAAGATACAAATAAAATCTCTCAGCAATTAAAAAACCTAGTGAAAGAAATTATAAGTAATCCTATATCAATGAAGTTATTTCAGTAGACAAATTTCTTGAGAAATACAAATTAAGAATTATTTTAAATAATAAAAATAAAATGAAAATATCTGAACTAGAAGATGAGGGGAAAATATTTAGTTAATTTTGGACAATTGATTCTTTAAGAATTAAATAAAATCACAGACCAGTATTTCTAAGGAATATAGATTAAAAATCTTTAATAAAAACTTTACTCATTTTTAAAAGATATTAAAAACTATTATCAATATTTTCATAGGAAAGAAATAAAAAAATTAGAAGAGTTTTATACATCTCACCAGACTTAAATCTTTCACAGTGTATACATGTATCAGAATATCACAAGATCCCCTTTAGATCAGAGTATATTTTTAGTACTTTTATGTATTATATAAAATTAATTTATTAACATAATATAAGAGAAAATTACCATATTAATTCTAAAAATGTATAAGTATACTAAATTGTAACATATGATTCACCATTGGAATCCAAATCAGTAATGAATATTCTATTATTAGACTAATATTCTAATATATCATGCATCTATAATTTAACAGAATAACAAATTTATGAAATGACTATCAACAATTTAGAAATGAAAAACATATAGCTAGCACAAATCACATATTTTTAAATATATACACTAAATCACTGAACTGTGTTATACTATACCAAGGATGAATTTAAGACAGATAAAGATATAATGTAAAATGATATTAGAAAAAATAGCATGTATCTTTGAAACTAGGAGAAATTAAGATTTTTCTTAGATAGAAATAATGTAAATATGAAAGTGATATTTTTCTCATTAAAAGGCACAAAATTTCATGTTAATTTTATTATTATAGCTTTGTAGTACAGCTTGAAGTTATGAATACTGAGACCTACCAAAGTTCTTTTATTATTCAGTATTATTTCAGCTATCTTTTTTATTTAAATGTGTGTTTCCACATGAAGCTGAAAATTGTCTTTTCAATTTCTGTGAAGAGGCTGGAACAGTGGGCGTCAGGAAGGGATGAAGAGAGATGATCAAAGAGCGCTGAATAAAATGGAAGAGGCCATCCTGTCTACTGCAGAGGTCAGTGACTACAACAACTATGAATACTACATTTCTAGAATTTTGTACATACAAGGTCCCCCTGAAAATTAATGATTAATGTATGTGGTAATAGATATATTTATACTTATTTGAACATGATAGGTTATTTATAGGTATAAAAACACTAATGTCAGCGTCCTTTGCCTTACAGAAGTTTCTTAGTTTTATGAGGTCCCATTCGTCAGTTCTGGATCTTAGAGCATAAGCCATTGGTGTTTTGTTCAGGAAAATTTTCCCAGTGTCCATGTGATTGAGACTCGTCCCCACTTTTTCTTCTATTAGTTTGAGTGCATCTGGTTTGATGTGGAAGTTCTCGATTTACTTGGACTTAAGCTTTGTACAGGGCAATAAAAATGGATTGATTTGCATTCTTCTACATGCTGACCTCCAGTTGAATAAGGACTATTTGTTGAAAATTCTGTCTTTTATCAACTGGATGGTCTTAGCTCCTTTGTCAAAGATCATCAAGTGACCATAGGTGAGTGGGTTCATTTCTGGGTCTTCAATTCTATTCCACTTATCTATCTGCCTGTCTCTTTACCAATACCGTACATTTTTATCACTATTGATCTCTAATATTGCTTATGTAGGGGAATATTGGGGGGGGAGTGTGGATGGGGAGGGGAACACCTTTATAGAAGAAGAGGAGGAGGATGGGATAGGGGACTTATGTCTGGGGAAACCAAGAAAGGGAATAACATTTGAAATGTAAATAAAAATATCCAATAAAAACACTAAATAGTACTCTATAAATATGCATAATTTTATGAGGTCAGTGAGAGTGTAAACTGAAGAAACACACTTCCAATTTATATTTGTACAGACCTTTAAGGCATATATAAAGAACTTCCCTAAAGAAATACAGGAAAAGACGGGTGAACAGGTGAAGGACTTGAACAACGCAGTCCAAGACCTAAAAGTGGAAGTAGAAACAGTAAAGAAAATGCAAGTGGAGGCAACCCTTTAAGTGGAAAACTTAGAAAAGAGGTCAGGAATTACAGATGTATGCATCACCAACGAATGCAGATAGAAAAGATAATCTCAGGTGTAGAACATACCTTAGAAGATATTGACACAGCTGTTGAAGAAAATTCAAAACATAAAAAAGAACTCGTAACACAAAACATCCAGGAAATCTAGGGCCTAATGAAAAGACCAAATTTAAGAATAATAGGAGTAGAGAAGAATGAAGATTCCCAGCTCAAAGACCCTCAAACATTCTCAACAAAATCTTAGAAGAAATGTTTCCCAACTTAAGGAAAGGGATGACCATAACTGTACAAGGAGCCTGTAGAACACCAAATAGATTGGACCAAAAAAGAAAATCTCACCACATAATAGTTAAAACACTAAATGCACAGAAAAAAAAGAAAGAACACTAAAAGATGCAAGAGAAAAAGGCAAAATAACATATAAAGGCAGACCTATCAGAACTGCAACAGAATTCTCAACAGAGACACTAAAAGCGATTAGAACCTGGACAGAGGTCATGCAGACACCATGTGAACACAAATGCCAGCCCAGGCTATCACAGCCAGAAAAATTCTCAATCAACATTAATGAAAAATTCAAAATATTCCAGCCCATATGTTTTTAAACATAATTATAAAAATTTTAAGTTGAAAACTATTTAGAATATGGTCGATGGTTCAGTGTATAAAATGACTGCTGCAGATTCCCAGAACCCATGGCAAAACACATATTCTACAGTTTCTTCATGTCCCTAAACTGGTGGGGAGATAGGAGGCAGGAACAAGAGAACTGTCAGAATTCATGGATCAGCAAGCTTTCATTAAGCATGAATAACCAAAAAGATTCTGTTTCAAACAATGAGGAAGGCAAAGACTGACACAGGAGACAGTCTTTTGTTCTCAACACAAACTCTGTGGCACTTGAAAAGTGCCTGCTCTCACACATGCAAACACAGATACCACCCTTATATATACACAGAGAGACAACCACACAAAAAATAAATTTTACAGAAAGTATTTCCAGAGAAGTGACATGCATAAATATTATCTGGCTTTTACTTAAAACCACAATATCCAAATTTTCCAGCCTCATAAGCATTAAACCAAATAAAATAAAATATCGAAGCAGGAGTATACTTAAGAATCATTAAATTTAGAACACTACAGCAAATATATATTCCAATCTTTTTTTTAAATTACATATGGTGCATTCTGACCAGATCAAGTATTATCAGATATTAGACACTATTTTCATGTATCACTATGGGAGGCCAGTGTAACATTTGAAAGTCCATAAATGTCATTTTAGTGAGTTTATGTATAAAGGAACAAAACGTGTATTATCTTAATAGAGAGCCTATTTTCTAACCTTTCTTAGATTTGAAAATCCAATCTGTACTGTATCCATAAAATGAATTTTCCTTTATATGACAGAATGAATTCATAAAAGGAATGGTAAATATTTTCAAATCATTAAAGTTTCATAGAGTGTAGATTAAGTTAAGATTACTCTATCATTATTTCCATTAAAGTATTATTCTGTTCTTTTCATGATGGAATGGAAGTTATGAAATAATTAAGGTAATTCATTTTATTTAACTCACCCCTGTGTGTTAGTTGGAGCACGTGTGTGTGTGTGTGTGTGTGTGTGTGTGTGTGTGTGTGTGTGTGTGTGTATGTGTGTGTGTGTGTGTGTGTCTGTTCATGTAGATGTGTAAGAGAGATTCAGGGGGAAGGAGAGGAAGAGAGAGATGGAGAGGGAAAGGAATGGGAGAGAGAGGGGTTATACTCAAAGGTTAAATAACAGAATTGGATTCCTTGGAGCTAGAGTTACAGACAATTTTGAGCCTTCTGATTTGGATTCTGAGAATAAAACTTACGTCGGTCCTCTGAAAGAGCTGCCAAGTCTTTTTATCCTCTAAGCTATCTTTTCAGCCTCCAAGATAAGTCAGTAGTAAAAAGTTTCAAAGTATAGCTATGAAAGGAAGAAAATTATTGTTATTTACAAAATGAATTGTTTGCTACAGAGCTAATATGCTGACAAATCATTCAAATAAAAAAATTAAAAATTCCAGGAAGTCACAAAATAAATGAATTTGGTTTCTTAATTTATTTTTCTTGAGATCTATAAGATTTACACAATACATTTCCAAAAATCCAGCCCTAAAAAAATTACAGATGGAAAACTCCAACACGAGGAGGGAATCTACACCCTAGAAAAAGCAAGAAAGTAATCTTTTACCAAGTAACCCAAAAGAAGATAACCACAAAAACATTATTCCACTTCTAACAGGAAAAATAATAGGAAACACTAGTCCCTAATATCTCTCAACATCACTGGACTTAATTCCTCTATAAAAAGACATAGACTAACAGAAAGTCCTGTAAACAGGACTGAGCATTTTGCTGCATACAAGAAATGTACCTCAGTGATGAAGACAAATACTTCTTCAGAGAAAAAGGCTGGGGATAAAATTTTCCAAGCAAATGGTCCCAAGAAACAAGCTGGAGAAGTCATGATAATAACAAAAAAATCAGCTTTCAACAAAAAGTTATTAAAAAGGATAAGGCAGGACACCTCATACTTGTGAAAGGAAAAATTCACCAAGGTAGACCTACCTAAAGATCCAGAAATACCACTTTTGTAAATGTATTCCAAAAGATGCCCCACCATGCCACAGGGACACATGTTCCTTTATGTTAGTAGCGGACTTATTTGGGATAGCCAGAAGCTGGAAACAACCCTGGCATCCCAGGACAGAAGGATGGATAGAGAAAATGTAGTTCATTTACGCAATGAAATACTACTCAGCTATTAAGAACAAGGAGATCCTGAGGTTTGCAGACAAATGGATGGAACTAGAAAATGTCATCCCAAGTGAGGTAACTCAGATCCAAAAAAGACATACATGGTATGTTCTCACGTATAAGTGAATATTAGCCAAAACAAACAAACAAAAAAGTACAGAATACCAAAGATACAGTCCACAGAACAAAAACATCAACAAGCTGAAGGGCCCAAGTGAGGATGCCTCTGTTCCGCTTGGGAGGGAGAGTAAAGCAACCACAAGGGAAAGTGAAGGGAGGGACAGCAGAGCTAAAGGGAGTGGGAGTGACAGGGTAGGGGAACAAGAACTGGTATTGGGTGGGAAAAAAGGACTGATGCCCTGAGGACCTGCAGAAAGAATGGAAACAGGTGATCTTGGGAGGAAGAAGTTGGTAAGAACCTCTAGAATGTAGCAAGCCCTGGGAAGCACACCAAAAGCTCTAGAACAAAAGAAGCAAATACACCCATGAGGAGTAGACATCAGGAAATAATCAAACTGAGGGCTGAAATCACACAAGTAGAGAGAAAAAGAATTATACAAAGAATCAACACAAACAGGAGCTGGGTCTTTGAGAAAATCAGTAAGATAGATAAACCCTTAGCTAGACTAACCATAGGGCACAGAAACAGTATGTAAATTAACAAAATCATAAATGAAAAGTGAGCATAACAACAGAAACTGAGGAAATTCAAAAAATCATCAGATCATACTACAAAAGCCTATACTCAACAAAACTGGAAAATCTGGATGAAAGGAAAATTTCTAGACAGATAACAGGTACAAAAGTTAAATCAGGATCAGATAAGCTATCTAAACAGACCCATAACAGTTCCATAACTACTAAAAAAATTAGAAGTAGTTATTAACAGTCTCCCAAACAAAAAGAGCCCAGGACCAGATGAGTTTAGTGCAGAGTTCTATCAGACCTTCATAGACGATTTAATACCAATACTCTCCAAACTATTCCAAAATATATAAACAGAAGGAACACTACCCAATTCATTCTATGAAGCTACTATTACACTTATATCTAAACAACACAAACACTCAACAAAGAGAGAATTTCAGACCAATTTTCCTTATGAATATCGATGAAAAATTTCTTAATAAAATTCTCACAAACTGAATCGAAGAACACGTCAAAACTATCATCCATCATGATCAAGTATGCTTCATCCCTGGGATGCAGAAATGGTTCAACATATGGAAATCCATCAACATAATCCACTATATAAACAAACTAAAAGAAAAATCACATAATCATCACATAAGATGCTGAGAAATCATTTGACAAAATTCAACACCCCTTCTTGTTAAAACTCTTGGAAAAATCAGAAATTCACGGCCCATATTTAAACATAGTAAAAGGAAGGTCACATTTGTCAATTCTTTATAGTAGAGCATAAGCCATTGGTGTTCTGTTCAGGAATTTTTCCCCTATGCCCATGTTGTTGGTTTTATTAGTTTCAGGAAAATTAAGGTTAGAAATGTCATAAATAACAGAGTTCAACTCTGTTAGTACTCACGATTAAAATTATTAGTAAGTTCTCATTATTTGTGCATGAGGTCAGTACAGTTACATACCTTTTCTCAGTCACACATCTTTTCTCAAGACATCTTTACATCTGCTTTATTCTCTTTTGAAATAATATTACGAATCATTTGAATTCTATTTTGTTTTCATCATCTTACTTTGTTCCAATAAATATTGCCCCAAATAAAAGACTTTTCCCTACTCAGTATGTGACTGTTCTTATTAGAAAAGCAATCTTTCCATCTATATTAAAATACTTATTAACAAACTGCTACAGTCAGAGCAAACCATCTTTATCTAATAAGATAAATAAATGCATCCAATAAGATGCATCAATGTGGGATTTCTTGTAAGAAAGAGATTTCTGTAGCTTAATATTCAAGATTGAAAGAAAAGATATCAAATTGGCAATATATTGAACGTGACAATTCCTTGATTTCTCACCTGTGTGCCAACATAAAATTTATTGGTGTTCTCCCTTAGGACCAGAATGTCTCCTCTGAGAGGATAATCAACACAATGACACATGATACAAACATACAAACAAACACACAAATCAAAAACCAAAACCAAGAGTGAGTGGATAATGTCAGTCCTTTATCACCTTAAACCAGGATGGCTACAGTAGCTAGAAATTAATAGGTCATGATGTAATGATGAGAAAGATTAAGAGTTACATCATGTAGAAGGACCTAAAAGTCATGCCAAGAACTTTGATCTTCATGTTAATCACAGTATTAAGGCAGTGTGTGTGTGTGTGTGTGTGTGTGTGTGTGTGTGTGTATGTGTACTTCTGTATGTGTGATTGCTGTGTTTGTGAATATGGACCCATGTTTATGTGTGTAGATACATATGCATGTGTATGCATGTGTATATAGAGGCCAGAAACCAATCATTTGTGTGACTCTGCAAGAGCTTTGCTAGGTAGATGTTTTGTCAACTCAACACAAGCATGTACTTGGAATGAGGCAACATCATCTGAGAAACTGTCTTTATACAAGTGGCCCTAGGCAAGCCTGTAGGATGTTTTGTTTATTGTCTGATGTGGAAAAGCTCAGATCATTGTGGATGGCACCGTTCCTGGAAGATGGTCAAAGACAGAGACAAAAAATTGAACAGAGACTGAAGGATAGGCCATCCAGAGACTGCTCCACCTAGAGATTCAGCCTATTTTGCAAACACCATATCCCTACATTATTGGATATGTCAAGAAGCACTTGCTGATAGGAGCCTGATATGGCTGTTCCCTGAAAGGTTCTACCAGCTCCTGACCAATGCAGATGCAGATACTTACAGCCAATTATCAGACTGATCCTGGGAACCCCAATAGAAGAGTTAGGGCAAGGACTGAAGGAGCTGAAGGTGACTGCAACCCCAAAAAGAACATTATCAACTAATTGGACCACCTAGAGCTCTCAGGAACTAAACCACAAACCAAAGACTATACATAGAGGAAGCAAGGACTCGAGATACATATATAGCAGAGGAGGCCCTTTTCTGACACGAATGGGATGGGAGTGAGGCTTGATGCACCAGTGTAGGGGGATGCTAGAGGAGTAAGGCAGGAGTGTGTGAATGGATGAAGGAGCACCCTCTTAGAGGCAAAGGGGAGGTGGGATGGGGGATGGTAGAGAAATAATTTGAAAAGGGGATATCATTTGAAATATAAATGTATAAAATGCTTAATAATAATAATAATAATATTAATGAAAAGAACAGATGAGGTCCTGAGTGAATATGTATGATTGACATGGACACAACCATGTCATGCACCTAATGCATTAAGCCCATGCAAATAGCAAGGAGGAGGGCAAAGCCTTTCTTCCAACTCAGTGACAAGGCTGAGTCTGCAAACGTCTGATATTTAGGAATTGTTAATCAGTATGTGTGAAACTCCTAACTGCAACTTCCAATTCTGAATGTTTCAAGCATGAGAGATGGCTAACACAGAAGCCTCATATTGAAATAATGAGTTCCTTCTGCTGAGCTGTATAATAATCACACTGATTTCTGGGTTGTTGCTGTAATCGGTCAGTCTCCATCAAAGAATGCACTTAAGCTGAGATTTCTGTACATGTGTAGGTGTCTGGTCTTTTCTCTATTACCAGGACATTTGAACATGATTCTGCCCTCCCTCATTTAAGTGGACGGAGTTTTCAAAGAAGAACATCAAGAACAAATTTAATTGACTGTTGAGAAGGCAGGATCGGGTCAATAACAATGAGAAGGGAGCATAGAAGACTTCCGAAGTCACACACGTAGGCTGTGCTAAGAGTGGATGTTTAGGAGTATGAGCACTGTGGCAAAGTGCTCATCATGAATGTGAGATGCAGCTTCCTGTTGACTGTGAGAGCTCAGAGGGCAGCTGAAAGGAGAAGTTGCTGCCTGTGAAAATGTTTATTCTATACTTGCCAAAAACGCTGGAAATAATGCATGCTTCTGTGTGGGGCAATGTACAGGTTACTGACTTTCTACAGCAGGTGTCATCATTGATTCAACTGGTAAGCCTGGAAAAGATATCAAAGGAAAAGGAGCTAGATGCTCCAGATGGAACCACTGACCAGCACTGGTAATAAATTAGATTTCTGCTGCTGTTGAGTTCTCAGCACGGTTTTCCATGGTAACCAAGTTAGATAGTTCTGTTAGGTGAACAGGTCAGTCTAATTATAGTCACTCATCCCATTGTTTTTACTTGTCAGACTAAGTAGGCTATTATTATTTGTGAGTCTAATAAAGTTTTATAAAACTTTCATTGTTCCCATATAGGTACTCAAAAGTTATTCTGCATGTCAGGAAGAAAAGACATTTTAAAAGAAAATCCATATAAGGAATAAGTAGTACAGTGTAAAGGAGTAACTGAACTTTGGGTAGGTTATTAACATGATTTTTAGGAATAGAGAACATATTATGTCCTGTTGGAGAATAAATGTTCTACATTTGATAGCTTAACAAATCAAATTGAAGGACTGTGGATATGGTTAACTCAAAAAATATGCACCATACAAGCACAGGGGTTTGTGTATATTCTCTTGAATACACATATCAAGGCTTGATGTTGGGCAGAAGCTTGTATTCCTAGAGCCAGGGAGGCAGAGACATGTGGAACCTGGCATTTCAGCCTGGTTAGTTAATGGCAATAAGAAACTCTGCTTAAAAAAAAAAGGTAGATAGTCCCTGGAGGACTAAGGCTGACTCCCACACTCCCACATATGTATAGACATATGTCCCTAGACATGAAAACAGACACAGACACACACACACACACACACACACACACATATAAAAATCAGAGAGTAGTTAGAAGTAAATATAATTTTAAAACCTTACGTTATAAGTGTAAACTGCTTATTAATGAAGATAGTGAACAACTAAATGGAACATATAAATATAATTATGGTTTTTAATTTTAAAAAGTAGTATTTTTTGAATTGATTTTCATCCTGTTAGAATTGACATTTCCCAAGAAGCTTTAAGTAATGATGTAAATGTCCAAACTGGTATGGATCCTTGTTCAGTCAATTCATATGTCAGATACCTTAGTAGAATATTAAGTGGAGTTGGCTTTGATTTTAAGGAAAATATATCAATAAACTGTGAGAGTCTAGAATTTCACCTATAATCCTTAAAATATCTTATGGAGGTTTTTATAGCTGTGATTCAAAAACTCTTTGAAGTAAAAATGAAAAAGTCAACATTAATTACTCAATTTCATTTTTAGTCTCTGAGAAAATGTAGTCAGAATCTGCATCCTGTAGAAATTATAGGCCATCAGTTCATTACGGAACCGAGAAAAATAAAGGACAGCCTAATTATTCATTAAATATTAACTGTAGTTCAGAGCATGGTTTGGATAGCATTTCTGGAAAGATAATATAAGTTCAGATTTCTGTGAGCTCTGAGATCCTAATTAATGTTGATCATTTGTTCTGAGCATTTTAAATAACTGAAAGTGAGATTGTTCATTTGAGGAAGTGTATGACTTGTCATGGTGCTCCAGTGAGTGTCCCTTGAGAATGTAATGTTCTGACTTTTATAGAGAATCAAAAACTTGACTTTAGAGATGTTACTAGTTCAGAAGCCTAGTTAGGGAGAGGTTTCTATGGTCCAGGAGGATTGTGGTTGTCCTCCCCACAGTAGTGCTTACGCTACCTCAGACCAGATGGCATACTCAAAACTCTTCCTGTTTAAGCAGTTCAACAGTCTCAAATGATGCTGACTGTGCAGCTAGAAGTGTTCATGATATGCTGTGAGGTTTAAATTTTCCTCTCTGTGTGCCGCTCTGTTTCTGTCTCTCTGTGTCTGTATCTGTCTAAATGTCTATCTGTCTCTCTCTTCCACACCTGCCTCTCTCTAATAAGCACAAATGTACCTCTTTCTCTCATATGCAGGTACACATACATCGTATCATAAACTAATAACTTTTACTCTAGTTTTAGTTTGGGCCATTGTCACATTTCCCCCTAATTTTCATGTAAGTAATGAGCACATGCTTGAGAAATTAGAAGTGCTAATGTAAATAATAAAATACATTAATAAATAACATAAATTGGAATAGAGGACAGAAAAACTAAAATGTACACTATTTTATTTGTATGCTCTATAATTAGTCAACTTGGATATTATGAATGATCGAATCAGTGATCAAACATAATTTTATTTATAAATATATTAATTGAAAAATTCTCATTTACATTGAGAACATGAAAGTGGGGTCATGATTACATGAGTGAAAGTGTAACATTCCCCTCTCATCAAGTGCTGTGTACATGCCCCACAGAACATATTTCTGACAGAGATATCTGAGATGACTGACAACATAATTCTTACGTATTTCTTGGGCTTTTCCCTTCAGGAAACCAACTCTGCATAGGGAATTTTATGCTTCTTAATACTCTATGATCATGGTAACAAAAGCCTTAATTTTACTTCTAATAGTGATACTTGAGTAAACTAGTTCCCTCTAAAGCCAATAATGACAGTGACCTCAATCTCCCTACTGTGTTCCACAGTTTCAGGATCTTCTTCACTCCCCTCAATAGCTCCAGATTTGTGAAATATGTATGAAACAAACAAGCTTTGGGGAAATATTTCAGAGCATAGTAGAGTCTTTGAACTTTTACTCTTCACTCTCATTAGTTTCTTGTGACAGAATATGCAGGACTCAGTTTCTACATAAATGTGTTGCACTTGAAAGAACCATCTTCAAAATTAGTGTATTTTATTTTTGCATATTACTCAGGTTTATAACAACTTTCTTTTTCTAACTAAAATGATTATCATGTCACTGCAATATACCATTTACCTCCTTCATCTATTGTATACCATTTCTAGTATCTGATATATATCATAGGAGCACGGTCAGAATGTGCCTTCTGGGTATGAGAAAGAGGTTATAAACACAATTTGAAAGACACTAATATATAAATTTTACTGAATGTAATAATGTATTCATATCTACAATAAAGTTTTGAACAATTCCTTGGTACAGAAGGGAACTGTGTATCCCTTTCTTCCCATTTTCCATGCCCCAGTAAATCCTGGGTGATCATTAATCTTTATGAAATATAGTTTATATTAGATACTTCATATTCCTAAAATCATATGTGTGCTACTTTTTACCTTGTGATAGGCTCCTTTTATTTGACTAATTGTTCTACTGTTTACACACACACACACACACACACACATACACACACACACACACACAAAGAGAGAGAGAGAGAGACAGAGACAGAGACAGACAGAGAGATGAGATGAGATTTCTCATTATTGTTAAACAACTTCTATTGTATGTAAACATCACCTTTCATTTATGCACTTATCAGTTGATATATTATTTTCTCCACAATTTTAGCTACCATGTAAAAGTGGTGTACATCATATGCAGAATAATTTACATAGATTTTAAGTTTTTCTTTGTGATATAAACTGTACATGTATCGTTGAGTATATGTAATTGCCAGATTCGAAGTCACCATGTGGTGATCTGTGGGTTACTTTCAGAGATTAGAGATCATTTTATAGCTTCAATAGTAGAATAACAGGGGTCTACCTTTCCATACTATCAATATCAATTTCTAACATATGTGTTTTTTATTGGAGACATTATAGCAAGTGTAAAAGGAACTAATATTTTTAAATATAAAACAACTGTTTATTCAGGTACGAGTTAATATAAAAATCCTAAATATTCAATACAATTTTGGCATTTTTCTATTCTTTTTTTGTAAGGTTTAAAATTCAATTCCCCAAGTTTGGGAACAACTTTCTGATGACAACTTTTACTTAGAATAAATCTATCTAGAGAATGGTGCTACTTTCAACATTTTAAATATCATTAAAATAGATCTGAACTTGGCAATCGTCAAGAGAAAGTTTTGTCTGGTAACCATCTTTAAATCTAGAAGGCATAGAGAAAGCAATGTCCTTGGGGGAAAATGTTGGATGATTACACAAATCTGCAATGTAGCACATTCGAGATAGAGAATGAGATGCAAAATTAGTCTCTGCTACATAGTGAGTTTAAGACCATCATGAGCTACCTTTAAAAACAAACATAAAACAACAACAAAAGAATTGCCTTTTCAAATATATGGTCTGTGTGGTGTCAGATTCTACAGGGGCTCAGGATCTTAGTTCAAGACCTGCCCTTATATAAACAAACTCAAATAAAAAAAAAAAATCACATGGACATCTCCTTAGATGGACAAAAGGCATTTGACAAAATACATCACACTTTCATGTTAAAAGCATTGGAGAGATCAGGAATTCAAGGCCCATTCCTAAACATAATAAAAGCAATTTACTACAAACCAACCAATACCAAATTGAATAGAGAGATACTGAAGCAATCCTACTAAAAATGGGGACAAGACAAGGATGCCCACTCTCCCCATATTTGTTCAAGATAGTACTTGAAGTGCTAGCTAGAACAATAAGACAACAAAAAGAGATCAAGGGGATACAAAAAGTCCAGCAGGGAACTCCTGTGCCTAATAAACAACTTCAGCAAAGTGGCTGAATATAAATTTAACTCAAACAAATTAGTAGCCTTCTTTTACTCAAAGAATAAGCAGGCTGAGAAAGAAGTTAGGGAAACAACATACTTCCCAATGGTTATAATATAAAATGCCTTGGTGTAACTCTAACCCAGCAAGTGAAAGATCTATTTGAGAAGAAATAGAAGATTTCAGAAAACGGAGCGATCTCCCATGCTTATGGATTGGCAGAGTTAACATAGTAAAAATGGCCATGCTACCAAAGGCAATTTACAGATTCACTGCAATCCCCATCAAAATTCCAACACAATTCTTCAAATACATGGAAAAGGCAATTCTCAAATTCATCTGGAAATCCAAAAACCCCAAAATAGCATAAACAATTCCTAATCAAGGATCAAGGACCTCCACAAAAGAAGTGAGAAAAAGCCTTGAACTCTTTGGCACAGGCAGAAATTTCCTAAACAGAACTCCAATGGCCATGCTCTAATCAAGAATAAATAAATGGGACCTCATGAAACTGGAATGATTCTGTGAGGCCAAAGATACTCAATAAGACAAATTAGCAACCTACAGATTGGGAAGAAATCTTTAATAACACAACATCTGATAGAGGGCGAATATACAAAATATATAAAGAACTCAAGAAGCTAACCACCAGAAAAACCAAACAACCCAGTCAAATAATCCGGTATAGAACTAAAACAAGTAATCACAACACAGGAACCTTAAATGGCTGAGAAGTACCTAAAGAAATGTTCAAAGTCCTTAGTTATCAGAGAAATGCAAATCAAAACCATCCTGAGATTCCACTTTATACCAATCAGAATCGCTAAGTTCAAAACCTTAGGTGACAACACATGTTGGTGAAGATGTGGAGGAAGAGGAACACTCCTCCACTGCTGGTGGGATTGCAAACTGGTACAGCCATGCTGAAAATCAATTTGGAGGTTTCTTAGAAAATTGGAAATAGATCTACCTGAAGGCTCAGCAATACCACACTTGGAAATTTACCCAAAAGATGCCCCACCACCCCACAGTGGCACATGTTCCACCATATTCATCGTGGCCTTAGTTGTGTTAGCCAGAAGCTGGAAAACCCAAATGTCTCACGACAGAAATATGGAAACACCGAATGTGGTTCATTTATACAATGGAATACTACCAGCTCTTAAGAACGACGACATCCTGAATTTTGAGGGCAAATGGATAGAACTAGAAAATGTCATGCTGAGTGAGGTAACTTAGACCCAAAAGGACATGCATAGTATGTTCTCATAAATAAGTGAATATTAGCAAAAAAAAAATACAGAATATCCAAGATACAGTCCAAAGAACTCAAAAAGGTCAACAAGCCGAAGGGCCCAAGTGAGGACACCTCATTCCCACATAGGAGGGAGAAGAAAGCGACCACAAGGGAGGAGGGAGGAGGGCCTTGGGAGGGAAAGGGGACAACGGGGAGAGAGGGGAACATGATCTGGTATTGGGTGGGAGGAAAAGAACTGAAGGCCTGAGGGCCAACAGATAGAATGAAAACAGGGACTTCAGGAAGTAGGAAGTTGGGAGGACATTCTAGAATGTATCAGAGACCTGGGAGGTGAGAAAATCTCAGAACTGAAAAGTAGAGACCCTAGATGAAATGCCCTATAGTGGGGAGAGGGAACTTATTGAATCTACCTCCAGTAGAAAGACAGGGCATCAAGTGAGGGATGGGGTTGCTGTCCTACAGTCAAAACTCTTACCTATAATTGTTCTTGTCTGAAAAAAAAATACTGCAGGGATAGAAATGAAGAAGAACTTGAGGAAAAGGAGGTCCAGAGACAGGCCCAAAGGGGGATTCAGCTCAAGGGGTGGCCCTAAGACCTGACACCATTACTGAAGCTATGCAGCATTCACAAAAAATGGACCTATTGTGACTGCTCTCCAAAAGACCCAACAAGCAGCTGAAAGAATCAGATGCATATTTTTGCCCCCAACCAATAGACAGAAGCTGCTGACCCCTCTGGTTGAATTAAGGGAAAACTGGAGGAAGGTGAGGAGGAGGGAGACCCTGTAAGAGGGCCAGCAGACTCAACATGGACCCCTGAAATCTCTCAGACACTGTTTCATCAATCAGGCAGAATACCACAGCTGATAAGAGGCACCTAACTCATATAGAGCAAAGGACTACTGGGGTCTGGTTTCAGTCAGAGAAGATGCACCTAAGCTTCAAGAGACTGGAGGCCTCAAGGTGTTTGGAGGTCTGGTGGGCTGGATGGGGTAAGGACATACTTGTGGATACAGGGGAGGCAGGGAGTAGGTATGGAATGTGGAATGGAATAAAATCTGGGGTGTCAAAAAGAAAAAAAAAAGAAAAAACCTGCCTATGCTGCAGCATGAACTCAAAGCCAGTTGAGCAATATCTCTCCAGTCTCCAAAGAAAAGAAATGGAGCTGAAGCTCCAGTCCTATGGCAGTTGGGATTACTGACTTTGTGTAACCTGAATCAGATCTTAGATGTTGTATAAAGAAAAACAAATAAAAGTTTAATCCCTCTGAAAATAAGAAATATGAATCATTAAACATTATATATAAATATCTTTTTCTTCTTGATTGTGGCATTAGTAGGTAAAGGGGAGGCTCACTTCTTACATAATAAGGAATTCAGATTTACATACTAACAATAGCGTATTCTCAGGTGCTAAGACACACATATATTCCCAAGAAGAGCTCCAAAACTCTATTGGCAAACTATAATAAAGGTCAATATTTCAGGGCAATATAAAAAGAAACTGAATGCCATGAAGAATGGATGATAATAAAATAACAATTTCTAAACATAATTCAATTGGGAAATTCTTTTCTAATTCATATTTTCCAAAGGGACTTCACAAATTTTAATTCAGTAGATATCTTAAAATTCAACTGTGATATTCTCTAATAGGAAATTGCTTTAAACTGAAATATTTTAGATATTGTACAGAGGCAATACATGCTCTCCATTTCTTCTTTCATATGGCATGATTATAAAGAGTTCCTAAAGAAGTAATTTACTGAGTAGCAAATTATCTTAGTAGCTAGATAAATATGTTTTTCAGCAAAATGCAATGTTGCATTATAATAACAAGCAACAAAATAGCCACAGGGAAACATCAAATATTAACAATAATTTATTATTCTAATATCCTGGGCTGTTCTTGAGGAACAGAAGAACTTTCATGTAATCAAGTATTGCTAGTAGACATGACATTCCTAATGCATGTAAAGAGTTTAAGGTAATTTCCCTATTCATTTTTCTCCTCTTTTGACTCTGTCCCAGGTACCCCTTAATGTCCTTGAGATTATTCTAGATGATGAGAAACAAAATTAATCTCTTTTCAACAAACCCAAAGGAAGATAGTCACACAAACATAATTCCAGTTCTAACAACAATAACATGAAGTTACAATCACTAGTCCTTAATATCTCTTAATGTCTATTGACTCAATTCCCCAATAAAAAGACATAGACTAAGAGACTGGATATGTAAAAAAGACCCAGCATTTTGCTCCATACAGGAAACACCTCAGTTACAAAGACAGACACTATCTCAGAGGAGAGGCCCTCTGTCCTGTGAAGTCTTGATTCCCCAGTGTAGGGGAATGCCAGGCTTGTGAGGAGGGAATGGGTAGGTGTGGTGGGGAGGGCACCCTCATAGAAGCAGGGAAAGGGCGCTGACATAGGGGAGCTCTAGAGGGGAAACTAAGAAAGGGGGATAACTTTTGAAATATAAATATATAAAATATCCAATATAAAAAGAAAATCAAAACATATAACAAATTAATGTGAACATGCTTTGCCATGAAATTAAAAGTGACCAGATTGATGGGGAAAGGACATTTGTTGAACACAGTCTTTAGGTTAAATGCAGAAGGGATGACTTTTGTCAGAAAAACGAAGGCAGGAACAAGCTGGAAACACATAAGGAACAGCAAGTTGGCTGTTGTGGTTTGTTGAAGTGAGGGAAGATGACTGTATGAGGGACGAATGACATAGAATAGTTTTAACTAATTGCTGACAGAGAATGTAGGCTACAGTAAGGGTTAAAACTCCATTGAAAACAATGGCATTTTTTGACTAGAAGATAGAAAAAGCCTTATAATAATAATGTACAGGAAAGGAAAACAAGAAGTAAGCATTTAAAGATGGCTATATGTGATGGATGACCTTGTGATTATTTTTATGCTCTTTCAAAAAGTGAAGAAGGAATTATCATAATTATTCTATGGAAAAAGACACCTTTCCACATGTAAGATTATCACAAATACTAATTTAGTATTCCAGAGATAATAACCATAGTTACCTTATTTTGCTCAAATCATAATCACTTCAAATGTTCTTGTATTTTTCATTATATTCTCAGGATATCAGAAAGCAAACATTTCATCTTCTTTAGTTATGTAGGAGCTTTATAAAAATCTTATTTGCTCTCTCCTGATTCCTCAGCAGCAAGGCTTGGAACACCCTTTGTTAAGGCCACAGAGAATCTTGCATTTGCATGATGAAGACATTTGATCATGTCCCAAGACGTGAGTAGAGTTCTGGCAACAGAAATAGATTAAAGCAGAATAAAATGCCCAGTACTTTAATAAGCAAAAAACATGACCTGTTACATGTATCCATGTTTCTCTCTCAATTAATAATATACTGAACTTATGCATTAAAACGATCAGTTATACAAATTCTGCAAATGTATACAAATTCTACTGTTTGTAGAAGATTTTAGTGGAGCAGAGGTTTTCTTTTAATGAACTGGGGTTTGAAAAAAATTGTGTGAAATCCAGGGCAGTTTCCTTAAGCAAAGTTACTAAAAAAAGAAGAAATAGTTTTTCTGCTGCTGGACATTTCCAGAACTTATGCTGACTATTGAATATTTTGGAGGTTAAAAATTACAACAAGGAAAAAGTAACCAGCTACACACTTAAGCTGTCCTTTCTCAGTTAAATGCCTTCACCAAGAGCCAAAATTTTACATAATTTCTTCCTGGAGTATTTTTATATCTTTCCTGTAAGACTCAACATTTCATAGATGTTGCTTGCATTGTTGAGTGGAATGTTGAAAAACATAGCCTGATGCATATTAATTACCCACTTGAATGCCATCTATTTAAAGTATTTACTATCTATGACTTTGCTGATACATTTTCTGACCTGTGTGCTATGACTGATCCAGGCTCCCCATTTTTTACTGGTATTATACTGTATTGCCTAGAGACCATCAATTGTCTGTGGAATTTACCCCAGTAGAAAGCATAAATCTTTATGCTTAGGACCTCTAACTATAATCAAGACCAAATACAGATATTTAGCAATATATTACCCATTGACAAGTGGTCAGCACAGATATTATACACACTATACACAATAAGGAGCACTAAATGTGCTTAATATATTATTTGTTATTAATTATTAATAAATAACATATTTATAGTATAATATATAAATTAATATATAATTATTAATATATACTAACTGTGTTGTATACTTTATTTAGACTGTCACCAGAAGTTATGGTCCCAAATAAAGGTGGATCTTTCCAGCTCAAAAAATACAGAATAAAGATGGATCATCCTACTTCAAATAATTTAATTAAGACAAAAAAAAAAAACCCAAAAAATACTTTCTCACAGATATACCCAGCTGTTTGAGCTTTAGTTAATTCAAGATGTACTCTTGTTGACAACCAAGAATAGCTACCAGAAGTTCACCTTTTTTCAACTTGACACATGATCATAACTCCTATGTCACACTTAATTTCTAAGTGAAACAATGACCAGGTAATAATTATACCTAACATAAAATAACAATCTTATGTACAACTGCAAACATAAACTTTAGAGTAGGTGGCAATGTCCTTTGAGGAATATGTTTTACTAACTCATACTTAAATGTGATGACCACTGATATCCTCTTAATTGATGTTATATTGTATGATAAAGGAATTGGAATAACCATAAATATCTATACAAACGCATTATTTGCTAAATATGACAGAAATACTCATGTCAAACATAATCCTTGTTTTGCAAGTGTTCTTACCTGATATAGGTAACTACCTTCTCCTACTGTCAACTCAGTATTTTGTCTACCCTTGGCCAGCACATCAGGAGGTTTTGGGTGTTCCTGAAGGAGTAACCCAAATCTTTGTTCCTGACCATTCTGTTGCCCTTTGGCGTGCTGCCTGGATTAGGCTGTAGTTTCTCGTTGACTTTAATAATAGGCTATGGTAGCACCAAGAGACATTCTAAAACAGTGGTTCTTACACTTGATAATGCTATGACCTTTTAATAGACTTCTTGTTGTGATGAGCCCCAACTATAAAATTATTTTTATTGTTACTCCATAAACTCTAATTTTGTGACTGTTATGAACCATAATGTAAATATATGGGTTTTCTGGTCATCTCAGGTGGCCCTGTGAAAGGGTCATTTAATGTCCAAAAGGGGTCACAGCCTATAGGTTGAGAAAAACAGTTCTAAGTAATCTTTTATACTCCAGAAATAATATTTCTTAGCTCCACTAACAGAATGTTTACGTTATCTCCTGGCAAGAGTGCTTCTATCACTGAAAACAAAACTTAAAGGCAGGCAGAAAAAAGTTCTAAAATAGGAAGAAACAATTTTCCTAGTCACTCATTAGGAGTGATAGGAAATAGAAATATTCCATTTTCTACACTTTGATTCCTAAATCCTGAGATCCTGCCTATGGGAGCACAGAACCATTTATTGAACTGATTCAAAATAAATACTTTGTTCTGCAGAATTCTGTCCATGCCCTCTATCTGTCACCACCTAATTGGAACTTTGACTGTGTCATCAAAAGATCATTCCATTGTTTTTAACCAGGCAAGCTGGTTCTGGATGGTACGGAACATGGTAGGACCAATAGATCCCACTAATTGTGGACCTATTGTCATACTGCTTTGATGGTAAAATGAATTTTTTGTTCAGAATTAATACAGTATAGAACACCATGATAGTAAATAAGACATTTTGTAATTGCAAAAAATGATACTTTGGGAAGAAGTACCATCAGAATAAAAAGCAAATGCACTAGTAAGGACAAAATGCTGTCCTTTCTACAAAGGATATGATGCAATGTAGTCAGCCAATCTGCCCTCAGGTCACTGGCCATTCACCTTCTGTAATGGTGCCTTATCTGTGTTTCAATGTTTTTCTCTGTTGTTGACACTCAGCAACAGCTATAGCTATATCAGCCATGGTGAGTGGAAGTCCATGGATTCTGGGCCATGAATTATGTCTCTGCATCCATGGCCACTATGTTCATGGACCCATTGGCAAAGACAGTAATAGTACAGAAAGGACCTGAGTATCCACACAATGGGATAATCTCAAAAAAATGTGATTGTAAATCTTGCTTTGCCAGTGTGTTTGGATATCCAGTATTTTCTTTGGTAGGAGAATTGGGCTCTACTGGGCCAAGTAGTCTTGGTTTCTGTTGCTTAGGTTCCTGCCCTTGCCTCTAGCCATTGGGCTGTCTCTGGTGTTTGCTTGTCTTGCTGTTTCTGAGAGTGATTGACCCTGCTGTAGGCCTCTGTGTCAGCACTCGTGTAGAATTGTTTTCCTGTTTTCTTTCAGTCCTTTCTCTAATTCCTCCAACGGGGACCCCATTCTCATTTCAATGGTTTGCTGCTAGCATTCGCCTCTGTATTTGATATGCTCTGGCTGAGTCTCTCAGGAGACCGCTACATCAGACTCCTGTCAACATGCACTTCTTGGCTTCATCTATTATCTAGTTTTGGCGGCTGTTTATATATGGGCTCTATACACAGGTGGGGCAGGCTCTGAATGGCCATTCCTTCATTCTCTGCTCCAAACTTTGTCTCCACATCCCCTCCTATTAATATTTTTGTTCCTCATTTTAAGAAGGACTGAAACATCAGCATCAGTTTCTATTGGGTACTTCATTGAGCCACTCAGAAGACTGTTATGCTAGCCTCCTGTCTGCAAGTATAACTGAGTGCAATTAATAGTGTCAGGTGAGGGCTTTATTGTGGTCTCAAGCTGGGCCAATCATTGGTTGGCCACTCTTTCAAACTCTGCTCCATCTTTATTTCTGTACATCTAGTAGGCAAGAATGATTGTGGGCCAAAAGTTTTGTAGCGGGATTGATGTCCTCATATATTTTCTGGTTACAGGAGGTAATCTCTTCAGGTTTCATATCTCCTATTGCTAGGAATCTTAGTTAGTGTCACCTTCATTTGTTCCTTCAAGTTTCCATTGCTCAAGGTTTCTACGTAATATCAGAGATTCCCCCCTAATTCCAGTTCTCCCTCCAGTTCTCTCTCCCTCTCTCTTTCCCAGATGTGAATCCTCCAACCGCCCCTTACCCCTTACTCAACCCTGTTTCCTCAACCCATCTATCCCGAATGATTATTTTATTTCCTCTTCTTGGTGAGATTTAAGCATCCTCCATTGTGCCTTCTTTGCAGTTTAGCTTCTGTGTGACTGTAGCCATGGTTTTCTGTCCTTTATGACTAATAGCCACTTTTAAGTAAGTATATATCATGTTTTTCATTTGGGGTCACTCACTCACTACTTTCAAATTTTCACCCATTTGTGTGCAAATTTTGTGATGTTACTTTTTAATGACTAAATAATACTCCTATCTGTAAATATGCCACGTTTTCATCCATTCTTCCTTTGTGGGACATCTAGGTTGTTTTCAGTTTCTGGACTTTATGAATAAAGTTACTATAAACATCATTGAAAAAGTGTCATTGTTGAATTGTTGAGAATATTTTGGGTAAATGCTTAGGAGTGGTGTGTATGAAAACTGAAGTAGATCTACTCCAAATTTTATGAAAAACTGTCAAAATGACTTTCAAAAGTGGTTGTATAAGTTTGCACTCACACCAACAATAGAGAATTCTTGCTCCACATCCTCCACAGCATGAGCTGTTGATTGAATTTTAGATCTCGGCCATTCTGAAGGATACAATCTAGAATCTCTAAGTCATTGAAATTTGAATTTTCATGATGACTAAGGATATTGTAAATTTCTTTAAGTACTTTCCAGTTATTAGAGGTTCTTCTGTTGAGAATTTGGTTTAGGTCTGTACATCATTTTAAAATTTGTTTATTTGGTTTCTTGATTTCTCTTTTTTAAGATTTATTTATTTATTTTATGGATATGAATACACCATAGCTGTCTTCAGACACACTAGAAGAAGACATCAGATCCCATTACAGATGGTTGTGAGCCACCATGGGGTTGCTGGAATTGAACTTGGAACCTCTGCAAGAGCACTCAATACTCTTAACCTCTGAGCCATCCCTCCAGTCAAATTTGTTGATTTCTAATTTCTTGAGTTCTTTCTATATTTTTGATACCAGTCCTCTGTCTGATATAGAGTTGATAACGACCTTTTCGCATTCTCTAGGTGCCCCTTTTGTCTTACTTACAGTTTCCTTTACCTTACAGAATAATTTCAGTTTCATGAGAGTTATTGATCCTAGTGTTGGAGCCATTGGTGATCTGTTCAGTAAGCTGCCACTTACCAATGCATTCAAGGTTACTCACCACTGCCTCTTTCATCAGACTTAGTTTATCAGGTTTTATGTTGCAGTGTTCGAACCACTTGGACTTGAGCTTTCTACAGGGTGGTAAATATGGATCTATTTGTATTCTCCTACATGCTGACACCCAATTACTTCAGCACCATTTTTTCAAGATTTTTTTTCCATTGTATGGTTTTGGTTTCCACTTGTTGTGGTGCATGCTGGTAATGTTTGCTAAAAGAGAGAGAAGTAAGACATTCACGAGTTCAAGGCCAGTGTGACCTATATCTTTTGTTTTGAACTTCCAACAGAGATGATCTCAAATGACTCATGGTTAGCTGTGAATAACACTTTGGCATGTTCAGTTATTCTTTTATAGCAATAAGAACACTTGAATCTGAATGGATCATTTCATCACTTAATTACCTTATAGAGTATTCCTCTTATGGCATAATTCAGACCTCAGCATCAGTTATTGTAGCTTTTGCGACATTCCAATGTTTAGTCATGGGTAAGAACACAACCACACACCTACTGACAAAGATGTTATGCTTTCTAAAGCCAATAACCAAGTACTTAGAAAGCTATCATGATCACTAGAATCATAGACTAATAATAATTTTAAATAATTCTGTGTATAACTTTAAAATGATTTTGAAGTCATCTTTTTCACACCTAGATAGCATTATCATTGATTACAGTCTCTATATATGTTGGCATTTTATGTTCCCCACTCATTTTCCCTGACTTAGTAATAGGACTATTTTCTGTATTATAAATTGAAAGGAACAACATGAAACTCTTAACCTCTGAGCTTATCAGTTAACCTGATAGACTGCACTATTAAACATAATGTATATCAAGAAAAATATGATGCATTGGAAGTTTCTAAATATATGGAATTGTCACACATATTGTAACATTTTATAACAGTTGCTTCATGGATAGTTGTTTTTCAAATTAGCATAGTGATAGTCTTTCCATCTTCTGAGATTTTCTTTGATTTCTTTCTTCAGAGACTTGAAGGTCTTGTCATAAAAATCTTTCACTTGCTTGGTGAGAGTCACACCAAAGTATTTTATATTATTTGGGACTATTGTGAAGGGTGTTATTTTCATAATCTCTTTTTCAGCCTTTTATCCTTTGAGTAGAGGAAGGCTACTGATTTGTTTGAGTCAATTTTATACCCAGCCACTTTGCTGAAGTTGTTTATCAGACTTAGTAGTTCTCTGGTGGAACTTTTGAGGTCACTTATGTATACTATCATGTCATCTGCAAATAGTGATATTTTGACTTCTTCCTTTCCAATTTGTATCCCTTTGACCTCCTTCGCTGTCTGATTGCTCTGACTAGGATTTTGAGTACTATATTGAATAAGTAAGGGGAGAGTGGGCAGCCTTGTCTAATCCCTGATTTTAGTGGGATTGCTTCAAGTTTCTCTCCATTTAATTTAATGTTGGCTACTAGTTTGCTGTATGTTGCTTGTACTATGTTTAGCTATGGGCCTTGAATTCCTGAGCTTTCTAGGACTTTTATCAAGAAGGGGTGCTTAATTTTGTTAAATGCTTTCTCAGCATCTAATGAAATGATTATGTGTTTTGTTTTCTTTGAGTTTCTTTATATTGTGGATTAAGATGATGGATTTCTGTATACTGAACCATTCCTGCATTCCCTGGGATGAAACCTACTTGATCATGATGGATGATCATTTTGATGCATTCTTCAAATCCATTTGCAAGAATTTTATTGAGTATTTTTATGTCAATATTTGTAAGGGACATTGGTCTGGAGTTCTCTTTCTTTTTGAGTCTTTGTGTGGTTTAATTATAAGCGTAATTGTGTCTTCATAGAAGGAATTTGGTAATGCCCAGGCTGTTCCTATTTCATGTAATAGTTTGGATATTATTGGTACAATGTCTGACAGAATTGGTGTGAAGATCTGGCAGAATTCTGTACTATACCCATCTGTTCCTGGACTCTTTTTGGTTGGGTGACTTTTAATAACTGCTTCTATGTTTTAGGAATTATAGCATTGTTTAGATGGTTTATCTGTTCCTGATTTAACCTTGGTACCTGGTATTTGTCTAGAAAATCATCCATTTCCTCCAGATTTTCCGGTTTTCTTGAAAATTGGCTTTTGTAGTAGTATCTGATGGTTTTTTGAATTTCCTCATTTTCTTATTTTATGTCTTGTTTTCATTTCTGATTTTGTTAATTTGCATACTGTCTCTGTGCCTTCTGGTTACTCTTGCTAAGGGTTTATCTATGTTTTTGATTTTCTCCAGAACCAGCTCATGGTTTTGTTGATCATTTGTATAGTCCTTTTTGTTTCTACTTGGTTGATATCAACCCTGTGTTTGAGTATTTCCTGGATTATACTCCTCTTGGGTGTCTTTGCTTTTCTTTGTTCTATAGCTTTTAGATGTTCTATCAAGCTGACAATATGTACTCTCTCAGAGCTATGAGTTTTCTTCTTAGCACTGCTTTCACTGTACCATAATTTGGGGTACTTTGTGCCTTCATTTTTATTAAATTCTAAAAAGTCTTTAATCTTTATTTCTTTCTTGACAAAGTTATCGTTGAGTATAACTTCCATATATGTGTGGGCTTTCTGATGTTTTTATTGTTATTGAAGACCAGCCTTAGTCCATGGTGATCTGATAGGATGCATTGGATTATTTCTATGTTCTTGTATCTGTTGATGCCTGTTTTGTAGCAGATTATGTGGTCAATTTTGGAGAAGGTACTATGAGGTGCTGAGAAGTTATATTCTTTTGTTTTAGGATGAAATGTTCTATAAATATCAGTTAAGTTCATTTGGTCCATAATTTCTGTTAGTTTCTCTATGTCTCTATTTTCTGCTTCCATGAACTGTCCACTGATGAGAGTGGGGTTTTGAAGTCTCCTACTATTATTGTGGGTGGTGCAATGTGTGCTTTGAGCTTTAGTAAGGTTTCTTTTATGAATGTAGGTGCCCTTGCATTTGGAGCATAGATATTTAGAGTTGGAAGTACATCTTGGTGGATTTTTCCTTTGATGAATATGAAGTGTTCTTCTGTACCTTTTTTGATAACTTTTGATTGAAAGTCAATTTTATTCAATATTAGAATGACTACTCTAGCTAGTTTCTTTGGATCATTTGCTTGAAATTTTGTTTTCCAGCCTTTTCATCTGAGGTAATGTCTGTCTTTGTCTATGAGGTGTGTTTCCTATATGCAGCAAAATACTTGGTCCTCTTTCCGTATCCAGTCTGCTAGTCTATGTCTCTTTCTTAGGAAATTGAGTCCGTTGATGTTAAGAGATATTAAGGAATAGTGATTGTTGCTTCTTGTTACTTTTGTTGTTAGATGTGTAATTATGTTTGCGTGTCTCTCTTCTTTTGGTTTTGTTGCAAGATTACTTTTTTGCTTTTGTAGGGTGTAGTTTCCCTCCCTGTTTTGGAGTTTTCCATCTATTATCCTTTGTAGGGCTGGATTTGTAGGACGATATTCTGTAAATTTGGTTTTGTCATGGAATATCTTGGTTTCTCCATCTATGTTAATTGAGATTTTGCTGGATATAGTAGCCTTGGCTAGCATTTGTGTTCTCTTAGGGTCTGTATGACAGATCTTCTGGCTTTCATAGTCTCTGGTAAGAAGTCTATTGTAATTCTGATAGGTCTGCCATTATATGTTACTTGATGTTTTTCCTTCACTGCTTTCAATATTCTTTGTTTTGTGCATTTAGTATTTTGTCTAGTATGTGGGGGTGGGGGTTTCTTTTCTGGTCCAATCTATTTGGGGTTCTCTAGGCTTCTTGTATGTTTATGGGCATCTATTTCTTTAGGTTAAGGAAGTTTCTTCTATAATTTTGTTGAAGATATTTCTTGGACCTTCAAATTGGGAGTCTTCACTCTCTTCTATACCTATTATCCTTAGGTTTCATCTTCTCATGGTATCCTGTATTTCCTGGATATTTTGGGTTAGGGTTTTATTGAGTGTGTGTGTATGTGTTTTTCATTATCGTTGACAGTTGTTTTGATGTTTACTATGGTATCTTCTGCCCCTAAGATTCTCTGCATGTAGGACTCCTGATCTCTTCCCTAGGTTTTCTTACTCCAAAGCTGTCTCCCTTTGTGCTTTCTTTATTGTTTCTATTTCCATTTTTAAATCTTGTATGGTTTTGTTCAAAGGAAGAATTATTTTAAAAAGAGAATACTTGTGTTTCTTTATAAAATCTACAAGATTTATATTTTACTGTTCCAATATTTGTTGATGTTATTAAGGATAATTCTTGACTTACATCATAGATGATTGTATATAACTAATACCATGCTATAAAGACCATAATTGCTTCTTTTTTTATCTATAAGACACTAATAGTGTTAAATTGTCTTGCAGCTTGAATTCAATGAAATTCACCAAAATAAACTTGAAAAAATTAAATCAGAATCATTATCATTTTAAAATCTTGCTGTCTTTAAAAATGTAAATATAATTTTACAGATAACAAACTCATGTAAAACCATTTTAAAAGGAATTGAAGTATGTGACCGTATCTAATACAGCTGTATTTATGTGTTCATCTTCATGTTATTTTGTTATTGTTTCTCATAAAAGAGTTAGAAACATTATATTTTAGATAAGTTTTTCTTCCTAACAACATATTAGTTTCATTACTGAAACCATTTGTATTCAAAGTAAAATTATTGAAAAGAAACTTTGCTAGTCCATATTAACAGAAAAAGTATAAAGAATAATAGTGGCAAGCAACGTAACAAATTTGAAAAAATCTGTAGTTATTTATTCAATACAATTAATAATGTATCCAGGCAACTGACTCTTTATCAACATAAAAAATGCTTTTGTGATTTTCATAACTTTTGCAAAGATATTTTTCAAAGCAGAATCAGAAATGAATGCTTAGTTTCACATTCTACAAAGTAGCATAATACATGATCACCCCAAGGCATCAGTTTAAAAGGAAAAATACATTTTATATAGTATGACATCAAGTAAAACATCAATGAAATGTTTTACTTTACTTAGTTATAGCAAGATTATTCCTCAAGCTCCAAAAATAAATAAATAAATAAATAGCCATCAGATTGGAATTTCCCTGAGGAATTCCAAACATATTTGATTCAAATATTAAAATATTTATCTGTAACAATGATACAGTTCTCTATGTAGTTAGATTTTTAAACCTCTGTACTATAGATTTGATTAGCCAGAGATAAAGTTATTTTCAGCATATGAATTTGCTACACATTATTTACAAGTAGTATGGTAAAAATCCATCCAAACAGAGTAAAACAAGAATTTCTATGTCACTGGGGAAAACTTGATAATGTATCTCCAATATAAGGACTGGATCTCAAAACTTCACACTTGGCAGTGTAAATTCTTTACAAATAAACTAAAACATCTGTATCCAAGTTTTTTTTAATTTTTCTTTTTGACTTCTATTCTTTTATTCCTTTGGATAGTTTTTATATTGGCTGAAGAATGGCAACTCTATAATAGTCATTTTAAAATATAGCAATGAAAAAATATGAACAAGTTCTATGTAGCTATACTTTTGAAGATGACTAGTCTATTTTAAGACACCAACAATAAATTATAAATATGGAGATTATAGTTGTAGTAACTTTTTAATTTTTTTTGTAATTTTTGTAATAGGAAAATATGTTCTTGAACTCTTAATCAACTTAAAAGTTCCAGTGTAATTGGTACTTCCCAATGTTTATCAATTCAAAGAGAAGTAATAATTTAAATTGCTAGGATAAATAAAAGGTATTAAAACATATATTATAATCATAATGGTAAGAATTTAGTGTGAAGTTAAATAAACAATCCTTTATAAGTAAAACGTCAAATGTACAAATCCTAGATTAAATTATTGATTTAACTTTAAGAGAATGAAGTTATACATAACATTTAAAGCCATAATATTTATTGTGGTTGTTTGATTCAAAGAGCAATGAAGAGTACAGAGGAGGCATCAATAGAAAGTTCTGTTAGGTTTTGTTATTATTGTCTAAAATAGGTTCAAAGTTATATTAGTTTTAGCATCAATCATCATATGATTTGTGAAACAAACAAACAAAAAATAGTGATTGTCTTCCTAGTTTGAAAAAGAAGCCAAAGCCATATTCGGAAATGTGCAATTTTGATACCCATGAACTTGAACTTGGATATGAGTGATGTCAGAACAAGATGATAAAATACTCAGATACCATTTTCTTCATTACTTCAAATACTTTTACTTTGGGTCAGTTTTTAAAGAAGGATGTGTTTTAACTGATAAGTTCAATGAAAGTGTTAATACAATAGAGAAATAAGAAACAAGTATGAAACAGATGCTATATCTTCCTTATATGAGAATCCATCCCAATGTGCATCGATAGTGTAAGGAACCATAGACAATACCGTCAAATAATTTAAACAGCAGAAAACAATGAACTATTCCCAGTTGACTTAAATGAAAACATCTAGGGTATGGATAGATACATGAATAACAAATACTTTCAATATGCCCTGAACCTTAAATGTTTAATATGAAAAAACAAAAGAACAACAAACCAAAAACAAAACAAAACAAAAAACAAACAAACAAACAAATAAACAACAAAACCAAATAACCTCACTGTCAGCAGAATGGTCAGAGTTAAAAAGGAAGCCTTCTTTCACTTAAAAAAAAAACTGGAATATTTGTGATCACGAATTGAAGCTATAGGTTTCTGTGGTTTGCAAAATGAAACCTCAATGAGAGATCGGAGAAAAGAGGGGAGGAAAATCTGTACCGAAGATGGCTTGGCAGAATAGCTTGAGGTTTTGTGAATAGAGCTATTAAATGAAGATATTAGTTTAATGGAAACAGTTTTGTAATCCTTAAAGGGATTAATTTATATTTGTACAGTTTATTTTAAGAATGTGAAGCTTTGGAGTTCAGAGTTATGCCCCTCTAGTCTACAGCACATGAGGATGTAGGACATAATTCCCATGATATTCTTGGTTTAGTCCACTATCTCACCTTAGATTTTGGGTACTTAAGACAGACACTTTGTTAAAGAACACACCATGGGTCCTATTATATACACCTATCTGAGGAGATTCACCATTAGCTTGCTGTTTTAATGAGCATAATTGTAGTGGTTCTCAACCTGTGGGACATGACCTCTTTCAAGTCACATATCAAATATCCCATATATCAGATATTTATATTACAATGTATAGTAGCAACAAAATTACAGTCATGAAGTGGCAACAGAATAATTTTATATTTGTAGGTCACCACAACATAAACTATTATAAAGTGTCCCAGCAGTAGGTAAGTTGAAGACCACTAGTTAATAGAAGGCATTCTTTTCATAGGAAGATTCTTCTGTCAACTTGACTGTTTTGGTCACTTTTCAGTCTGGTTTCTGAAAGAACACTTAGAAGAAATGGGATGGGCCCTCATGGCTGAGTGGTTGTTTCCTATATTACTTTAATGCAAAAAGCAAGCATTGCATTTTGCTCACTTTTATTAAAGCCAAGAAGATTTTTAAATAGCAAAGTTCTGACAATATTTGAGTAGTCCTAAAATTTCTAAGTGTAAAAATGATTTGGGCTTGTAGGAAAAATAATTTCTTTGTCTAAGAATGTCTACATTCTCATTGCTTGCCTCCATTATCATTGAAACCTGACATGGATTACTAATTTTTAGCTGATAGAATGGCTAGCTGCCTAACAGTACTATATGCTTTTTCTTGTATAGCAATAAGGGGTAAGAGCATGTGTTTTATTTTTTAAATTTAACAAGGCTTTAAATTATTTCACAAGCCTCTCAGCAGTTTTGCTAATATCACAATATCATTTTATTCATTTCTAATGTAAATAAATCTTAAAATATTAGTGTGTGGGAATGGTTAGGTAGCATATTTATACCAGTTAGAAAATGCACTGTCAGTTAAGGTGAATTCAGTCATCTGAACATGAATACTTCTGCACTATTGCCATAGGTTTAATGGTATAGCACTCAGACTAATACTACTACACATTTCATGAAGTACTAGTTATATGACTCCATGTTGCATGAGATATGTCTTCAGCAAGTACAAACATTTCAAATCTTGAGCATTGGAGAAATCTATACAACTATATTTATGATTAGCTTAATTATGCATCCAAGTTATTAATTAATACATTATTTACTTTGTTGTCACTATAGAAATTTGGATATTATAGATTCTAACTGTTTAGTGTCGTGGTTCACATTCATGGTCTGTGATTCAGTATCATTCAGCTTGAACATCACTGTTACTTTTAGGCTTATTAAGCTCAGGAGAATCAGAGATCATTTTAATATGTATAATAAGCAAAACTAAAAAAGGATTATGTTTATAGTGTCTTATAACTCAAAAGTATGTGCTATGGCTTTGATGTCAAAGATACAAATGTTATGAGATCATGAGTTGCTATCATAACTCCAGGTGAAATAGATTTTAATTTCACACATGGACTCAGAGTTCTAAACAATTTTTTATTTTATATACACGATGTATTTTAATCTTCCATTATTTTTACTTTTACAACAACATAATGTTCATCCTAGCAGGCATTATACTGATCCCATGTCTCAAACCTATCCAAATCTTGTGGTTATTATTTAATTTGCCAGTAATGAACAAAGAGAAGAAAAGCAGAGAAGAAAAGCAGAGAAAAGAAGAAGAAGAAGAAGAAGAAGAAGAAGAAGAAGAAGAAGAAGAAGAAGAAGAAGAAGAAGAAGAGGAGGAGGAGGAGGAGAGGGGAGGAGGAGGAGGAGGAGGAGGAGGAGGAGGAGGAGGAGGAGGAGGAAAAAAAGTAATAAATATATAACATGAGAGAGTTAGGGAGATAAAAAATGCATAAAACTTTCTAAAGCTTCCAGAAAGGCTGGAAGTGAGCTTGAGTCAAAATTGCAGGCTTGTAATATTCACATCCCCAAGTCTACAGATATTACAGTGGCCTGTCCCCACATTACATGAACCTACTGCTTAGATTCTATTCTATCTCTATTTACTTATTCTAATTCTCTGGATAACCCTGAAAAGAAGTGTGTGTGTGTGTGTGTGTGTGTGTGTGTGTGTGTGTGTGTGTGTGTGTGTAACAGAGAGGGGGTGGAACTTGCATTCATTCTTGTGAGAAAAGTGAGTCCAGGAAAAGAGAAAACTGTGTAAAAGAAATTTGAGCAGACAAAATGCCAGAGAGCATACTGCTGACAAATTCCCTTCTCAAATCTCCATCTCAGTATTTAAAATTTGTCCCCAGGACATGGAACTTGTAACATCTATTGATTCATTGGGACATGGAACCTTTGCTGAACCTCAATATACTTCCTAGTCCACATCTTACATCACTTTCTGGTTTCAGTCTGTCCATTTTGCACTGCTACAGTTGTCTAATGAAAGCAAGATTTAGTTATTTAATCATGAAAGTAATGATTTGATGTGCGATCTTCCTGGATGAAGACAAGTGGTTAGACACAGTGTTGGGATTTGCCTTGAAGAGAGTGAATCATGATTACAAATGAAGGTGGTTTACAAAGAGCATTGGATGGTAGAAACCCTCATTTCTAAGTAGATTCTTTACAGATTCTTTACCATAGTAAATAAACATTTCATAAATGAAATTGGATAGGAGAAAGGTAACATTTGGAGAATATTTTGGAATATTTGGTATAGCTTCAGAGGGCAGATCATTAATTACAAAGGTATGAGATGGCTAGAGGAGAGGAGAAAATCAAGAGCTCCACCAAGGTTTAAATAGAATGAAATTGGGTAAGAAGACCATGAGAGAAATAAGGGGATAGTATGTGGGAACAGAAAATGTAACACTGTAACCTGGAATTATAGATGTGAGACATTCTCAGATGCTGGCAATGCCATAGGGAGCATATTCTTCAAAATATGCTGTGGATAGTACTTATTCAATTTTGCTTGCAGCTTGGTATGAAATATGTCCCGAGCTACTGATCTCATGTGTATCTATAGATAGTACTGATAAGAACATTTATAGATAAGATGGCTAATAATGTGCCACAAAGAGCATTACATCATAAGGGAGAGGACTGTCTGAAGCAGATAGGGTCAATGCAGATTTTGATTGATTTTTATCATCTTTTCCATAAGATACAGGAAGGAAGGATGTTTCTGGAAAGGATATGTGGAAACATAAGGAAATTGGGAAAATATGCATAGAAATTTGAGCACGCAGGAAATATTAGGATGAATAAGAAACAACAGAGAATGGGTCCTCTAAGAAGGACCAGTGAGCATTTAGTTGATAGCACATGTTAAGGGAACTTCAGATACAGTGAGAAGGTTCTAAGTATGGACTTTGGTTTGGATAACCTTTAGAAATACATAGAGATAGACTGCTTCCTGATGGACAGTTCTCTGTGAATCAACTTTCTAGGTGTAAGAGAGAGCCTTGGGAAATTAATACTTCTTAATGTTAAAAGACATGTTGCTGAAATAAATTGGGATGAATACAATTTATTAGCATTTTATTTTAAATAATATTTGTTGATAAATACTCTAACAGCCCAAGAAATTAAAAGGTCAGGCCACTCTTTCAAAAAAAAAACAAAAAACATCAGCTTACTTTGTTTGTTCTTATGATAATTATTTGTTACTTAGATTAAACTAGTAGCTATAAATTTATTTTCATAAACTTAATATTGGCTTTAGCCACAAAACACTTTTCATTAAGACATGAAACGGTTTTCTGAATTTGTTTCTGAACATAGTATAGGCTCATTTACAACTAAGCTGAGGACTAAATGGTTTCACAGTTTAAAAATTAATTCAAGGTTCAGCAGAGCAAAATGTTAAAGAATTACGTTTTTTTTTGTTCTAAGACCTCGAGGAAATCATGAAATTAAGAAATATCATTACCATTAATTACTAGTATCTTTGTAAAATGACGCCCCTCCCTTTTGAGGAGTCTGAATCTACAACTGAATGAGGCTCAATTTTAGACAGTTTCTTGTTTGATTTGTGTTCCTGTCATTGTTTTTAGGAGTTGCTGACCTTCATTGCCACAGTAATTAAAAGCATGGTAACCCTCATTTTTGGACCTCTATACAAACTAAGAAAGAGATGATGTTGCTTTGCTCTGAGTCATCTTCTGGATTCTTGACTTTTATGTTATAGAGACACTTACCAGAAGATAAGAGGTGGTAAAATGTCTCACATTAAAAATGAAGAGGTCATGCAATTTGGGAACGATGTAACCTCAGCTGTCCCTAATTATTTAATGGAGAAGAAATATTTTCTTCCTGGTATTTCATTCAAAACCCTGTAGCATCTGATTGAAGGCTACTTACATTGCAATATGTAAAGATGTGTACTTAGTATACAGTAGAATACTGTAGTGTTTAGTAGAAAGAGTTTTTTTGCCTAAGGTCTGGAAAAATATAGAGAGATTAAAAACTAAATATAAATATAGGGCATATGGAGAGTGAGTCTCTACTGAAAATGTACTGTTCTATCATTGTTACATTTCCTAAAGTAAAAGTATTCTCTCACATGACATTCAGTGCTACAGTCCTTCAAACAGCAATTTTAAATAGACTAAGATTTTTATTTACAGACTAATTAATCCTCTGGCACACAGCAAATAGGATAACATTTACTCAAACTACATTTTTCATTGAAAGTTATATTCAGGTCATGTGAATCTGGAAGTTTCTGAACATCAAGAGAGTAGTTAATTGTATTTTCCTAATGATGAGCAGACTCACTGGAGGTGGTTAAGGATTCCCTCTTGAACATGATTTTCACAGAATAAACCCAAAAGAATTATTAGTTAGATTATTTCATACAGAACACATCATCTCCATTATTTTTTATGCATGTCTCTTTTCCTGCCATTACTTATTATGATTATATTTTTAAATTCCTGTTTTCAAATCTCGTGAGAACATTAATAAGATGTTTGATATAATTATGGTATTCGTCAGATTTTAATTACAATTCTAGATGTTTTAAATATATATATATATATTTATATCTAGCAGCAGTCAATCTAGCATTGCTCTGTCTTCTGAAACAATAACTGAATTTATTAATATTAAAGTGCCCATTCCCTGACCCATAGCGCACACTTAATGAGGGCACAGAATCCAGGTAATCAGGTGACTCAGCCAACTTATGCTGGTATTGAGTCTAAGACGTTCCAGAAGGAGAAGAGTCCTCCTGACTCCCTCCAGTGGAGGAGGGACAGGGGTGGGAATCTGAAGTGTCATTCAAACTCCTTGTGGTCACAACCTTAAGCCATGTCTGCCAGCTGCGATTTGACTGCACCGGACCAGAGGCTCTCTAAGCCTTACAGTCGCTCTCATGAGCAAACCAAAAGAAAGAAGGACACCATGAATACAGACAGCATGGATATAGACAACCGCAGTACCTGACTTCAAGCTCTAGCTGTTCCTCCGAACACCATTCCTCCATACCTCATAGTGGCTCTGGCTTCCCAACGCACCAAATGTAAGGTATGAAGTGAGTCTTTACTACCAGAAGACCACCCCCACAGTGAGACACAAGAATGAATGGAGTTACATGTGAAGGACCCTAGTTCTTACTGCAGCATAAGAGCATAAGAGCATAAGGCTTGGCCTGGTAGAAAGTAGGTAGGTTATGAGGACCCTAAGGGCTTTCGCCAGCTTTATACCCACCACCTCAGGTTAAGATTAGGCCAAGTACCAGCTTCCTGCCATGGGTCAAGGCGAGGCCAAGTTCCATTCTCCACCTACAGTTCTTGGGAGGGGCAGGGAAATTCTTGAAAATCCACAGAATGTACTGACTGATAGTCACCTGACCCTCATGTTCCAAATAGAGTTCAAAGGCACATCATGTAAGTTTAAACTGTAAACTTGATGATGCAACCTGTAGCCATAAAAAGTATAAAAACTGCTTGTTACAGCCATTCAGGGTCACCTTCTAGTCACACGCCACAAGGGGAAGATTGAAGGTCGACCCCATTTTGCTGGAAAATAAACCTCTTACATTTGTATTGCACTCAGTTCTTGTGTCCACTTGGCGGGGGGTGGGGGGTGGGGGGGTTGTGTCTCCCAATACTTAAGACTCACTTCAAGCCTTACAAATGCAAATGCAAGAGGTTTATTTTTCTGGCATGTTGGGGGCAAGCTTCAATCAGCCCCTCATAGCAAGTGACTAGAAGGTAACCCTGATACTTTTTAGGGGTACAGGTTACATCAGCAAGGTTACAGTTTAAGCTTCTTGGCTAAGCATATTGACCTTTGAATCTATTGGCTATCAAGCATGGGCAGATTATGACATGCATTCGTATTCTATTTGGGACCAGAGGGTCAGGTAGTCATAGTCAGTACATTCTGTGGTTTTTCAGGAATGTTCCTGCTCTTTCTGAGAACTGTGGGTGGAGAATGGAACTTGACCTAGCCTTGACCCCAAGTCAGGAAGCTGGTACTCGGTTTAGTCTTGACCTGAGATGGTCGGTGTAAGTCTGGCGAAAGCTCCTAGGGTCCTTCATGGCATCTTGAAATAAGTACTACTGACCAAGGGACAGCGTCTTACAATTCTTGGTCAGACATCCTATTAGAAAAATTCTAAAAGAAATATAAAATATTCTGAAAGAGCTATGTTTGCTCTCATGAGTTTTGCAACTGAAGTCAGAAACCCTGTTAGAAAAAAAAAAGTTCTAAATGAGCTGTTACTACACATCCACAGTTCTCCAGATAGTTGAGCTCTTCCACAGAAAATATTCTTTAAAAAGAACTTCTATTGCTCTCTGTTAGATTATCTCATGAAATCTTGTATTTACATATCAATTTAGTCATTTACTTCAGATTCCCTTTTGACCACCTCATGAATTATCATTCCTCTGAAACTTAGAAAAAGGACATACAGCACATTGCTTTTCACATTATAAAAGAATCAAGAAATATGCCTGGCTTTGTTAGTTAACCACAGACAATAAACTAACTGGGTGGGACAACATCCTGAAATTACCATTCCTATCAAGCCTGTGCAAGGAACTAAATTTTCTCTGCCCAGTATGACCTAGAACTCAGGAATCTGCTTTTCTTTGTAAGCAAAAACTAAAAACTTAGCTGGATGGAGCTTTGCCCTCTGATCACCACATCCTAAATCTCTTTATCTCCTTCCTCAATATCTTTCTGATAAGCTGGCTCATAGTGCAGTTCCCTTTATTATTTTCAATTTTGAAGTTTTCTTACGCAATTCATATTGACTCCTAATACTTTATATAGTTGAGAAATTATATATTTTTGAACTAATGTTTTCTGACTTCTTTCCTACAGCCTTAAGAATTGTCCACAGGTATTAGAGTTTACTATTTTCTCTAAGGACATAGACACACCCTTGCCTCCCACACTCATGCTGCTTCTAATTATCATAGAGTCATTAGCTTTGGCAGGTAGAATATTTCCTGATAAACTTGGGAGGAAAAATATTTCCTAAAAAGGATCATATAGCTCTTACTGCACTTCCTTGACTTCCCCATCCTTCTAACTGTCTGAGAGGTTTGCTATGCTATGTGAAATAACAAAATAGTGGGTATTTGGAGGTCAGTGAAATGATTTTAGTAATCACTGACTGGTTATGATCTCTGTGCAATGTTTGTAAGTGAGAATTTATCATAGGTGAGAATTTAAAGAATAATTCAACATGCCCATGAACTACATTCCTGAAGTTTTGATTTTATTGTGTAATTGAGACCACATGAGAAGGATCAGCTATGATGTTTGGAGAAGAGTTTCAATGAAAAAAAAAAAATTAATGAATCTCTGAAGATACGTTTTCAATATTAGGAGAATATTTTAAAAATATATATAGTTGTATTTTCTATCAAGTCTACTGCGTTGGTTTGCATATGCTTGCCTTATTAGGAGGTGTGGCCTTGTTGTAGTGGGTGTGTCACTGTGGGTGTGGGCATAAGACACTCACCCTAGTTTCCTAGAAGTCAGTTTTCCACTAGCAGCCTTCAGATGAAGATGCTGAACTCTCAGCTCCTCCTACACCATGCCTGCCTAGACGCTGCCCTGCTCCTACCTTGATGATAATGGATTAAATCTCAGAACCTGTAAGCCAGCCCCAGTTAAAGGTTTTCCTTTGTAAGACTTGCCCTTTTAATAGTGTCTGTTCGCAGCAATAAAACCCCAACTAAGACATCTACCAACTAATAAGAGGTGATATCATGTAATATTTATTTAATTTTTGTTTCCTTGGTGATATCATGTATTTTCTAAGCCATGATGTCTGCAATGCTGACTTGTCATTTAAGCTTCATGAAATTTATTCTCCCAAGTTAAATTCTATGTTTACATAATCAGAATACAAAAAAAGTCTCACTTAGGTAGATGATAATTTTTATGTGAATCAACCACACAAGTACTTAAAAGTTTTAAAAATGTTAAGAAATTTCAACATTTAATTAATATTGTAACAAATTTTAAAGATCCATTATTTTTAAATTGTGTGTGTGTGTGCGTGTGTGTGTCTGTGTGTTTTTGTATTGTTGTTGTTGTTGTTATGTGCACATTTGTGCTAATGCTGGCGGACGAGTGGCGGGGAAGGGGATCATATTCCTCTGCTGAAGCAAGAGTCCCAGGCACTTGTTAACTTGCTCAGGTGCAGGGAATAGGACTCAATTCTGCTACAAGAGCAATATAAGTTCTTAACTGCAGAGTCATCTCTTCATCCTAAAATTTGGAATACATTTAAAAATAGCTAGCTTACTAAAGTTATTTCCTAATGATGGATTATATTGCTCCAATCAGCACTTGGATCACTTCCTATGAACTCACATAAATTGTCCAGGAGCTTAGAATTAAATAAAGTACACCTATGTAATAGAACTTTGGTTAAGTTTAAAGAACAAGGAAGGAAAAAGAATATTTTACAGTCTCAGCTTTTCTAGAGTAATTTTAAATTTTTTTTACCAAAAAATAATTGAAAAGCGAAAGCGTTGTCTGGATTAAAAAAAAAATCACTTCTGAATTAAGTTCAAATTAGAAGTTTAACCATATTTTTTAAATGTGGCAAATATGGATTTCTGAATTCAGTGATTTGCAATAACTTTCTGTAATGTCTAAAAATAGCAGGAGGTGATTAAATGTTTGTATGTGTATGTGAAGCTGGGATTTTCCCAAAGCAGCTTTGCTTCATTCTATTTTAGAGTCAGTTTGAAGGCAGAGACGGCATTAGTGCAGTGCCTTCGATTACAGGGAAGAGAAAGGAACTCAAAGGGATGCAGTGTTTGCAAAGCTGTCACTGGGAGAAACAAATGAATATTTGTCCCTATTTGTGGAGAAAAGTAGTGTTACCTGTCTAATTATGCATTTATTTACCTTTTTCTTATTCTGGGTATTGATTGTTAAAATACTTTAAATCTCCAACCAGAAAAAGTTTAAGAAAAATGTTTTTTCTGATGTGCAACAGGACTGATAAGTAATTTGGCTATAGTATACACTTTTTAGCACATTTAAGAGAGTTAAAAGGTACTTGCTAGGTTATGGAAGAATTAATTTTTTAGTGTGACATTCTTGAAAATCTTGTAATAATTATGAAAAATCTATTCATTCTTCTACCTTGTATTGCTATAATTCACTTTCTTTTTGTAAAAAGAGAATTTCTCATAATGGATTAAAAACTCTTAAAAGACAAACATAAAATATTATACAGTATAAATTTTAACAATAGCAATTCAATTTTATGAAACTAAAACTTATATGTAAAAAGACTCTCATGTAGTAAGTCAAATAATAGGACGTATTCCATTTTGTATGAGGAGGATAGACAGATATAGAAACTAGGAGTAAAGAAGCTGGGGAAACATTTCAAATAAGAAGATAAAAAATAAGATTTCAATTCTTGTTCATGCCCAAGGGATTTACTGAAGTAGGTTTTAGTGGCTATTTCTATACTTTCTAATTTTATCACGTTTTTTTTTTTTCTTCTAGAAATAGTACAAATTCTAGTGACATGTATAGTGGGAGTTTTTGCTACACTTCTTTGGCTCCTGCTAGGTCATACATGTGCACCTACCCAGGTGCTTTCCCTGGATCTGGGAATGAAAGACACACTAACATTAGCTGATTTTTACAATGCAGGGGCTACCTGAAAGGATAGACACTCCTAAATATTACCTGCTACTCCAGGAGAAACCAGGGAAGTGGTCAGTCATGGTAATTCTCCCTATTCCTCTCTGAACCCTCACCTGCCCAACTTTAAGTGTCCTGTCTGTGTCCAGCAGTTGGCCATTGGTATCTTTTTTTTCTTTTTGGAGCTGAGGACCGAACTCAGGGCCTTGCACTTGCTAGGCAAGCGCTCTACCACTGAGCTAAATCCCCAACCCCTGGCCATTGGCATCTTTAACATTGACAGTTCAAAAGCCAATTGGGGATAAGGACCTTTACATTTGCATACACAGATTCCTGATTGAATCAAAACACTAGAACTAATCTCCAGCAGACATGAAACTTGTTGAATTATTACTACTTAATTCAATGCATAATTTGTTTTAGCCTTAATTTGATAGAGTGAATAATCCATAGAGAACAATTTAAACAATTTATTTGTTTGTTATTAGGTGGAAAAAAAGATTAAAAATGAATCATCCAAAAACACGTTTCAATGTTAAAGAAAAGATTAAACTTAATAACCTTTAAACTCTCCATATAATAAATTATCTTCAAACCTTAGATATATTCACAACTCAAGAGAGGACAAAGTCTAAAATACAGTAGTGGGGCATAGGCTAATAGTGAACACGTAATTGTCAAGTTTGTATTTTTAAGGATAATCATCTTCTACTTTCTGATCTCCACATTTGACTATAAAATAACTCAGATTTATCTAAGATCCATATTAAAGAGGAATGTTTTATTCCTTTGTTCAAAATAATGTATGAGCCCAGAAATATCACTTTAAGCAGTATAAATAGGAAGATTATGATGTGATTCCACTTGCTCATTCCTTTTATACAATCATAGTAGCATTATCACACACTAATAAATTAATGAGTAAAACTCATATCACAACCCATACACACACGTTCATACACACACACACACACACACACACACACACACACACACACACACATACACACTCACAAATTCTAGGATAGTTAAGCAATCCTGAATGATAAAAGAATTGCTTCCCAGATTTCAAATTCTACTACAGAAGTATAGTAATAAAAACAGCATGTCAATGACATTAAACTGACAAGTTTTTGTACGGAATTGAATTGAAGACCTGAACATAACTCTATACATACACTGATTCCTGGTTTTTTGTTAATAAGCCAAAACTCTACACAGAAGAAAAGGCAACATCTTCAACTGTGATCTAATTCTGGATGGTTGCATTCAAAAATGCAAGAAGGCCCCTATTTACTACTCTGCAGAAAATTCAACTCTAGATAGGTGGAATATATGTCCAGATAACGTGAATCTAATAGAAGAGAAAATAAAGAATTGGCTGGAACTCGTTGATGGAGTAAAAATTTTCTTAACACAATGCCAATAGGTCACAGGCATTAAGACCAACAATTCATAAATGGGACTTTACAAAGCTAAAAATATTTGGTATAGCCAAGAAAAAAAAGTATGGCAAAGACACAGAATAGAAACAATTCAACATCTAGAATATAAAAATAACTAAAATTATGAACTCAAGAAAACAGATAACCCCATTAAAATTTAAATTAAGAAACTAAATAGAGAGTTCTCAAGGACAAAATACAAATTTCTAAGAAAAAGTTAAAATGATCAACATCTTCAGTCATCAGGGAAGTGAGAACAGAAACAATGTCCAAGATCAATAAAGTGAATGATAACACACCTTAGGAAAAGTGCAAAGAAAGAGTAAAGTAGATACTTATCATTGGCAGAACAACAAACAGAAACAACTACTATGAAAAATATTGTAGAAAATTCTCAAAACTCCAAAAACATATCTACCACAAGACCCAGCTAAATCACTTCTGGGACTATACCAAAAGGAATCTACGTGTGACTACAGAGATACTTGCTTGTCTGTTTTCACTGCTTCTCTGTTCTTAGCCAGAAATTGGGCTCAGTCTAGAATGTTCATGAATTAATGACTGGATTATGAAAATGAGGTATAATTTTATTATATAATATTATTCATTCCAAGGTAAATGGTTGGCACTAGAAAAATCATTTTAAGTCAGTTAACCCAGGCCCAGGAACACAAACATTACACGTTTACTTGTGCATGTTGATATTAGCTTTTAAGCTTTAGATGTGTGTTAATTTAGAATAGTCATAGAGGTTAGGAAGTAAAAGGTTCAAGGTGGGAATAGAATCTTCCAAGGAAGGAGAAATAGAATAAAGGAATAAAAGAAAAACCATAATAGGATTAAATAAGGAGGGTCATAGGAAGGCATGGTAGAGGAGGATAAATGAGAATGACTAACACATGGAGTTGGGGATTTAGCTCAGTGGTAAATCTTAGCTAGAGCGCTTGCCTAGCAAGTGCAAGGCCCTAGGTTCGGTCCTCAGCTCTGGAAAAAAGGGGAAAAAAAAGAGAATGACTAACACAAAAGGCCTTTTAAAAATCTATACAAAAACTGGCTACTAAGGAAGATACTAAATATATATCCTTATATGAAAGGAACTTAATATGGAGTTGTCATGTAAAGGGGAGATAATACTCCATCTGGAAATCATATATTACCAAATAAAAACAAAGGCTAGGAAAGGGTCACACTTTCATGGTTGTTAATGGCCAAAAGTGTCCCATATATACCTCTGCTCAAACAAGAGAGTATTAGTGACTCCATAACTTGATTACCAAACTCTGTTACTTAAGACAGCATACTTATGTAATCAAACATGGATTTCATTAAATGTGTCTGCTTCTGCTTATTACCTGGGTCCTGGAAGGAATTTATGTTGCTGATTCCTACACCTTCTTACTTTTTACCCCCAAGGATCATCTGGTGTCAGGGATAAGGGCTTGGCAACAGTAGGTTTTCATATTTTTTTTTTTCAAAAGTGCTTTAGTGATAGTTGTCCTTCCCCTTATTCTCTTCTTAATCCTCATTTCAGTTCCTCCTCTCCATTTAATCCTGCTATTCTATTCCTCTCTTCTTTGGGTAATTATCTCTTCCCTTAGCCCCTTACTGTGATTATTAGGATGTTGACCACATATCAAGATATAAAAAGGTAACCTCCATTAGGAAGAGAAAAGACTTCAGTATTTGTCTTGTGAGGTCTGGGTTACCTCACTCAGGATGTTCTTGTTTTCTAGTACCATCCATTTACCTGCAAATTTTCACTTTTCTTAACAGCTCAGCAATATTACATTGTGTAAAAGTTCTACATTTCATTATCTCCTCAGTTCATGGATAAGTGGGCTGTTTCTAGACACATGTTTTTCCTTGCCCAGGCTTCCCTTGGGCTCACTCTATAATTCAGAAAGGCTTTTAATATGTGGTCATCCTGCTTCAGCCTTAGCATACCTGGGATCACAGGCCTGTACTAGCAAGTCTGGATCTGATTTATTACTTTTGCTTCTGAGTTTTGCTTTTTGAGATAGGAGACCAAAATCTGTGTTTACATAAACTGGTATGAAACTAAGAATTGTTCTTCTATAAGTCTTTTAAGTTCCCAGAATACATTCATGAAAGCCATGACAAAGAAATAATTTATTTTTTTTAAATTTTTTTAAAGATTTATTTTATTTATTTTATATGAGTACACCGTAGCTGTCTTAGACACACCAGAAGAGGGCATCAGACCCCATTACAGATGGTTGTGAGCCACCATGTGGTTGCTGGGATTTGAACTCAGGACCTCTGGAAGAGCAGTCGGAGCTCTTAACCACTGAGGCATCTCTCCAGCCCAAGAAATAATTTCTTAATTTATTAGTGAGTGTTTACATTTATCCATTTGTTGTTTAAAATATTATAATGATGTAATGATACTTTATTATTCTCATGGTATGAACTTTCCTCATTATTCATTTGCATAAGTGCTTCCCCTGCCTTTATATTTGAAATTATTTCATGGTGGTATAACAGAAGCACTGATTTCAAAGAAAACACTATCATATTACCTTATTAAATCTCTGTCAGCTATTAAAATCTATTGACATTACATATAAACTAATTATACATCAGATATGTTTAGCACAATATTGAGATGTTTGAGTAACACCCTGACCTTAATGTTTAAATATATTCTACTATATTAAGCATGTAAAAATGATCTTTAAAACAATTAGATTCTAAGTCAACTTCTGCCTATGAACAAATCAGATTATTAAACCTTCGTATCTTCTGGCTTCAGGACCATTCGAATTAACAAGTGATATCTTTTTAAATGTTACATGAATTTCCACAATTTGTGAAAACGATTCATGAACTTGTTATGGAGCAAATAGGAAAATTATGTCAGCAAATGATCATATAAAACACCTGAGAAATATCAAGTTTGGAGGGATGTTAGAGAAAAGACATACATTCTTTTGTCTTTGATATACATGAAAAGTAAAAAATAGTAAATAAAATATAATGAAAGAGAACATAGATGTTGACCACATTTACTAGATCAAATTTAGATCAAATATGGATATAACAAAAAGTAAACTGAAAAGACACATTTCAGTATAATTAGAAACATATTTACAAAGCAAAACAAGCTATTTGAAATGGTTCTTTGTGACCGTTTTTAGCTATCAGATAATTGAAGGGTCTAGATTCTTACCAATAAATTGTAACTTCATTTCACAGCATCATTCGCCCTTGAATGGATGCACATAGTATCTGACGGAAAAAAGAAAAATTCCAAATAAAATCATTCAAATGTGAACATCTTAAAATCCTCCAGTTAAGTTAATTAAAAGTTTGAATAGACAAATTACCACTGTCCTCTGTATGAAAGCATACCACCAATTAAATAAAGGACAGAAATTATAGCCTTTTTTAAAGTCAGTAGTCAACATCAAAAATGTGACATTTTTAAGCACACTATTGTAGAACTATATATAAAAAAATCTTACAATTATGTGAAATAGATTGTTGAACTTAGGGAAAATATTATTTTAACCTCCAGATACATATAATTTATTAAACAGTCATTACTGCCTCTACGCAGTATGCTATACTCCCAGTAGTTAGTACACTGTAAGAAATGGTATCTGAAAAAAAAAGTATTGCTGAATTGTGAGTATACTTATTGGTGCAGAAAGTTTCATTGCAATTAAGAACTACACAAATAGAATAACCTCATAATGTTATGCTGCTTTTGACATCTCTTGTACCAGACTAGACAGTAATCATAAAAATCGTTGGTGGTGTTATGTAATTCAAATTTCTATACCTGTACAATTTTCTACACATCAGCAAATAGCTTTGGACCTAGAATGTTCTCTGGGCAATATAACAGGAACAATACCAATTTAACTTAGGAAGAGGCTCCAGGTGAATTTTATGCAAATTAAAAATATCTAATAAAGTATTTATAATGACCAAAGTTCGCAAGAGTTTGCCAGAGACTGATTACCAGAGTAGTTGTACCAGCTTATAATCCCACCAACAATGGTGGAATATTCCTCTTTCTCCACATGCTCACCAGCATCTATTATCACCTGAGTTTTTTTATATTTGACATTCTGACTGGTATGAGGTGGAATCTCAGGCCTGTTTTGATTTGCATTTTCCTGATGATTAAGGATGTTGAACATTTATTTAAGTGCTTCTCAGCTATTCAATATTCCTCAGTTGAGAATTCTTTGTTTAGCTCTATACCCCTTATTTTAATAAGGTTATTTGATTCTCTGGTCAAACTTCTTGTGATATATATATTTGATATTCACCCTCTATCAAATGTAGGATTGGTAAAGATCTTTTGCCACTCTGTTGGTTGTTGTTTTGTCCAAATTACAGTGTCCTTTGTCTTACAGAAGCTTTGCAATTTTATGAAGTCCCATTTGTCAATTCTTGGTCTTAGAGCATAAGCCATTAGTGTTTTGTTAAGGAAAATTTCCCAAGTGCCCATGAGTTAGAGCCTCTTTTCCACTTTTGATTCTATTAGTTGGAGTGTATCTGGTTTTATTTGGAGGTCCTTGATCCACTTGGAATTGAGCTTTATGCAAGGCAATAAGAATGGATCTATTTGCATTCTTCTACGTGCTGACCTCCATTTGAACCAGGGCCATTTGTTGAAAATGCTATCTTTTTTCCACTGGATGGGTTTAGCTCCTTTGTCAAAGATCAAGTGACCATAGGTATGTGGGTTCATTTCTGGGTCTTCAATTCTATTCCATTGATCTCTTACCTTTGTATCTATGCATCAGACCAAAGAACACCTAAGTTTATAAAAGAAACACTACTAGAATTTAAATCACACTGACCCCTTACACAGTGATAGGAAGGAACTTTTTCCACAGATAGGTCATTCAGAGAGAAGCTAAACAGAGAAATGCTGGAGGTAACTGACACTGCAATCCAAACTTACCAGACAGATATTTACAGAACATTTCATCCAAACACAAAGGAACATAGCTTCTTCTCAGAACTTCATGGAGTTTTCTCCATAATTGCAACATGTTCAGATACAATGCAAGCCTCATCTAGAGAATCATAGGGACTTCCTATAAAAACAGTACTCCACAAAATTGAAAATCCAAAATTTTGGATAATTTTCTCATCTTGCCAAAGTTAATTCAAGATCACAAAGGTAATTAATACAAACCTATAACCTCTAGTGAAAGAGAAGTAATTAAAATTTTACCAATCCAAATATCCCAGGCCAGATGATATCTCTCTAGAATTCTACAAAATTTTCATGGGAGAGTCAATGCAAATACTCCTCATATTATTCTACAAAATCAAAAGGGACGAATATTACCCAATTCATTTTTTCAAGGTCACTGTTACCTAATGCCTAAACCATAGAAAGATCAAAAACAATAATATACATATTTCCCTTATGAATATTAATGCAAAATCTCAATAAGATACTTATGAACCCAATCCAGAAACAAGTGAAAAACATCATTCACCATGAGTAAGTAGATGTGCTACCAGTGATTCATGGATTCTTTAATGTATAAAGATCAATAAACGTAATATACTATATATAAAAACTGAAAATCAAAACCAAAAAATAATGTCTCATTAGACAAAAATACAAGACCTTCAACAAAATTCTGCACTTATTCCACCATTTTCATTGTAAATGTCCTGCAAATATTGTGGATTTCAGGAACATTTCTCAACACAATAAACACAGTTTACTATAAACCAACCCCAATTAAATGAAGAGAAATCCAAAGCATTCCCTAAAACAAGACAAGTTTGTCCACTATGGAGATATTTGGTGTTTTAGCAAGATCAAAAATAAAACTGAATGGAGGTCAAAGGATTACAGACAGAAAGAGAAGTCCAAGTATCTTTATATGCATATGAGATGATAATGTGCATACATGACACTAAAATTTCCATGAATAAACTCCTACTGCTATTAACTCTGTTAGAAAAGTAACAGGATACAAAAATCTACATACAAATATCAGTAGCCTTTATACATATAAATAACAAACAGAAAAATCATGTAAACAGTAGCTGTCACAAAAGCTTCATGTAAGATAATATCTTATAACGATTCTAACCAAGCAAGTGAAAAGGTTGTATGATAAAAACTGTAAGATACTAAATAGGTAAATTGAAAAATATATGAGAAGAGAGAAAAAAATCTACCACGTTCATGGATCTTTAGGATTAATATTGTAAGAATGACTATCCAATCAAAAGCAATCTACAGCTTTAGAGCAACCCCCATCAAAATTTTAACACAATTCTTCACAGAACTTGAAAGGACAATCTTCAGCTTCATATAAAAACAAAGATCCACCACCCCAAAAGATACCAACTTACCAGGATATCTAAAACCTTCATAACTAATAAAATAACTACTTGAGTTACTACCACATCTGGCCTTTAATTGTACTACAGAGCTCTGACAATAAAAGCAGAATAATAGTGGCACACAAATTTTTTTGACACATTGGTAAATAAGATAAAATTGAAATTCACATAGGTGAATAGATCAGGAGTAATGTTTAACATCCTTAGTAATCAGCTAAATATCAATCCAAACTCTTTTTGATAATTAATCTTACACCAGTCAGAATGGCCAGGATAAAAAAAAAAAGAAAGAAAAAGAAAAAGGATTATGGCAAGTCTTGTTGACAAGAAAGGAGAAGATTCATCCATTCCTGGAGAAAGTGCAAAATTTTACAACCACTACGGAAATCAGTGCAGCCTTTCAAGGAAGCTGAGACCCAATAAACCTCAAGATCCAGCTGTACCACTCTTGAACACATACCCAAAGGACACTTGTTACAGAAATACTTCCTCATCCATGTTTTTATAATTCATATTGTTCATTCATATTTTATTATGAATAATATAATAACTAGATATCTGTCAAGGGATGAATGGATGAAAACAATATTGTAGGTTTATATAGTACAATATTAGCCAGACATTAAATCATGAAATTTTCATGTAAATATATGGAACAAGGAAAAAATTCATCCAGAATGAGATGATAATCTTGATCATGAACAAGAGATATGGTATGTATTTACATATATGTGGATGTTAACTGTTAAGTAAATTATATACAAATTAAAACTCATGTAACCAAAGAGGTTAGGTTTATAGTAAGGGACTGGGTGATCCCAAGAAGAGGGAAATAAAATAAATACTTATAAAGGGATGGCACGTGAGTGCTAGAACCGTAGAATCAAAGAGAAGAGCATCAAGGGAAAGAGTGCTAGGAGATGTAGCTAAAACTAAGGGCCATTTGAGTAATCCTAGTACAAACTTTCTCTCTCTCTCTCTCTCTCTCTCTCTCTCTCTCTCTTTCTCTCTCTCTCTCTCACACACACACACACACACACACACACACACACACACACACACACCAAGTTGATTCAGATGAATTCACCAAATATTATGGGAGACCAAGCCCCAACTGGACATGTCTTATCACCAAATGAAATGTCCAGTACCAGGAATGGTTTACATCAATTTAAGTTGTTAGTAAATGGAGTTCCATGGGAAGCCCCAAACAACTAAATCAGGACACTTGGTTGCTTTTACAAATAGATGGTAAGGCCTTATTATTGGGTCATCTTTGGAAGTTGAAGCATAATGCAGATCTCAGGGCATTTTCTTTGAAAACCTTACAAATCTTTTGCATATACGTTATACCCTGTGGTGTACTATTTTTATGGAATTCCTGTGTGTCTGAAAGTATGTGTTTTTGTTCCTACATGTGTTTCTTGTGCTTTTTCTTTTGGTCTTTTTCTTCTGTTTGTTTGTCTTCTTATTCTGATTTTTTGATTTGTTTTTTTTTTAACCTTACTTTATTATTCCTCAGATTAGCTTTGTTTTCTAAAGGAAGACAAAGATTCATAGGAGAAGGAAGGTAGGGAGGTACTAGGAGGAGTTGTGGTATGGGAAATTATAACAGTACATTGTTTGAAAAAATTTCAGTAAAAAAATACAAATTAAATTATGTAAGATATTCAGAACCAAATATACATACATTGTGAATATAAATATTTACATATTCATAAACTTCCTGTATTTTAGGTTCCTTCCTCTTTTCCACAGAAGTCAATGTTTCAATTGTAAATATTTACACAATAATACATCAAAGGAAGTGTGATTGGTTCAAGATGCCAGTATTATATAAGTAGAACATCCTCATGATCTCTGACAGTGAACAATGAAAGTGAAAAATGGCAGTTTGAAAAGACTGAATGACTGAACCCATTGCAGAAGACAGAATGGAATGCACTGAACACTGCATTTCAAACGTTATTTTCTGTTTTGTCTGTGATATTAGTGAGTGAAAGAAAGAACGTGTATGTTCTAAGGAAATGCTCTAATTCTCAAATATGTTCTTGACTTCTCAGTATCCTTCCAGAATGGCATATATATATGTGTGTGTGTGTGTGTGTGTGTGTGTGTGTGTGTGTGTGTGTGCATGTGTGTTTCTTTCATTTCATAAATTAAGAGAATTCTGAAAGCCTCTAAGAATTTTTTTTTCTTTTCTATAGTGCAATGACTAGTAATCCAACTTCTTTGCAGTAAAGAGTCCTAGAAGATCACCAGTTTGCCATGACAAGGATCTACACCCAGATGACTCACATATTTTGTAGAGTGCACACATATCGCACTATTAGAAAATTCAGGTACCAATGACATACTTTTAGAGAGCAACGATAATAGAGAAATCATTTGTACATTACAATGATTTTATTGTATTTTAAATTGGTTATTTAGATTGAATGCAAGACTGAATATTGTTCCATCGACAATAACAAAATGGGTTTAAAATCTTAAATATTAGGAAAATAAATATGCAAAAGACCAAAGATCCTTTCAACTCCAAATTTGAAGACCCTAACATTTTTTTTACAGCTTTTAGCCAATTGGAAAAGTCCTTTTCTAAAGGACTCTTACTAAATAACATACAAAGTCCTGCAAACACATGCCTGACTGGTGATAGTCATTTTGTACCTTAGTATTTTTCAAAAGCTAAAGACTATAAAAACTAGCACAATAAAAATATATGTAGAAGATGGTGTTATTTTATGTCCAATAACTTTCAATTTCCTTTAGCCAGCTGTTTTGCTCTAATCTTGTCATAAGTGAGAAAAAAGTAAGAATATCACAGTTATGTGGAGATGGCTGCTGACTCATTTTATTTTCATGATTTCATGGAGGAATGCATTTTGAAGTTTTCATAATGCATGTTCACCCTGCTATATTTTTAATTATAGCATGACTAATCCATCTGTTCTATCAGAGATTTTATAAACTGCTAAATATTTTATTTTGAAATAAATAATAATTTTGAGTGTTTTAACATTTTTCCATAGCTACACACAACATTTTACTTGTAATATTTGCCATAACACAGAAAAAGAGTTACTATGCTTTTAATTATAACAGTCATTTATTTGACGTAAGACTATGCTCTTCCAACTTTGCAAGATGTAGTTTAGCAAAGTACAGATGCCATCCCTGTTTATTTAATGTCTATAAAAATTTCTATTTCTCTTTTCCTCCTTTTCGTTGGTGGAATTAAGATATGAAACTTCAGTGAATGACATTAAATACTTGATTCCTCAGATTGATGTCTTGGGAGTGTGGCAAGAATATATAAATGGTAGGTCTGATTTAATTGTTCCACAATGATTCAGTAGTTGTACATGAAAAGCTCAGTTCTGATTTGAGATAGCTTCAAATTTTTCTTTTACCTTCAATTTGCAAATTTACACAAATGTGATTTTGGGAAAAAAAGTAAACCTAAATTTGTAGCAAATAGGAACTCACTGTAACTTGTGCCTCCTGATGCTAATGACCTTCCTGATGCACCAGGACAAATAAGAAAAGGGGAAATCAAATTCATGGTTGAAAGTTTTGACATTGAGTACAGCTCACAAGAATATTTTGAGAGCACTTTATGGACTATAAAATAAGAAGGAATAAAATCATGGTTGAAGCTCTTTGGCATTGAGTATAGCTCACATGAATATTTTGGATCCATTTTATGGATTATAACATTATAAAAATCAATGATTGAAGCTTTAAAAAAACTACATAAAGTGGGGCAAGAGCCTGGCTTGACCTTCCCTACAAATTTACATTCACCCTTCCAAAACCTGATTTCCTCCTCTCTGTTTCCTTCTCTAACCCTTTTCCCACTGCCTTCCCTCCCTCCAGCAACCTTCACTGACTATTTTATTTCCCCTTATGAGTGAAATTTAGGCATCCTGCCTTGGGCCCTAAATATTACTTTAGCTTCTTTAAGTCTGTGAAATTTAGCATGGTTATTCTTTACCCTATGACTAATATCCACTTATCAGTGAGTACATACCATGCATGGGTCTAGATTTCCTCACTTAGAATGATGACTTCTAGTTCGATCCATTTGCTCACAAATTTCACAATGTCCTTGTGCTTAAGAGCTGAGGAGTATTCCATTTTTTATAAATGAACCCATTTTCTCTATCCATTCTTCAGTTGAAAGATATTTTGGTTGTTTCTAGTTTTGGGCTATTGTGAATAAAGTTGTGGTGACATAGTCGAGCAAGTGTCCTTGTGATATGATGGTTATACATTGGATATGTGCCCAGGAGTGGTAACTCAGGCTCTTGAGGTAGAACTATTTCCAAATCTCTGAGAAACTAGTCATGTAAGAATTCTGATAAATGGCCCCAGTGGCCACTGCCACAATTGAGCTGGGGTAGCAACCATGAAACATAGATTTTAAAGGATGCTAAATCCAGAGCACTGGAGGTGAGTGTTTGCTTGCAACAGAAGGATTAGAAGTGATCAGCATTTGAGCTGGCAAAGACAAATTAAAGTTAACTGGCATGTGTTCATTCATGAATTCAGAGAGCTCTGGGGCAGCTGCATATTTGCAACCCATCATGAGCACAGCACAAGTTAGCTAATTCATGCTACACCTTGAAGCTTTGATCTCTCCAAGACTTTTAACATGAGAGATGTTGAATTTGTCAAAGGTCATTTCAGCAACTAACAATATGATAATGTGTTTTATCTTTCAGTTTGTTTATATGGTAGAATATATTGATGGATTTTTGCATATGGAATTATCCCTATGTTCCTACCTGATCATGGTTTTGACGTGCTACTAGATACAGTTTGTGTGTATTTTTTTTGCATTAGTGTTCCTAAGGGAAATTGGTCTGAAATATTGACTGCTTTATGTATGCATCATTGTGACTGTGGCCTCATAGAATTAGTTTGCCAATGTTCCCTTTCTCTCTATTTTGTGGAATATTTTGAAGAGAATTGATATTTTCTCTTCTTTGAATGTCTAGTAGAATTCTGAGTAAAACCATATGGCAGTGTGCTTTTTCTGGTTGGGAGATTTTTTATACCTGCTTCAAGGACTATTTAGATTTTCTTTATCTGATCTTGACCTAACATTGATAAGTGGAATCGTTCCAGAAAATCACCAATTTCATTTAGATATTTCAATTTGTGGAGTAATGGTTTTTGAAGTAAGACCTAATGATTCCTTGATTTTCCTCATCATCTGTTGTTATTTCTTCTTTTTCATTTCTGATCTTGTTAACGTGGATATTGTCTCTTTGCCTTTCAGTTAGTTTTGTTAAGGGTTTGTCGATGTTGGTTTTCTCAAAGCTGTTGGTTTTGTTGATGCTTTGTAATGTTTTCTTGGTTTCTAATTGATTAATTTCAGGCCTGCTTTTGATTATTTCCTTCCTCTTGGGTCTGTTTGTTCTTTGTTATTGTTCTGCAGCTTTCTGGTGTGCTGTTAAATTGTCAGTTTCTTTCCAGTTTCTTTACGAAAGCCCTATGCCCTATGAACTTTCTCATTAGCACTGCTTTCATTGTGATTCATAATTTGAGTATGTTTTGCCTTCATTTTCATTGAATTCTAGAAAGTCTTTAAATTCTTTCTTAGATTGAAATTGACAAGAAATAATTTTTGGCATCGAAAACAGCTTGGGGTAGACTAGAAATAATTGTTAATTCTGGGAAGATTTTTTTTTAACAAGTTCATACTTAAAAATAACATCACTGTAAGTAATTCAGACCAACTCAAATATATTCAGCTTAACTGTTATGTATTGTCCATAAGTGGAATAGAACATGGAATATTCAGACCTTGACATCATTAACAAACAAATAACTATAAATTCAGTCACATACACTATTTGAGAGATAAAATATATTAAAAAATTAAAATGAATAATAAAGCTTATTGCTGCATTCTAAAGACTTTTATTTGCATTTTGTATTCCTAGGAAATTGCTCTATTAATGAATATGTAATTTAAGATTTCTTGAATTAAATCAATTATGGCTGTAGTAATAGCTACCAACCATTTTGTTTCCACAAAAGAACCTTTTGTAGCAAAAAGAATATAAGCTGATTATTTTGTCCTGTTTGGTAAAAAGAACTAAACGATAAGATTAGTCTAAGAATAATCAGCATTATGATAAAATTAGCTTGGAAATTAAACAAATAAAATTTGAAGGTTTTTGCATTACTGAAAGCTTTAATATTTGCTTTGATTTTTTGGAGTATACTTTCCTCCAGGGTGATCATAAGTCTACCACACTTTTAAATACATGCACAGTTTAGCCAGTGACGTTCCCCCTCAGATAGGTGGTGAATTCAATTGTACTCTCAGCAAAAGAAGTATACAGTCAGCAAACCCTAACTGCACATCACCTACTTTATAGCTTTACATCTGATTTCATCAGTTGCTTTTCACTTGAAGAAATTGTTTGTTTTTATCCATTAGTTGTTCAGTTAAAATGTCCCTTTATGAAATTGAGGCAAATGGTTGAACTGGAAAATATCATCCTGAGTGAGCTAACCCAATCACAGAAAGACATACATGGTATGCACTCATTGATAAGTGGCTATTAGCCCAAATGCTTGAATTACCCTAGATGCCTAGAACAAAATGAAACTCAAGACGGATGATCAAAATGAATGCTTCACTCCCTTCTTTAAAAGGGGAACAAGAATACCCTTGGCAGGGGAAGAGAGAGGCAAAGATTAAAATAGAGACTGAAGGAACACCCATTCAGAGCCTGCCCCACATGTGGCCCATACATATACAGCCACCCAATTAGACAAGATGGATGAAGCAAAAGAAGTGCAGACCGACAGGAGCCGGATGTAGATCGCCCTGAGAGACACAGCCAGAATACAGCAAATACAGAGGCGAATGCCAGCAGCAAACCACTGAACTGAGAATAGGGACCCCTGGTGAAGGAATCAGAGAAAGAACTGGAAGAGCTTGAAGGGGCTCGAGACCCCATATGTACAACAATGCCAAGCAACCAGAGCTTCCAGGGACTAAGCCACTACCTGAAGACTATACATGGACTGACCCTGACTCTGACCTCATAGGTAGCAATGAATATCCTAGTAAGAGCACCAGTGGAAGGGGGAAGCCCTGGGTCCTGCTAAGACTGAACCCCAGTGAACTAGACTGTTGGGGGAGGGCGGCAATGGGGGAGGGTGAGAGGGAACACCCATAAGGAAGGGAGGGGGAAGGGGATGTTTGCCCGAAACCGGAAAGGGAATAACACTCAAATGTATATAAGAAATATTCAAAGTTAATAAAAAAATGAAAAAAAATGTCCCTTTTGTGTGTGTAAAATACATGACTCACTCATCAAAAATCTGTCTATTGCATTAGAAATATTAATCTTTATTCATTTAAAAATATCTTACCTAGATTTTGAAATGATTTCCACAACAATTTTGAAGATTTTTAAAATTTGTTCTGAGAATGAAGGATTATTTAAAAATAATATGTGCATTTAAAACAATTTACAGAATTTTTTTTGTTCTGAAAAACTGATGCCAAAGTAGAATTTTAATTTTAGTATCATAAATAAGAGACGGGAAATTTCTTAACCATGTTAATCACCCCATCAAAGGATTATGTGATATATGAATCTTTAATATTCCTTTATCACAGGATATTGTCTGTCCTAAGCTTTCAGGGACAAATCCTCTTCGATAACTAGCTTTCACAAAAGCAACAATTGAGTACCTCAATATGTTCCAACTCCATAAATTAAATGGAGTGTCTGACCTCAAACCACCACAATCAAAACATGAAAACAAAATTCTGTAATTGATTTAAATGTATTTAGTAGGTATACTTTTGACACACGATTGTAATTTGCTTCTATTACCTAATTTAGTAGTGTATTTTCAAAACTTGCACACCTCTCATACTATCTGATTTCTTATTCTCCTATCTCCATGGAGGCATCTTACTGAAGATCATGTCTTAGCATGCGGACCTTTGAGGACATTTGTTCAAACTGTAGCAGAGGTGAATCATTACTACTACTACTACTACTACTACTACTACTACTAATTGTTGGGGTTTAAATCTTGGCTCGCTTCACAGATTGAACACACCAAACCAACATGGTTCCACATAGAAAGGTTTAATGAGAGAAGAGTAGAAGAGGGGAGGAAAAAATGCCAGCCATGAACATGTAGAGGGAAGGGTTAGGGGTAGGGAGAGAAGGGGCAGGAACAAAGGGGGCAGGAGAGCAGAGAGTAAAAGAAGAACAAAGAGCAAAAGAGCAAGGAGGGGCTAAGCAGTCCCTTTTATGATGTCAGGCACACCTGGCTGTTGCCAGGCAACTGTGGGACAGAACATACTTGGCTATTGCCAGGTAGCTATGATGGTGGTGCTCAGACAGTATACCAACATTCCTCCATTTTGCTTCAATTAAGAAAAGAAAAATTAGAGTCGATGGTGGAGCAGCAATAGGGTCATTGTGATCTCTGACTACTTCTTGCTTGCTTTGGGATGACATGTCTCTAGGGAACCTAGAAAAATGGGTATGGGATGTTTGTACAGTCTTAGGAGTCAGCTGTTTCCTTGTTGTCCAGGGTCTGGGGAATCATCTGAGGATAGGTCAGAAGAACCAGGCCCAATAGAAGCATCTTTGTCTGTAAGAGGAGATTGGACATCTGGAGGTTGCTTCTCTGGAGCTGTCCTGGGTGTAGTAAGTGCCTGGACTTGACAAGATGCTGAAACACATACATGCACGCGCGCGCGCGCACACACACACACACACACACACACACACACACATACACACACACACACACAAACACACATATATATTGCATGTAGAGAATAAGATTAAGTGCCTTTGGGAGAAAACAAAATTTTTTGCTTAGGTGTACATTTGAAACCCAGAGGAATCCCACCCTTTGGAATAGGTAGTAAATGGGAACTTTAGGCAGATGTACTTATCTCAGTGGAGTCTATTTGGTCTATTTGAGAGGTAGTCTGAGAGGGTTTCCTGTAGCTTATAAGTTTACAAAAGAGATAACATGACTTAACAACATGAGCTTTTTGTGGAGCAAAAGGAGGCATTTGTCCTACATAACATATCCTGGATGTGTTAAAACAGTTTGACACGATAAAAGGACAGATAGAGAAAGCAGTTTCCAGATCTTATTTGGAAAGACTGTTTAGCAACAGAGGGTTTTGGATCTTCCAGAATTGGGAGTCTACCTGAGAAGCTGGTAAAGAAATCAACATGTCCGTGTTAGTAGGTTAGCCAGCTAGAAGGGCTGCTGGCAAGCCTGAGTTTGAGCAAATGGGTGGAGCAAAATAGAAGCTTCCAATGTAGCTAGAAGATTCCTTTCTAATAAGGGAACAGGGCATGTTGGCACTACCAAAAATGGATGGGTGAGATGTATATACCTTAAAATGTAGCTAAACGAAGGGGTTTGGTGAGGAAGGTAAGGCTGTTCCCTACCCCAACAATGGAGACATGGCAGAGAGAAGTGGGTCCCCAAAACTCTGTTAGGACCAGGTAAGTGGCCCTAGTGTCCAAGAGGAAGGAGATGGGCTATCCGCATACATGATAGTTACTTAGGGCTCCCTGCTGGTAGTGGCAGTAGTCAGGTTCAAGAAACTCAGGTCTCTTCATTGGCCCCATAGCCGAGCCTAAGAAATCAGCTGGAGGTCTGGATGTAATGTCCCCCTGTCTTATGCAACCTGAGGGCAATTGACAGCCCAATGTCACTTTTGATAGCATCAAGGACATCCCCCCCTTGGTTTGCAGGTATTAGGGCAAGCACTCACCCAATGACCTTGTTGACTACATTTATAGCAGGAGCCTGGTAGTCTCCTTGCCTTAGAAGACCAGGAGTTCTGGGCAGTGGCTGAGGCTGGTCTGACAGCCTTTGCCAGCATATGGTACTTTAGTCTGCAAGCCTTCTCATCTCTCCCATGGTATATTTGAAAGACCAGAGCCATAACTTCTGCCTGTGGAGTTAGGTGCCCCCCCCCAGTGTCTTTAAATTTGTATTTTAGGTTGGGGTAGCTCTGGGCAAAGAAATGGGTCATCAGAAGTTGCTTACCTTCAGAGTTTTCAGGGTGTAGATTAGTGTATTGCAGTAAAGCATTGGTAAGGTGTTCTAAAAATTGGGATGGGTTTTCCTGTTTTTCTTGTATCACCTCTTGTAGTTTTTCAAAATTCACTGATTTTAAGACTGCCCTGTAAAGACTGGCCAGGAGGCAGGTTATGAATCTATCTCTGGCTAAAATACCACCTGTGGAATTATAATTCCATCAGGGATCTTGGTCAGGTACTGCCTCAGATCCAATTGTGTATGTTCATCTGCATGTATACTTGCCTGTTCCCAAACTCGCCGGTGTTCCTCGGAAAGTAAACTATTAGTAAGGATCGTATGTCAAGACAGGGTAGGAATGAAAAAATCTGCAGAGCAAGGGAGAGGCATGAACGCGTGGGCGCAGGTATGCACAGCTGAGGCACTGACATGTGCAGCTCAGGCAGTGGCACGCAGGTGGCGGTGTCAGCACACTGGAAAAGACCGTGTGAAAGCTATTTTTCTCAAGGCTGTGGCAGGCACTCCCAGACAGAAAGAGAGAGAGCTTGCACTTGGGTCTTAGCAAGCAGAATCCATGGCAGGATGCAAGGGATGGGGACAGACTAACTTTTCCTGCTGCTGCAAATCAGGGGCTACAGCAGTATAGCAACAATGAGAACCAGTAGAGGGGAAGGCCTGGGGATGGGGCCAGACAGAGACACTGTTTTCTGCTTAGTGTAAATTAGACCAAAATATCCGAGGAAATAGGGACAGGCGGTGAAGACCAATAGACCTGTAGGTGAGAATAGGAATTGTTAATTGCCCCTACCAGTGCTGGGGCTACCCTCAGAGCTGCTGTTGCTGAGCCATACAGCAGTTTATCCAGGCCCAGCCTGGCATGTTAAAGTGTCTCAAAAAGGGAGGAAAAATCTCACTCAAGGGAAAAGGTCCTAGAACAAGGGTCAGTTAAAGGATCCACCCCCAGAGGCAGCACAGGAGTAGCTCCAAGCTCAAGAATGCTTCCCTGAGACCATTATGGAAAGTCAAGCTCTGAGGTAAAGAAAGCACACAGAGGTCAAGTAGGTCACCACTCACCAGCACGTGATTGAAGAGGGCACTTTCCTCGATGGGCAGCTGCATGCAGGGTATCACAGAGATGGGGAGGCCTGCTGGGCATTAGCATGAAGAGCTCAGGCGCTGTTTGTTATGTGACTATTTATAGTTACCTTAGTTGAATGTCATGGTTACATGCTCCAAAGTAGGCCCAGAGGCATGGAGGGAGAAGGCCCACCCATGCAATGTGGAATCTCAGAGATTCCCAGGGTTTGAATCCTGTTCACCTCAGGAATTCTTATGCCTATTTGGTGGTACATTCCACATGCCTTACATAGTAATAATACTAGTACTGCTGCTGCTGCTGCTGCTGCTACTACTACTACTACTACTACTACTACTACTACTACTACTACTAGAAGCAATAATAATAGTACTAGTACTACTAGAAGTATATTTTATATGTGTTATCAATATGGGTGTAGGTACATGTATGCCAGGGTGAATATATGAGTTCCAAAGACAACCTCGCCTGTCTGTCTCTGACTTTCACCTTGTTTGTTGGTCCATGTTATTTTGTTGTTGTGTCATGTCCTCACCCCCATCCCTCTGTTCCCTTTCCTCTGATAGGGTGCTTCCCCCTGGATATTTCCCCACCCAGACACATCAAGTCTTGAGCAGATTAGGCAAATCCTCTGCTACCAAGGATGGAAAAGGTAACCGTGAAAACTAAGGTGTCTGTCTGCTACATATGTGCCAGGGGTCATATTCCCATACATGTATATTCTTTGGTTAGTGACTCAGATTCTGAGAGGTCCTAGTGGTCCAGATTTATTGACTCTGGGGTTTTCCTGTGGGTTCTATTTACTTCGGGGCCTTCAATCATTTCCCTAACTCCTCCATAAATGCCCCAAATCTCCCTCTAATGGTTGTCTCTGGGTATCTGTATCTGCTTCAGTTGCTGCTGAGTAGAGTCACTTAGAGGAGAGTTATGTTAGGTTCCTGTCTGCAAACATACAATTAATATCATTAATGCCAGGGATTGGTGCTTATTCATGGGATGGGTTTCAAGTTGGACCAGTTATTGGTCGGCCATTCCTTCAGTCTCTGCACCAACCCTACATTTCTTGTAGACAGGATAAATTTGGGCTGAAAAGTTTTGTGGGTAGTTTGGTGATTGAGAATTTTGGTGAGTGTAACAGTCTTGGCTGACACCTGTGGTCTTTTAGGCTCTGCTAGACATCTGTCTAGGAACTTCTGTCTTTTATAATCATTGTTGAGAATTCACATGTAATTCTCACAGGTCGGCCTTTGTATGTTACTTAGCTCTTTTCTCTTACAACTTTTAATATACTTTCTTTGTTCTGTATATTTAGTGTTTTGATTATTATGTGTGTGGGAGGATTTTCTTTTCTGGTCCAATCAATTTGGTGTTTTGTAAGCTTCTTGTACATATATATTCATTTCTTTCTTTAAGTTAAGGAAGTTTTCTTCTATGATTTTGTTGAAGATGTTTTCTGGGCCTTTGGACTGGTAATCTTCACCCTCTTTTATTTCTATTTTTCTTAGAATTGGTCTTTACATAGTGTCCTAATTTTCCTGGATAATTTTACTTAGGGACATTTTACATTTGTCATTTTCTTTGATCGATGTATCCATTTCTTCTGTGGTATCCTTTATGTCTGAGAGTCTCTCTTACATTGCTTATATTCTTTCGGTGAAGCTGGTTCTATAATTCCTATTTTCTTTCCTAGGTTTTCCACCTCAAGGTTTGCCTCCATCTGTGTTTTGTTTATTGCTTCTATTTCCATTGTTATGTCTTGGACTATTTTATTCTTTTCCTTTGCCCATTTGATTGTATTTTCTTGTATTTTTAAAGGGACTTATTTGTTTGCTCTTTAAGGGCTTCTACCTGTTTGATTGTATTCACCTGTATCTCTTTAAGGGAACTACTTGTACACTATTTAAAGGCCTCTATGACCTAAATGAGAGGGGGTTTAAGGCCACAGTCTTGCTCTTCAGGTGTGTTAGGCTATCCAGGGCTTGCTGTAGTAGGAGATCTGGGTTCTGATGGTACCATATTGTATTGGCTTTGTAGATTGTGTTCTTGGGCTTCCCTTCTGCCATCTAGTCTTCTCTGGTGTTAGTTGGCATGAATATCCATAATTGGAGTACAACTCCAGCAAGAGAGGTGGCATTGAATGTCTTGGGTTTGAGCAGGCATCCCGTGTGTGTGTCAACTTAGAGCTGACCTCTTGAGAAGCAGGCAGAGCTGTGGCTTGTGGCATCACGTTTCCTGCACCACAATTTAAAACCATCATTGCTGTTCAAAGTGTGGATAGAAAGAAGATAGAACTCCAACTGGGCAGGGCTGAACCCTTGGCTGATAGGTTTGCTGGGGTCCCTGAAGTCAGGTGGACTGAAGCAGGTTCATGATGGTCTTGCACCTGTGTTTATTGGATTAGAGCCTGATACTTGGGAGGCAGGTAGAGGTTTGGACTGGGGCACTATTCACACTGATGCATCCACCGCTGATGGAACACAGGTTTTTTAAATTTAACACTTTCTTTGAGAAAGATAACCATCCCCCTACCTCCCTGCCACTCCTCTAATTGCTTCTTCAGTGCCTGCGATTCTCTTTTCCATCTCTAGCATTGTAGCATTCTGGTGGAAACTATCTCAGATCACTTTTCAAGTTTCTAAATTAGCCTTTGTTTAGATTTGTTACTGAGGCTCTTTGGGTCTTACACTGTTTTGTTCATTTTCTCCTTGTCCTGTTTTTGTTTTCATAGGTTTAGGTTCTTCACAGATATCTACAGTATTCATAGTGCTATGGTAAAGTTCATGCCTCGTGCTTTACCTAAATTGCATTTTCAGGGCCTTCTCTAATAGGATTGCCTTGACTCTAGTGAAGAGTTACTGTACAGGATGTTGTGTTTTTCTGCTGGCATCTAGTCATATGTGTTTGAGATGATTGTATTCCTTGATATAGATATCTGGTCCTGTTTTTGTTAGGTAGAGTTTTTCCTTGGTTTCTGTTACATTTCTTGGTTCATAGAAGGGTGTGGGTTGCCTGCTAGGAAATGATTCTGAGATTCTGCTATTTGTGGCAACTGGGAGTTGTATGTAGAATGTGTTTCTAGTTATTTTGAGCTGACGCTTAGAAATAGAAATAGGCTAGACTCATGGATGGGGAAGCTAAAGTAGTCTACCTGAGGAAGGAAGGCAGGATGTTTTGCCAGGATCTGCTTAATGTCTTAGGAATGTGGGTTGAGATCTGAGAGAGGAGGTAACAGGTAGACTGATAAAACGTAGTGAATTAGTCTGGGGGATTCGATTTGGACACCAGATGTGAACCGAATGTAGCCTACCTTGACCAAGACAGTTCAGTCAGTCAACCAAGTCCCAAGGGAGAGAATGAGGATTGAAAATAAAAAGACAATTAGATAATACTACAACATGACTACAGCCAGAGCTGAAGCTGAAGTGGGCTTACTTTTTTCAGTGTGCTTTTATATCATTCTACGTACATGCAAAGTATAAGGTCAGTTCTAGGTCAAGAAAGAAACAAGGCAATAATCAAAGTTCAGGGATCAGTTTTTCTAAAGGCTTATCAGGATGCCCAAGATAAAAGAATAATATATACTCCTCATTTGAGCTTATGTTGAGCTTTATATTAGCCCAAATGTAAATATTCTTATTTGAGCCTACTTTTCTGTCCTGTCCCAAAGTTTAATTCCTGCCTAATTCTGTGTCCAGGCCCAATGTCAAATTCTTGGCAAGTTTCTAGACGCGGTCCCAAGAGCTCTCTACACTACCTACATCTGGACTATTTGTTTCCTGGCTGGCTTGGCTTATATATTCCCAGATAATTCATGATGGAAATAGTGTTATCCCACTGCATAAGAAGACCACCACTACCTCAATTATTAATCCAAGTATGAAGTATTAAAAAACACTAGTCAGGACCATAGATACTTGCCAGGTCCATGCCCAACACTCATGCTCAGAATATGGAGTCAAATCACATTAGTCATGGGCTTATAAAGACAAACTCATGAGGCTTATGTAATTGCCACCTTCATCCAATCAAAGGCGCCCATACATCCTGCTGTACTTCCTGCATACATACCTTCTGCATGTGTATGATCTCTCACATGCATCATGTCCAATTGGGTAACCTTGCTTGTTTGCAGAAGTGAAATGTGTTTTGTTATCTTTCATGAATAAAAGCCCCCAGCATTTCAGGAAATTGTCTGTCCTTGGGCAAGTGAGCCTTACAGATTAGAAGCATTTTTGTTTTATACATTTCCTAAACAGAGTAATTTTAATTTAAAACATAATGTTAGCCATCACATCCCCCCCTTCAGTAGTTCCTGAGTCAAATCCTTAATTATGTGGTAGGTAACTTTTCATAATGAGTTATTATAACCATCAGCTTGATGACACCCAGAAAGGATTTTATGTATCTAGTTAAAACTCTCATGGTGCAAGTACAAATAGTAATTATCAGAAACCAAATAGCCAAAGGTCCTGCAAAGGATAAATTCAGAGTTACTGTCCAGGAGGAGCCCAAAAATGTGAAGTGGAATTAGTTGTTTATTACATTGTAAATTCTTTTTTATACTATTATTATTATTATTTTGCACAAATTATTTATAATTTGCATAGAAACGTTTTTCTTAAAGTCACAAAATAACCTCCTTTCCGGCATAGAGCAGGTTAAGAACTTATTATATTACAGAATTAGCTTAGCTAATTATCCTAGTTAGAGTTTTTATTGTTGGGAAGGGACTCCATGACCATGGCAATTCTTATAAAGAAAAACATTTAATTAGAGCTGCCTTACAGCTTCAGAGTTAAGTCAATTATTAAGCAAGAAACATGATGGCAAGCAGGAAAACATGGTACCATCAAAGCAGCTGCAAGTGCTACACATTTAATCCACAGGGTGCAAAAGATTCTCAGCTTAAACTTTTATGGGACATTATGCTTAGCTAAGCCTTTATGAGACCACAAAGCTAATCCCCACAGTGACATACATCCTCCAAGTAGGCCATACCTATTAATAGTGACACTTCTTATGGCCAAGCTTTCACACACATGTGCCTATAGAGGCCATTCCTATACAAACCACTCTATTCCAGTTCTTGGCCTCCATAAGTTTGTAGCCATACATAATGCAGAAGTGCATTTAGTCTCACTTCAAATGTATCTACAGTCCATAAAAGTCTCAAACCTGTTTAACAGTTCATAGTTCAAATCCTCTTCTAAGATACATAAAATCTCTTAACTGTAATCCCCCCAAAACCAAAATCAAATGGCAGATCATATAGTTCCAATATATAAAGTATATGCATTACACTAGCAAAAGATAGTAAAAGGAACATAATGAGTAAATGTTGGGGAAAAGCTAGACTGAAAACCAGCTGGGCAAACTGCAAACTCTCCATATCTGATGTCAAAGGGCTCTTCAGAGGACCTGCTTTCAGCTTCGTTGTTTGCAATATACTTTTATTTCTTGCCTGTTTCCATTCCCTGTGATCAGCCAGCTGTCCTTGGCAGGTATCCCATAGCTCTGGCATCTCTAAAATCTTGGGGTTTTCAAGGCAATCCAGGCTTCACATTTACAGCTTCACACAGTGGCCTCTCTGGGCTGCCATGCAGGGACATCCCTGTCATATATCTAGCCTTAATGGCTTTCCTTTGTTATGAAGGGAGACTCCATAACTCCTTCTAATACCAACACTAAACTCAGAACCACACAGCAAAACATGCCAAGTTTTCCTGCTTGCTGGGACTGGAACATAGCCTCTTCCCTCAATTATATCCTTACTAACTTTCTCCTTTTGATGGTTTTCCTTCACTGCTTAAGATGGGCTGTCTGTATCTTGCTGTGTATACCTTGAACTCAGAGATTTGCTTGCCTCTGTCTCCTTTGTGCTGACATTTAAGATGTATACTACTCTGTCTAGACTTGGGATGCTTTTAATTCTTTCTCAGAAGATGGAAACTTAGCTGGGTGGGATCTTGCCATAAGGTCTCCATTTCCTTTATTCCATTTACAATTAGGCTTTCCTTTAATCTGTTTTTCTCCTTGAACAGATATTTTAGATCCATTCTACTTCTTGGTACTGGTTCTCTCCTTGGATTGTACAGCTTGCTCCATTTTAATATGTATCTTTGTAAGAGTGAAAACTCATAACCACACGACAGACTAAATACTTTGCTGTTTTGAGATTTCTTCTGCCAAGAGAATTAGGTCAAAACTTTTCACTTTAGTCTTAGGCAGACTTCTTGGACAAAGGCAAAATGCAGCCATATTGTTAACCAAAATAATCACATGAGCTGTCTCTAGAACACATACTAAATTTCTTCTCCTTGGAAACCTCTTGATCTAGTACCCCATAGTTCAAATTACAGTCAGTAGCACTCTCTTCCATATCCTGACTAGTATGGCCCATTAAGTCTCACTTACCTCCAAATCCAAAGTCCCCAAATCCACATTCTTCTAAATAGAAACATGATTAGGCCTATCACAGCCCATGTCCCCAGGTTCCTGGTAGCAACTTCTAACTTCTGCCTTAGTTTATGTTTCTATTGCTATGAAGAGACACCATGGCTATGCCAACTCTTATAATGGAAAACATCCAGTCAGAGCTGGCTTACCGTCTCAGAGTCTAGTCTACTATCATCATAGCAAGAAACCTGGCAGGCAGACATGGTGCTGAAGAATTATCTGAGATTTCTACACATTAAGCCACAAGCAACAGAAGAGTCTAACAAAACTTCACTAACACTACCACTTCCTATGGGACAAGCATTCACACACATGTGTCTATGGTGGCCATTCCTATTCACAGTACCAAACTAATGAATCTACCCATCTATAGATTTGGTTTATTTAGGTTAATTCAGTTTTAGCGCGTACCTTTTCTTGTATGCCAGTAGGTACTATAGGTAGCTATTTTGCCTTATTGCCAGGGAGTTTTCTTTCTAGCTAACCTTCTAGTCTCCTGTTACAGATAAGAAGCCATGCCATCTCTCCTGTAACTATTTCTTAGCTGGATTATGAGTCATTGTCAAGGCACAGAAATGCTAGAATGTAAGTGAAAGGCTGGTTGGGAGTTCATGCAAAGGGGCGTTCATCAGAAACATCTGACTTCCTGCCCCAGCTGAAAAGACAGAGAACAATCACATCAGGTGGACTGGTTCACATCAGCTTTCACCAGTTCAAGACTCTCTATTTTGAAAGACTACTTGGGTGTAGATCACTTTGGATTAGTTTATAGTCTCCAGCTGATTCCAGAATGATGTTTTTCAGCCAAATGGAAATCTGAGAAAACACATATAGACTGGAGGTAGATGTTTAAGAACATAAAGAAATATGTTACATTTGGAATTCCCAGGCTCATGTTCATTGTAGTTGGGTGAGAGGAGGAATCCCAAGGCCAGAAAAAGGGGAAGAGATCCCACCCTCAAGAATAAGCAGATGGGAAAACTGAGGCTGTTGATTGACAGAGATACTCACCTGGATTTTCTTTAACCCATTAGAGCACGAATTCATCTTAGGTCTGTCTCCAGTCTTAGAAGCATACATGATTTTTTTAGTTTACAAAAAGAAAAAGTAGTGCTTTATCAAGTCTAGATTAATAGCTTAAAAACTCTATTGATTAATGTTAAAAGTCTGAAATTTTGAAATCTTAGTATAATAACATACAGGATGAAAGAAATTTGAAATATTTCTCATTCTAAATATTTGTTATAACTTTATAATTTATATAATCCTGGAACCATTTATTATTAAATTATCACTAGACACAAGTTGTTGGTTACTGAGAGCAGTCATTGCAAAACAAGTTCTTTTAAATAAAGGAATAGTGAAAAGTCATATCTGAAAGCTGATTATCCTCTAATAGGAAGCCTGTTGGCGAGGGAAACTTGACTGATTTGCTTTTCTCACCAAGGGACTTAATAGCTCCAGAAAAGCAAGCCTAGATTTTATATATGAAATTTATTGACCAGGCAACTGCTGAAAATGTGAAAAGGCTACAGTTATCCATCACATTATCAGAGATCTAAAAACTATGGGTTATAGCATGAAGTATATACAAGTGTTAGGTATCAATTAATATGACAAAAAATTATCTACTAAACGGTTACCATAGGCTCTGAAAGTCCCCATGATTTCATTGGTGGCATCAGTAACAGGTCTTAAGCTATCATATAAGAAAGCATTATATTATCAGTTGCTGCGAAGAGAGCATAGGCCTTCAGTTGCCAGATATAGAGTATCTAAGGGATTATCCTCTGGAGAAGGAATTGGGGAGAATTGACTTCTATTGGCCATGAAGAATAGAGCATTCAACCCAAAGTATGCAGAGTTTGGTTTGAACCCCAGAGGTAATTTTTTCCCAGAGCTTAGCATCATCATAATCCAGGTATGTGCCAAATAATGTCCTATAGAGAGAGACTGTGGGATTGCTCTAAAAGCTTGCTCTCTCTCTCTCTCTCTCTCTCTCTCTCTCTCTCTCTCTCTCTCTCTCTTTCTCTCTGGACACCACTAGCTTATTTCTTCTAATGCAGTGACATTGTACTTGTATCTTAGTATTAAAGATTTTTTTAAATTTTTTATTAGATAAATTTCTTGACTTACAATTCAAAGGTTATTCCCCTTCCCAGTTTCCTGTCCATAAGCCTCCGTCCCCTCACTTCCACCTCCCCCATAAGGGTATTCACCCTATATATTCCCCTTACTGCCCCCCCATATTCTCCTACACTGGGGTTCCAACCTTGGCAGGACCAAGGGCTTCCCCTTCCACTGGTGCCCCAACAAGGCTATTCTCTGCTACATATGCAGTTGGAGGCCTGGGTCAGTCCATGTATAGTCTTTCCGTAGTGGTTTAGTCCCTGGAAGCTCTGGTTGGTTGGCATTGTTGTTTTTATGGGGTTGTAAGCTCCTTCAACTCTTTCAATATTTCCTCTAATTCCCCTAAACGGGGTCCTGTTCTCAATTCAGTGGTTTGCTGCTAGCATTGACCTCTGTATTGGATATGACCTGGATGTGTCTCTCAAGAGAGATCTATATCCAGTCCCTTTCAGCAAGCATTTTTTAGTTTCATCATTCTTACCTAGTTTTGGTGAAGATATGTATAGAGATATCTCTACCTCTATCTATCTATCTATCTATCTATCTATCTATCTATCTATCTATCTATGCTATGCTATGTGGGGCAGGCTTTGAATGGCCATTCCTTGAGTCACTAAGAAAGAGCGGGAGCATCTGCATTTTGGTCATCCTTCTTCTTGAGCTTCCTGTTGTCTGTGAATTGCACCTTGGATAATTCGAGCTTTTGGCTAATATCCACTTATCAATGAGTGCATACCATGTGTGATTTTTCTGTGATTGAGTTACCTCACTGAGGATATTTTCCAGTTCCCTCCATTTGAGTACTATATTGAATAAGTAGGGAGAGAGTTTCTTTCTATTACAGGAAACTTTTTCCAGTAAACAATTTAAATGCTATATTCAGCAAGTTACTGAAAAGTTTTAAAAGTCATCTATATACCAGGCCTAATTTTAAGTAAACTTTACTTGTTTTTAGTTGTTTCATTTAGGTTTAAACTGAAAAATGTATACAAGAGGCTAAATAAAGATTATTCCTATAAATAATTTACATTAATACTTATCATGACTTAAAGTATACTTCTAAACACATTAAAGCATTTGATCACTAATAAGTTGGCTATTAACTTATATGTCTTAATTGTCTTAAAGCATAAAATAAGTTAGTAGCTTTTTATAACATTAGGATTTGTCCTTTTTATCCATGTTACGTGTAGCTGTTAAAAATTACTATTTTTGAATTGAAGTTCTTCTAGTAAAAAATAAACCTTCAAATCATACAGTGCATAGAGAGACTGACAACTTTACTTTTTCTGACAATATCCCTGTTTCTTTTATCAATCAGTTTACCAGAATAGCATAAGTTTTGCCAAGATAGCAAAACCAAGGAGGCTAAACACACATGATTAGGTCAGTATCTATTATCCTGAATACACCATAGGTAGAGAGCAGCATTCTGTAGGCCCTTTGCCATACAGTTTAGGTAAGCATCTGGCTACATCATGAGGTAGGGATATTCTCGTTTCTGGTGTTTTGTTTTTATTGTTTATATCTGTGTATCTGTGTTCCTAGAAGACATACTAATATAAAACATGTTTATAAGCTTAAAATATCCGACAGCCTTATAAATTTAAATATTCTAAGTATGTTTTGAAAGAAGGACAGATTTTATTACCATCTGTAAAAGTTTAACATTTTATGTTTTAGAAAATTTAATCAAAAAAGTGGGGGGCGGGGGGAGGAGGTCACAATCACAATTTAGACAAGGCATGACCAAACTTCAGCTATATGAACAGCTCCACGTTAAATATCTGGGTTTCAGTCAGAATCTTCTGGGCTTATACAAGGGGCTTGGGTAATCTCTCCAGTTCAGCCCTATGCAACATGCACAGCCTGTCTTCTAGTATCTAGCAGGCTTCATGTCATTGTGGCTGCCATTCCTAATTGCTACCACATGGCACCAGCATCTCTAAAACTTCTGGTGCCCCCAATTCAACTGGGCTTTCTTTAAGAACTCCAGCCCAATACATGGTGCCAAGACTCAGCTTTTTTTCTTGATCCCTATATTAAACCAGGAACATCTGGGGTACTCTTACATTATAAAGTCCACCTGCTAGCATGAGGTACATTTTTAAAACATGGAGGTACAGCTTTAATACCTTATTAAACAAGCACTGGTTTTAGATCCTATATTTCATTAACCTTATTTTTATAATTTTGTTTTCAGGACAAGAATAATCTTACAAAATATTCATCCAAATTAAAAATCTCTAGGATACCTATTGTTGCCTTCTTTGCTGCTTTATCCCACGTGGTCACCATTACTCAAGATGGCAATGAAGTCACATGGCACTTATTCCCACGAACCTTAGTGAAGATTGCTGTAAGCCATGTTTGCCTTCATTCCAATAAAACTAAGTTTGTAGCAAACCACACGATGCAAACAGTCTGATCAGCCAAGATGGTCTCATGCCACATGATTCCATTAAGATTATCTACGTATAGACTTTTAGTTTCCAATCCTTTGTGTTATGAATTTTACATTATTCTCTTATTACAGATCTTCAAACACATCCAATAAACTTAAAATTCTCAAGGTATAGAAATTTTTCATTATATTCTTACATATCTTTAAATAAGAATTACATTTTAACAAACATGTTTTAAAGTGAAATTGAACGAATCCTCTATTTCTTTTTTTTTTAAATTGTTTTGCTTTCCTCTCTTCCCTTGTTACAAAATCAGGTGGTTCGCCTGACATAGAACAAGAGAGCATATTTAAATAAACATGCTTCGGTCTGTAGGTGGGAAATCCATAACTCAACTCGAGAACCACTTTTTCAATAAAGTAGAACAATATAAAACAACTTCATTATTATCTACAAACAAAAGATATTTGAATCCCTTCTAACATGAATCAAATGACCAGAAAACTAATGGAAAGGAAAGTTTGAACATTAGCAATCCAAGAAGCCACGGCAAGTAGCAGCAGAGAAAACACAATCAAAACCAATAAACGCAGAACACAGAAAGGGTAAGAGATGGAGGCAGTAAAATTGAAAACAAAAATAAGATATGCAAAGACAAAACAAACAAGGAAAAAAAAACAGAGCAAGAATTCTAAGTATGTGGTATGACCTCTCATTTTTACCTTGGATGGGAAATTATTGGATGTCATCAGAAACAGAACTTGATCCTGCTGTTAAAGATGCAACATGAAGACTAAAGTGTACATCTGTTATAAATGTGCAGAGGCTTAAATCCATCTCATACATGATCTCTGATTGGTGGTTCAGTCTCTGTGAGTCTCCATGGGCTAGGTGAGTTGATTCTATAGAATTTCTTATGGTGACCTATCTAGAGGATTGATATCAAAAGGTGTCTTGTCAAGTACCAGCCTCAGTTGGAAAGGGGTTCTTAAAACGGGTGTTTGTGGGAGATAAAATGAATAAAAAATTGACTCAAAGTCAAATTGTGAGTCCAAGCTGACAGCGTAGGTTCTGTTGAGAGGGCTTTCTAGATTAGATTTCTCTCTCTCTCTCTCTCTCTCTCTCTCTCTCTCTCTCTCTCTCTCTTTCTCTCTCTCTCTCTGTCTCTCTCTCTCTCTCTCTCTGGGGGTGTGTGTGTGTGTGTGTGTGTGTGTGTGTGTGTGTGTGTGTGTGTGTATGAGAGAGAGAGAGAGAGAGAGAGAGAGAGAGAGAGAGAGAGAGAGTTATGCTCTTCTTGTTTGTCTAAAAATACTCTGCTTGAGATAGCTCTCTCTACTAGTAAAATTTCTAAAAGCTCCCTGGATAGCTCATGCATTTTCTGACGGAAGTCAAAAAGACAAAACAAAACAAAACAAAACAAAACACCTGCTATGAAAGAATTCTTGGATATTACAGCCAAGTCAAAATCCTGTTAGTAAAATTCTAAAGGTAACTCTTGGGTTTTCTGATCAAAAGAAAAAAAAAAACTCTAAAAGAGACATTTTTGGTCTTCAGACAGCCTTGTCTGGTAAGCTTCTAGAAAACATTTTAGAAGAGCTGTGTCAGCTCTCTAAGTAATTCTTTGGACTCTGACCAAGTCAGAAATCCTGTTAGAAAGCATTTTAAAAGAGCTATAAAGAATTCTGAAGGACCTGTGTTTGTTCTCCATGGATTTTCTGACCAAAATGAGAAATCAGGTTAGAAACATTCTTGAAGAGTTGTTTTTACTCTCTAGAGACCTCTAGATAGCTCACCTCTACATAGTTTCTAGAGAAAATTGTAAAGGACTGTTATCAGTACTAGCTCATCTCATGTGACAAAAGCCCATTTTTTAAAATTTATATGTCAATTGAGTTATTAACTCATGGTTCCCATTTGGTGATCCTACGAATCCCATGACCCTAGCCTCATAATTCTTAGGAGACAGAAAGCACACATTTTCTTTTAACATTTTAAAAGGATTCAGAGAATCGCCTGCCTCTGGTAAACACAATGCGGTAGCTGGCTTGGACTTCCATCCTGAAATTGCCTTGCCATTTCTACCACAACTGGGCCTCACCATGCTGTGTCCCACACTGACCCTGAACTTAGGAAATTGTCTGCCTTCGTAAGCAAAAAAACAAACAAAACTTAGCTGGGTGGAATCTCCTGCAATCACAACTCCATAAATGTCTTTATATCTTTCTGGCAAGATGACTCATAGTGTAGGTCCTTCTTTTCCTTTATATTTATGAAGTCCCTCATATAATTCATATAGCATCTTTATTTTTTGCATACTTGAGAAATTATATATTTTCTAGCTCATATTTTTAGAGTTCTTTTTCATAGCCTTAAGGTCTGTCCTGAAGTATCCAGCATTTATCAGTTTAGTAAGACATTGACTACACCTTTGCCTCCCAGACTTGTGCTAATTCTGATTATCATAGAATCATTAACGTTAACAGGGAGAATACCCTTTAAAGGAAGACTATAAAATATGTATATTATTATACAAATAAACCTTATGCTCAAAGCAAGGCATCAGTTCCTGTGGAGGCCCTTGTGAGGTGGTCTTTTCCCAGGAGCAGTAACTGTTTCATTCTTTCCCCACCAAGGCCATGCTGGACTCCACAGCATCCTTGACCTCTCCAACTCCTTCAATTCTTCCTCCCCCAGTTCCACAGGATCTTGGTTGCCTAGGATAACGCTTGGCTGTGGGTCTCTGCATCTGTTTTTAGCAGTTGATGGGCGAAGCCTATTAGAGGACATGCCTATATGCAAGTATAGGAAAATATCATGAAAAGCATCAGGAGTAGGCTCTCTCTCTCATGGCATGAGTCTCAAATTGGGCCAGTCATTGCTTAGCTGTACCCTAAATTTCTGTTCCATTTTTACACCTGCAACCAATATGATGATAGATTATCTTATGGTAAGGAACTGGTTGTCTGTATTCTGGCTGTCCAGCTACAGTTAGCTTAGCTCTCAATGCATTCAGAAATGTAAGAAGAATACATTATAATCTAGATGTCATATATTAATTAAAATGACAGAGATTAGTCTACAGTCTACTACCTACACAGTTCTCCCAGGTCCCTGGGTCTCCCTTGCAACTTGGGCAGAGGCAGTCTGGCCATCAGGCCTAGAAGATGAGAAGTTTTTTTTTTTCTGTGGAGGAGGATTGTGAAAGAAATGACTCATTATGACTTAGTCAATATGAGACATTTAATTCTCCAGGTGTTCTCTGTTTGCCCATAGTTTAGGCTGAGCCCTGGCAGCAAGCAAAGCAATGGAAGGGTCTTTCTCAGTGATTATTATATGATAATTGAGAGCCTCTTGTTGCTGTGCCCACATCTTCTGAGATACCTTGGGGATGGGGGTAACTGTTAGGATTTTGGGAGCTATCATAATAAGCTTAAACCTTTAACGTTATGTTTAGCAGATTTCTGACAAGATTGAGAGCTAGTATCAATCAAGCACATCTGGGTTAGATGATCTGCATTTGTGTTTTAATTATTTGTTCTATAAAATCAGGCAAAGAAATAGAGTTCATTATAACTTAATGATAGTAGCAAAGACAAGGCTAAATGTCTTTAAGGCAATGATTTTAACCTTTTTATTGTAAATCTTTAAATTAATGGTAAAATTTTTCTTTACCGAAGGATAGAAATCATATGAAAACCTATCTGAATTTAAAAGTGTCTTTGGAGACCTTAAGTCAGACTATTGGAAAGTGAGAAGGCAATGAAGTGGGAACTGCCCATCACAAAGATGCTGAATAGTCTTGAGACTTCTTTTAACCAAGATGGTGCTGAAGCTATAGTCAGGCATGTGATGGGTCTTAGCTAAGATGACACTGACGTAATTCTTCCACCTGTGGAGGAAAGCCATGTGCTTGGTATACCTTAGAATGGAACAGCATTTATCTGTAGAAGCATGGGTATGTATCTGCAGAGGCAAATAAACCAAGAGACAAACAGACACGTTTTGTCCTGCAGACAGCGCATCATTATGTGCATGTGAGGAGATTTGTCCCTGTCACTGCAGGCAACTTCTGTAATGAGGGTCAGAAAGGCCGCATAGCAGGGCTAGGCAACACATGGCCCACTGGAGCAAGCAGCTGGTGACTGCAGCAGTGGGGAGGAGCAACAGAGTGAGTTAAGTCTGAAACAAGATCTGGAGAGTGTGGTTGAGCATCACAAGGGTGGCAAGCCAGGAACAGACAGCAAAGGAATAAACAGGTTGGGAGCAAAGGTGAGGAAAATCCTCCATAGAAAACCTTTCATTTCTCCAGATCACTGGTGAAAGAAGTAAAAGCTTTTTTTTTTCCCCAAAGCACTGTTATCAGGACATTTAGAATTAGTATCTAGTGGGTATTGCAGCCAAATTAGCATGTGAATTTGAAATCTTTTAAAGAGGCATCCCAGTAGGGAGCCTGGAAGTAGCAGTAAAGACAATCTCTTTGAATGAGACTAGAATTTATCAATTATTCTAAGAATCAATTAATAAGTAGGAGTGGCAGCAGCCAGGCCAGATCACCAGGTCATCATTAGGTGAACTAGGGGCTGAGATCAAAGACAGATCCTCAGAGGCAGGGGAACAGGGTTTCTAGGCCTAGGATTTTCCAGCACTGAGAAAAAGAAACTTTATCAAGGAGAGAAAGAGAGCTGACCCAAGGGAAGAGGTCCTAAGAAAAACAGTCAGTGAGGAGGACCAGTCATGATTGTGAATACCTCTGTTCCCAAGGATACCAAAGGACGGCTGCATCTCAACAGCCATCTCTTGAGACCAGAGGTCATTTATTATGACCAGTGGGGGAAACTTATCAAGTTTCAAGGTGTTTGAATAGATAGGTATAGCAATCTAATGTCTGGAAAGTCCAGGTAATGGCAGTAGGAAATGTGAACCTGTGAGTCTGGAAATCCAGGTCTTGGCACTAAATGATGTGTTTTATAAAAACCAGGATATGTTTTGAGGAGCACAGTATGGTGTGGTAGGAGGGGGTGACTCAGTGGGCCCATGTTGAAGGATCTATCCCCACTCAAGGTCCCAGCCATATAATGGGCCTAGAATAGAACAGAGTTTATTTGGGAGCACGGAAAAGGTTGTTGAGAATGGAGTAGAGGCAGAGAAAGAGAGTGGAGAGAAAGAGAAAACAAAAGGGAAAGAGAAGAGGCCAGCCAGGAACACATGAAGAGAGAGGAGGGAGGGGGAAGAGGAGAGAGGGAAAAGATGATCATAGAGAGAGAAAAGGGGCAGAGAGTCACTGAGAGTCAGAGGGAAAGGGAGAGGCCAAACAGTCCCTTTCACAGCAATTTAGGCCTACATGGCTGTTGCTAAGTAATTTATAGGTGGATCATAGAAGGAATGCCATTGCCTTCAAGGCTATTCCCCACGTTCTCTTCTAACAAATTTAGTGTTTTCAGTTTTATATTTAAGTTTTATTTATTTATTTTAGATTAGGGAATTTTCTCCTATGATTTTGTTGAAGATGTTTTTTGGGCCTTTGAATCTTCAGTCTTTTCTATTCCTATTGTTCTTAGGTTTGGTCTTTTTCTTAGTGTTCCAAATTTCCTGAGTGTTTTCAGTTAGTATCTTTTTACATTTAATATTTTCGTAGTGCCCCAAATTTTCTGGGTGTTTTCAATGAGTATTATTTTACATTTGGCATTTTCTTTGATTGTTGTATTCATTCTTTTTATGGTATCTTTTACACCTCAGATTCTCTTTCATCTCTTGTATTCTCTTGGTGGTGCTTACATATGTAGGTCCTGCTCTTGTTTCTAGGTTTGACTCCATTTGTGGGTTTATTTTTTTTTTTTTTTTGCTTTTATTTCTATATTTCTATATTTAGGCCTTGAACCAATGCAATAATTTCCTTCTCCTTTATTGTTGAATTTTGTTGTATTTCATTAAGGGAATTATTTATTTCCTCTTTAAAGGTCTCTATTATCTTAATGAGATGAGGTATATGGTCTAAGTCTTGCTCTTCAGGTGTGTTGGGCTCTTCTTGTTTAGGTAGGAGAGTTGGTTTCTGATGGGTACCACATTTTATTGGCTTCTGTTGATTATGTTCTTGTTCTTCCCTTTCACCAACTAGTTGCCTCTGCCTTTGTTTGCTATGAATATCCTCTTGGATCCATTATCTCAAGCGGCATATGGAACTGAGTATGTCAATTTAGATGGCCTCTTGGAAGGCTGGCAGTGTGGTGAGGTGGAATACAAACCACTCTTGCTGTGGTCCCAGACCACGATGATGCTGAAACTCTGACCAATGGTAATACAAATCCCACAACTCCTAGCCTTGCTGCAGTCTTTGCTGAGGGTTATTTTGGAGGGTGTATGGGGATGATCTGTGTCTTGGGTAAGAGCTGGCCTCTTTGGGTATATGCAAGGTGGTTCAGTGGGGTAGGGTTGAGAGTTGTTTTTTTGATTTACCATTAGAAGATTATTACTATGGTCAAATCCATTATCTAGAGCTACGAACCATCATTACAAGTAATAGAAGATCCGGATAGAATCTGTAACCATATGATGTTCCAGTTTAGAATTTATTATATCAACACATCAATTTAAGAATAATTAGTAGGAATGAATCTGAAATAAACATCAGTTCCCTTCTTTCACCTTCTTAATTCACAGTTGCACTTTACACAGGCAAAGGCCACAGGGAGACATACCACGAGGAAGTTCATAAAGATTATTTATTACCTGTTTTGTCTGACTGCAAGCCAAGTTTCTACACTTCTTGCAGCTTCAAACACCAGGAATATACCATCTTATAATTCTGCAGGTCAACAATTTGAGTAGGCAGAACTGGGGCCTGTGATTGCTTCTCATTTCATTTAGTTACATACAGGATGTCAGCTTTATAGGACGGAGGTTCTTCTGAATATAATGCCTTCATCTTATGCATGTTGTGGCAGAATTCAATTGCTTTGGTTACAGTACAAAGGTCTATATGTCTTCAATTCCTCAATATCTTCATCTCCAAACTCGAGATGGTAGGTTAACTACAGTTCATGCTTCATGTCTCTCAGCTATTTCCTCTGCTCTGTTTCAACATTAGGAGCTGTATCATCCAACTTTGTGGTTTTTCTAGGCTTTCTTTATATTTTAGGGTTCCAGGAAATTCTGTGACAAATACAGTATATGAATTTTCCCTTTCTGCAAAAGAGTGTGGTTTGAACTTTTATAAAAGTTTGCATCAAATCTATGTATTGATAAGTAATATTCTAACTAACTTTGATATGCTCATGAATTTTATGTCTATGTATTTTGTCCAAGCAGATATCAAAGTTTCCTAAATCCCTAATATTTTAAACATTATTGAACTCCTTAATTCATCAAGAAAATTTCTCACTATTCTTCATCCCAGGGATTAGGAGCTCTATGATAAATCAATCATAATTTATTTTTGACCCATGGAAATATAGACTTTTTCATGCTTTCCAACATTTTCTGTCAGTACTTGTAAAACTGCAAACTGAATAGCTTCTGAGGAAATTGAAACAGAGAGGAGACATGCCATAGTCCTTCAAATAAAACCAAGACAGCAATAAACATAACATAATAACATTAAAATAAGGTCAATTTTATCATGTTAGCTGTGATACCGGTTACTAAGCTTCTATAACAGTAACCAAGGGAATTGTCATCAAGAATACATCAACTTAAAACAGAGTATAAGTTTTACCGTTTTGTATGATTGGCATATAATTTATATTGGTTTGAAATGTGCTTTGAAGATAAACCACCTTATCCTCTATCTTTACTTTTATTTTCCCTTTCTCACTAGTCTCTGTTACTGTTTTCATGTCATATATATGTCAATGATTCCACATCTTAATATAAAATCAACTAACTACAAGTTACAGAGTGTATGATGTTTGTAATCCTGAGTTCGACTTAAAATATTTAATATGATTCTGTCTAGTAACATCAATTTTTAGCAAACATCATAACTTTATTAATCTTTATGGGTGAAACCAATTTCTCCAAGGTATGTCACATTTTCATTATCCTTCCTCCTTTGACTACTTTCTTCAATATGTTAAGTCTTATTTCTTTGTTTTCTTTCTATATTGTATATTAATTTTTACTAGTTTGACCAATGCCTAACTGCTTTATAAATTTTTAATCACAATCCAGTGTTTTAACCTCACCTTTGACCATTTAGATCCCAGATAAAGGACATATACACAACCTTTACTTATACAATAAGCCTTAATCAGTACTAGATTAGTGGTGTAAAGATATCTATCCATTATGCTACTAGAATAGACTTTCCTATCTGTAATAATCCTGAGTTATTACTTATTATGGTTCACCTTGGCTGCTCGTAACTCCAATTGGCTAGTCCTTAGGGCATTGAATTCTTGACTCCTAACCCATGGCATCTTCCTCCTCTGATCTCAAGCCCAGGAAACCTCGACCTCACCTGTGTCTCTTCTTCCCAACTATTGCCTGCTGACATCTTTATTTACTAGCCAGTCCTAACTAAATTAGAATCTAATATGACCATGAGTTTGACCATCTGACTTGGATTACCTAATTATTCTAAACAGTTTGTAATAGCAGCTATTAAAAGGAGTGGGACCAAGCTTTGCATTGTTAAATGAGTGGGGTAGGTACAATGCCTACCTAAAAGCACAAAATGATTCTTAAAATTCATTTCAATAACAAAATTCTGTTTCAATGTAACAAACCTCAAAAATATAACCTCAATTCTGCATCAAAATATAAAGATCTTTCCAATGATAGATTATGGCTATAAAATGCTTTTGTTTAAAAGTAGATTTTTATAAGCCTTCCATATTTGTCTAATTTATGTAATATTACTGTATCCCCTTTTTTTCTGTTTCCAACTCTTTCTTTTTACCTAAGAATGAAAAAATAGATAAGAGGAAATGAAAGATAGAAATTCCTGAGTCTAAGCTCTCTCTTTAGTGTCTTTCCTGTCAAAAATTAAAATTATTTGTAAATTATCCCTTAAAATGACAATATATTCATAATTTATAAAATAACCAAAGTCATCTTCCCCACCTTAAAGGATTGTATCAATGATGTTCTTAGAATTACTTCCTGCTGAATTGGGGTAAAGAATTCCTTTTTAGGGCTCAAAGGTGAATTAAAAATGATTAAATCAAAACAATGTTTTCTAGAGTTATTTGTTATGCATCGTTATGTGTTGAGACTGTTCAGGCCTTAACTGAAGTCTAGGTTGTAACTGTCTAAGTAGCAGGATGAACTGAGTTCACTGGGGATTAGCAGCCATTACTGAAGCAGTTCTAGAAGCATGTCTCTGGAAATAGCATCAATTGACACAGAAGAGGGCAGGGAACAGGAACTGCAGGTCATTTCTTCATTCCCTAGGGTGAATCTTGTCAGAGCTGCACTATTGTTGTTTAATTCTGTAATATAAAACTGTTACAGCCAATATTTAGTTCTATAAAGACATTGTATGGGATGTGCAAGGTGTACAGATCAGTTAATGATGAATTTTTGCCTCTTGTATGAGCAGGTGAAAGACAGTTGTCTTTTTGTTGATATCAGGAACTGCTTTTGCCTCCAACAGTGAGGTCACCTGGTTGCCTGTGCATCGTTGCCATGGCAATGGCCACACATTCCCAGCCTACCTTTGGCTTAGTTCTCACCTTCACCTGGGAGCAGTCATGTCACATTTCAAATAAAAGGCAGACATCTTTTGCCCCTTCCTCTTCTTTCTCTCGTTCCTCTCACTTGTCTCATTGTTTCATTAAACCTCTCCATATGGGATCATGTTTGCCTCATGTCTGGATTCAAGCCAAGATTTCTGTCCAAACATTGATGGCCTGTACAGAGAACTTGACCTACCCATGACCATGCCTGACCCTGTGCTCTGCCCCTCTGCCTCTGTGCACCTGCCACAGCTGTGGCTGAGAGCAGGGCTGACAACATTGCTTCCCTTCACCTCCTCTTGCTGTGCACCATCCAAATTTGATGTCACCACCACTTGTTGGCTGTTGTGGGACTCAGGAATTGATGCTGCAGCTGGCTCTATGTGAGCTGCTGCCCTCAGTGGTTCACAATGTAGTGCTAGCTCTTGCCATGTGGGTCATGTAGCACCCACCAACCACATGGTTTCACGTTTCCTGCTACCATATCACTGTTAAAATTCTCGCACAAGTACTGGCAGATTGGTAGGTTTAGTCCTCCTGCATGGATAATTCAATAGCTCCCCCAATGGATAATGCAATGTCTCTGAATGTACTGCCAGACTCCCCAATGGGTTGTCTCCTGGAAATTTTAAAATCTCTAAAACTAATGCCTCACCTGAGGACATCAAAAATGATATATCTTTGCAAGAAGATCTGGACTCAGTATCTATTAGACAATGGTTCACATAATGGCACACTAGATCCCCAATTTTACAGGATCTTCATACTGCCAGTGGTCTGCTAAATGGACAGAGGTCCTTTATGTTCAAGTGTTTATCTACCTTCTATCCAACACCCTCTTTGTGTTCTCTTGTAGTCCCACCCAATTCCTCTTAGCCATGAGACATACAACAGATGACACTACAACCCTTGACCCAGCTAACAAGCCACATCCTCTTCACCACAGGCCTGTTTCCACACAGCAGAAAACCCAAGCTGCCGCATTAGCTTCTCTTCCTCGCCAGGTTACCCCAGAACCTTCTTGGTCGACCTCTCCAGACCCCTCCTCCTGTGCCAGCTGAAGGATGCTCCAATCTTCCTGCATTGGCACATACCTTCACCCCTTCCATCACCCACTCCAAGGCCACAGCCAAAGCCCCAAACCCTTCATTGCTAGAGATGCCTGATCCAGCACCAGTCCTTCCATTAAGAGAGGTAGCCGGTGTAGATGGGCTGGTCAGGGTACAGGCTCCTTTTTCCCCGAATGGGCTTTCTCAAATAGAAAAGAGACTAGGTTAAAGAGTTCCAGTACATTTCTCAATCTTATAGCTTGACTTTCCATGATGTACATATGATCCTTAGTAATAATTTACTTCCTGGGGAATGCTGGTGAGTCTGGAAGGAGCTAAGAATACATGCAGACAAGATCCATCAAACAGATGGAACATATTCAGTTGGTTCTGAGGCAGTACCTGACCAAGATCACCAATGGAATTATAATCCCACAGGTGGTATTTTAGCCAGTGATAGGTTCATAACCTGCCTCCCGGCTGGTTTTTGCCGGGCAGCCTTAAAAACCAGTGAATTTTGAAAAATTTCAAGAGGTCATTTAGAAAAACAGGAAAACCCATCCCGATTTTTAGAATGCCTCACAAAGACTTTATTGCAATACACTAACCTAGACCCTGAAAACCCAGAGGGCAACTTCTGATGATCTATTTCTTTTCCCAGAGCTACCCCAACATAAAAGACAAACTTAAAAAGCTAGAGAGGGGGCCCCTAACTCTACAAGCAGAAGTTTTGATGCTGGCCTTTAAAGTGTACCATGAAAGGGATGAGAAGTCTCACAGACAAAAAATACCATATGTAGGTGAACTTTGTCTGACCAGCCTCAGCCACTGGTCTTCCGGGGCTAAGGGACCACCAAGCTTGTGCAACAAATGTGGTCAATAAGGTCACTGAGCGAGGCCTTGCCCTAACTTCTGCAAACCAAGCGGGGCATGTCCTAGATGCCATCAAGAGGGACATTGGGCTGTTGACTGCCATCATGTTGCACAGGACAGAGGGACATTCTGTCCAGATAACTCTCCAGCTGATTTCCTAGGCTTGACTATGGCTTACTCAGTCCTAATGGAGTTTTGGGGATCCACTTCTCTCTCTGATTTCCCTATTGTCAGTGTAGGAAGTAACCTTAACTTCCTCACCAAACCCCACCACTTAGTTTCATTTCTAGGGGTGTACCTCTCATCCATTCCTTTTTGGTAGTGCCAACATGCCCTGTCCCCTTATTGGGAAGGGGTCTTCTAGCTAAGTTGGGAGCCTATTTCCTTTGCTCCCCCATTCGCTTAAACCCAAGCTCGCCTGCAGCACCTCTGCTTTTTTCCTGCTAGCCAACCTACTAACATGAACATGTTGCTTTCTTTGCCAGCTTCTCGGGTAGGCCCCAAGTCTAGTATGTCCAGAACCCCCCTCTATTGGTAATCATTCTGTTGCCATGCAATTACTGAACCCTACCAGGTATATAACCCTCTCTCTCTCCAGAACCTCAGGGTTCTTAAGCCAATCATTTCTGGACTCTTAAGGAAAAAAAACTCCCTCACCCTACCTCTTTCCCCATTAACACCCCTAGTAGCAGTTAAAAAGCCAAATGTAACCTATCGCCTGGTTCAAGACCTCAGGCGCATCAATTCTGCAGTTGTTCCCTTCTATCCTGCTGTGGCTTACCTTTATATACTTCTTTCCACTATGCCCTTGGAGACTTCCCATTTCTCAGTCCTAGATCTCAAGGATTCATTTTTCTCTATCCCTCTAGATGCCCAGTCACAGGACATATTTGCCTTTACCTGGACAGATCCTGACACACATTCTCTACAGAACTTACTTGGACTGTTTTACCTCAGGGATTCTGGCCAAACCTGTTTGGCCAGGCCCTGACTTCTGAATTATCATATCATCCTTGCCTCTCCTTAAATCTAAGCTCATATTTTACGTAGATGATCTTCTCCTTTGTATCCTTCCTTAAAAACTAGCCAAGCTGGCATCTCCATTCTTCTAAATTTCCTTTCCAGGCCAGGCTATAGGGCTTCAACTCATAAAGTCCAACTGTCCACTCCTCAAGTCACCTATTGGAACTAACAATTACCCCAACCCACAAGGCTTAGATAAAAAGAACCTAATTCAGTCTCTAACTGTCCTTTCTACGAAGAAAGAAATTTTTATCATTTCTAGGAATAGCTAGTTTTTTATGTTCCTGGGTTCCTTCCCTTTCCCTCCTTTCTCACCCCTTATATGAAGCTACATTAGGTGACCCCTGTGAACCTCTTCGCAAACCTATTACCAAGCTCTTTCAAAGACTCCAACAGGCTCTCCTTAAGACCCCAGCTTTGCATCTCCCTGACCTGACTGGTCCTTTAATCCTCTACATAACTGAAAAACAGGAATTTGCCATTGGGGCCCTAGGCCACCAACTGGAACCCTCTTTTGCACTTGTACCATACCTGTCAAAAAAAAAAAAACAAAAAAAAACTAGATCTAACCATTCAGGGATGGGCACCCTATATTTGTATCTTAGCAGGTGCTGAACTCCTTACTCGAGAGTAAAAACAAACCCTAACCTTTAAGTCACCTATAACTATCTTCTCATCGCATAACCTGTCACATCTCCTAACTTACAAAGGCTTACAGACTTTACCTCCCTCCAGGGTTCTTTTTCTCCAGATAGCACTAATAGACAATTCCACATTCACCTTCCAATCATGTTTACCTCTCAATATTTCCAGTCTTCTTCCTGGGCCAAATACTAACCACTCCCTACCTCACTCTTGCACTGAAACTTTAGAGGAACTATTACCTCATCTTTCACACATACAGGAGGGCACATTGCCTCAGGCCATCTATACCCAGTATTCAGATGGCACCTCCTTTCTACAGGAAGGGCCCAGAAGAACTGGATACTCCATAGTGTCAGACATTGACCTGGTGAGGCACAGGCCCTCCCTGATTATACCACCAACCAACAGGCTGAGCTAATAGCCCTTACCTGTGCCTTTCAATTGGCACAGGGACAATCCCTCAACATCTACACAGATCCCGAATACGCTTTCCAAATCTGCCTGTCCCACGCTGCTATCTGGAAGCAACACAGGTTACTTATGACTAAAGGAGGATTCGTAACTAATGCAAACCAAATTATGGCCATGCTAAAGGCCTCCCATCTCCCCACAGCTACTGGAATTGTCCACTGCAGGTCCCACCAGATGGATGACTCTATTGTCTCCAAGGGAAACAACAGAGCCAACAAGGCAGCCTGAGATCTGCGAGTTTAGGGGCCTAGACTCTCACCCTCCAGGACATTCTTACACTACAACCCACAACCACACTTTCGCTCCCCTGACACTCACCAAATTCTATCCTATCTTCACTAAGTCTTTCATCCTAACCACCAAGTGTTGTCTTATTTCGTTAAGACCCACCTATAGCCTACTCCTAAGGATTTAACATCTAGTTTCTTAAAATCTATCACTGCTTCTTGCAAAGTCTGTCAGATGTCAGACTCCAACTCAAGGTATCCTACTGGCTCTTTTCCTACCCATCAAGCCAGAGGTTCTCTTCCTGGAACTGACTGACAACTTGACTTTAACTACATGCCCACTGTCGAAAATGCCAAGTACCTCCTGGTCGTGGTAGACACCTTCTCAGGGTGAGCAGAGGCATTTCCCACAACTAACAAAAGGGCTCAGACAGTCTCTGTCCTCTTTTGAGAGATCATCCCCCAAGTTGTTGTCCCAGATTCCCTCTAGTCAGGCAATGGTCCTGAATTTATCTCCCGAATCTCTCAAATTCTGTCTAAGGCCCTAGACATCCCCTGGCACTTTCATAAGCCTACATCGCTCATCTTTGGATAAAGTAGAAAGAACTAACCACTCTTTAAAAACCACTCTTGTCAAACTGCCACAGGAACTTCACTTTGATTGGGTAAAATTCCTACCTCTGGCTCTTTTCAGACTATGAGCTCTCCCTAAACAACCTCTTGAAGTGTCATATTTTGAATTCATGTATGGAAGTCCAGGTCTAACTCCTGATCTTTCACCTAAATGTTCTCTCTTCCCAGACCATATACTCACCCCATTACTTTGCCACCCTCGCTCTCTCCTATGGGACTTTGCTGACCACCTTCTACCTCAGCCACCTACTGTTCCTTTGTCAGCTTCCTGTCAACATTGGAGACCAAGTTCTGCTATCTCCCCCAGACCATCAGCCCTCACCACTCTCCCCTAAATGGCAGGGTCATTTTAAGGTGATTCTCGTGACACCTACAGCTCCTAAACTCGAGGGACTCTCACTGGGTTCGTCTGTCCCACCTCAAACCTTTTACTCCTCCACCTAAACGTTCTTCATAAACATTGACCTTAACAGGAGTATGTTCTGTTAAGATCCAGAAGATATCAAGACCTATACAAAAGTGGGTACTCCCTAAAATACCATCTTTTCTAGTCATCTTCCTGGCTTCACTATTCACTCCCGGTCTCATTAATCTTGTCACTACATTCTTTCAATGACAGATACAGAAAATCCTGTTACAGGATTACCAGCCACTGTCAACTGAGGAGCCTGAGGTGAATGGTTACCAAGTGGACCCTGATGGTAAAAGTCAGCTATACCCCAAAATTGATGACACCCCAAGACAACAGGAAGTAGCCTAAGAGACATAGCACCCCATTCACCTTTTCCCATCAGCTTCTCCCTCCTCTTTTCCTTCTTTTTATAATAAGAAAAATGGAGGTATGTTGGTATCAGGAAGTGCTTTTGCCTTCAACAGTGACCTGGTCACCTGTGTGTCTATTGCCATGGCAACGGCCATACAACCCCAGCATACCTTTGGATTAGTTCCCACCTTTACCTGGGAGCAGTTATGTCACATTTAAATAAAAATGCAGACATTTTCTGGCCCTTCCTCCTCCTTTACCTCCTCCTCCTCCTCTTCCTCTTCTTCCTCCTCCTCCTCCTCTTCCTCTTCTTCTTCCTCTCCTCCTCCTCCTCCTCCTCCTCCTCCTCCCTCCCCTCCTCTCTCTCTCTCTCTCTCTCTCTCTCTCTCTCTCTCTCTCTCTCTCTCTCTCTCTCCCCCTTGTCTCATCATTTCATTAAACCTCTCCATGTGGAACTGTGTTGGCCTGGTGTGGTTTGTCCAGACACAAGCCAAGATTTCTGTCTCAACACTTTATGAGTTAGTTTAATAAATAACCAAATTTTAATAAATCTTGATTCATAACATAGAAAATGATGGCATGATAAATTTTGAGGATTCTGTAGCCAACTGGATCCTTTAGCTATGAATAGTTGAAATGCTGGCTTTTTTTATGTCTCAGTCAGTTTCGGGGATGTTCTTTCATAGAGGTATCAGCAAATCATGTTACATGTCCTGTTTGGTTTTCTTGATTTTTTTTTTATTCCTATCTGCAGCCAAGATCTTCTGAGTGTTTTCCTCTATCAAATCCAATCCTTATTATTTTTGAAGGAGTCTAAAGCATTTTTTTCTTTCTTACAAACACAAATATAAAACTTCTCCCCAAAACAGCAAGTCCTTGGTCTAGCAACCCAAAATCATCAAAAGTATAAATAGATTTAGCAGCCTCTTTTTTTATTTAGGTCTATTCTACTTTGACCTCTCAAATAAAGGATTTGAAATACCATTATAACCACTAAACTTATTTTAATAATTAAAACAATTACAGACTACTTTTATTATTTATTGATATAGGGTTTCTCTGAGTAGACCAGGCTGAATTTGTTTGTAGATTAGGGTAGCTTCAGAGTTACAATAAACCTAACTATTTCTACCTTTTTTCTCTTACGTATTCAGATAAAAGTCTAGGATTTATTAATTTCTCATTCTATCGTTAACATTTATATTAATTTCCATACATATTTCTCTGCTTTCTTTAAAAACATGGAATAAATTTCCCTTTATCTTTCCCTTCTTTGGGCTTTAATCCTTCTGTGGTTAAATATACTTATATTCCCTGTCTCTTTACATAATTAATATTCTTTTCTATATTTAACTTCATTTAAATTCCTTTCTATTTACTGTATAAGCCTATCCTCAGGCTAACACACACACACACACACACACACACACACACACACAGGTGTCAGTGTGTGTGTGTGTGTGTGTGTGTGTGTGTGTGTGCTAGGATCAGCATTTCCAATATTCTTGTGGAGACCATATTGAAAGGAACTAGTTCCTTAAGATAAAATTGATATCTTAATTTATTTTATTCTGTATAATTTTTTTATTGCACAAGGCATGCAGTGCTGCTTTCTGCCCTGTGAGCAGCAGGACTTTGCCTGCTTCATTTCACAGCAGGGGGTTTTAGCATGCACAAAATTTAGTTGAATCTCCAAGGCAGTGTAACCCAGCGTTTGGGAGTACCCCAGGCTGGAATCTAAGCCTGCAGCCCCCTGTGTTGTTTGGTTTGGCTTTGGGGGGCCAGCTGTGTCTTAGCTTTCACGGTGAGCCCCAGAATCAAGCATGCCAAATTAGCATGTATTTTGCCCTGGTGCTGAACCTGCCTTCAACTTGAGAAAAAACTGTGCAAGTAAGAAACCAATTTTCTACAACTCCCAAACTTAAAGGGACAGTGTGTGTTTTCCATTTGGGAATCTGAATTTAATTATTTTTTTAAAGTTTTTACTAGACATTGAGGAGGCAATACTTTACCAAATAATTTAATATCAACCCAGAGTTTCAACCCTGATGTTGACCATGTAGTTCCCAGATAAAAGATACACACACAATCTTTATATCTACAATAAGTCTTAATAAGCACTAGAGCTGCACAGATATCTACCTTTTATTGCTTAAATTAGAATCTATATTCATATCTATAATTTTAAGTTATTACTTACTATGTTTCATTTGGGTTGCTTTTAACTCCAATTGGCCTGCAGTGAGGGCCTGTTTTTTGACTCCTAACCCATGGCATTTTCCTCCTCCCCCTTCACCTTCTTCTCTTCCTTGTGGTTCTCCTCCAATGCCAAGCCTGGGAAAACTAAATGCCACCTCTTTGTCTTCTGCCCAGCTGTTGGCTCTTGGCATATTGGTTTACCAATCAGAAATCGGTAAATGTCACTTGGGCCTACATCCAGACTCCAAGTCTTGGGGGCCGGCACTTAACATTACAGTGCAGAGCAAGACCAAACCTCAGTATCTAAGTATGAATGAAACCAAATAAATGCCTTATGCTGTTAGGTCTAGATTTCTGATCTTGATTCCCCATATGTTAAGAGTCAATAAATACTCCTTGTAACCAACAAAATATTGGTTTCCCACTATTATTCAGTAGACTTCTTGTATATCCTTAGTCATTTTGTGTACTAACTTCCCAAACTTATTGGTTTTTAATATATATTTTATTTAATACCAGTAAATGCATATCCATTCATATTCTTTCCCACATAGTGCTTGAGCTATTCACACTACCTCTTAAAAAGAGTTGTCTTTTTGAGTTGTTGGTCAGGGGTATTCCACAGAAGCTACAAACATTACAGTCTACTGCCATTGTTATTGGATACCTTCCAGAATTTTATGGTATGAATTTCTTGCTGAAGATACCAAGAACTTGAGACCAAGTTCTTGTGAAATCAAGGTGGGACAGGCCTGGAAGCTTCACCCTACTGGTCAACTTTCATATTATTAGGTGGTTCTATGTGTGTTACTAGGGGAGAAAATTAATCTAGTTGTGAAAATTATAAGCTAAACAATGACTGCTCTAGCAAGGTTCACTGACTGGCTTAATACTAATACAAATACTGTTTAGTGTCAATCATTTTTTTACTAGATTTGAACCTTATTCCACAAGATGGAATACATGCCTTGTCTTCATTATTAACTGAAACAAAATCCAAATCCAATTTTGGTATTCTTAGCATGTTCTTAACTTTCCTCTCTTTTCCCCCTTAGATTTTATTATTGTGCTAAAGTTAACAATTAGTTGACTTTTAGCTATTGGCAGAACTATATTTTCTCTACTGTGTTCTTTTACTATTAGTGATATCAGATGAACTTTATCCAAAGTTATGTCTTCTCCATCTATGTTTCTTCTTCTTTCAACTCCTTTGTATCTTTGACTCTAGTCTAGTTGGAATGTAAAAGTTAGCTTGTATCCATTTCTCAGAATTGCTGCCTCTGAAATGCACTGTAGAAATTCAAAGAATAACTCATTCCCAAGGTAATGAAACTTAATAAACTAGCTGTCTAACTGGAGGATTTATCAGAGGCTCCAGTGAAGCTCCCTTGAAGCACCTGACCACTTAGCATGCTTTGATATAGCTTTGTTCCTTTCCTGATTCAACACACACAACTGAAAGGAGGCAAGATAGAAGAGCAGGGAAAGTCTTGGACCTGTAAGAAGGGTAAAATGAGCCCCTCATTCTGAAATCAAGAGTAGAGCAAGAATTCAACACAGTTAACTACTAGATAATACATTTTCCCTTCCTAGTCAGTAATCTACACTTTCTAGGAATCTCACATGAAACTCAATTTAGATGGAGATATATAATCTACACTCCATGAAAGAGAAGGGAACACAAACACACACACACACACACACACACACACACACACACACACACACACACACACACTCAAACACAATTTTCCGTATCTTTCTCCATCTCTTTCCGACTCTCTCCTAGAGAGAGACTGTCTCTCACTCTCTGAGAGACAGAGAAATAGCGAGAGACAGAGAGCAAGATTATTATTATTATTTTATTATAGTATAACTTCCATTTAATTTTTCCAAGGTATTTTTCCTTCTGCCCTAACAAAACCACTTCTTTACCTGGACTTTGGTGGAAGTTGTGGTGCATTACAGCAGGTATGAACTATGGTGGGGGTTTCCTGTCCTTCCAGACTTCAGGAGATTGATTCCTAACAAACTTGCTGTGAATGGCACAGCTCATGCAATAATGCAGCTTGATATAAGCTTCTGAAGCATATAAGCATTGAAGATGCTTGCTTCAGATACATCCCTGACAGCAGAAACCTCTACAATGGCCTGAGTGACGAACTTCTAAAGTCCTTATCCCTGGGGACGCACGGGCACAGTTCATGCATCAAATTTACAGCATATGGCCACGGCCCTTTGGCACTGCCCTTGATTCTTCTTTTAGTTATCATGGAGCCAAGACTCGAAAGAACAAGAGCAAGATTCTTATCTACTATTTAGATGTAAAATGAGAGCCACCAAAAGGGTGCTCAAAACTAATGGCCCTTGAGAAACCTTCAAATACTCTTGGGTTTTATTCTCCAGTCTCCTTCCTTTAGAAGCACATATGTCACTTGAGTGTGCTTTAATTTCTTGTGAATGCCTTTCATTTTCTTAACATTCATGTTCAAGCTGTATTAAAGGAATTTAATAAATCTTTCAACTTTGCTTTATTATGTGAGTTAGTCCTAAAAGGCTTCTGCACTTTGAAGTCATGGATGTCAATTTGGCCTGAAAGTCCTTTAAATCTCTAGGGGAACTTAGAGTAACAGTGAGGAGGTAAATTGCTGTCTCTTCACTATTGAAAGAATGAAAGCTGTCCCAGCCATCCCTAGCTCCTGCCCATGTTATCTCCTACATGGGGATTTTTATTAATTAAAATAAAGCAAACAGATGACTTTAAGAAACAAAATAATGGCTTGGTTTTTTTTTTGAAAGACAGAAAATGTACATAAAGAAATCTGATGCCGAGAATATACCTTCCTGTGTCAGCATAATATAGCATCTGTAGGTACTTAGCCAGAAGCCACTCTAATGCTAACACACAGTTTATCCCCCATATCTGCCTTCCAATGCTGGGGGAGAATCATGACTCCCTTGCATGTTCACTTTCCAAATGTCTTTCAATAACCCCCTCTAGTGAAACTAAAGAAAACCTGGAGAACTAAGGAGCCTAATAAATGAGGCCCAGTTTCTGCATGTGGAGAAAAGGAAAAATTATGGTCAGAATTTTCAGTCTTACCACCTAATGTCTGAGATGGAGACATCATCTGGGTTCATCACCAATGCCCACAGTAAATCAGCCATACATACATTGTGACATCTTCATTAAACCTGCAGGGGCAAGATTTGATGTGCTGAGTAGCTAACATATGGAGAATCAGTTAGGGAGTTTTCTAAGAGGGCAACAAAGCCCCAAAATTATTTTCATATATCTTGTGTTTGTGTTTCCTCCATCTATCTGTTCATCTTCATATTTTATTTTACAAAAAGTAGACACAATCACATTTATTTACTTAGATGTGTTCATGTATATTGGTGTGTGCTCACATGCTGAGGTGCACCTGTGGAGATCAGAGCAAAACATGCAGGAGTTAGTTCTTTTCTTACACCATGTGGGGCCCAGGGTTTAGATTCAGATTGCCAGGCTTGGTGACAAGAGCCTTTTTCAGCTGGGCCATTTCACAGGTCATCACCTACTTCTTTTCTGCCATCTATAATTAATCACCACATGGAACTGAAGTGTTTTCTTGAGTACCATAAGCTGATCTATTAAATTATTGAGATCTGAAGAAATTGTAGGAACTCTGGTTTAGAGTCACCTGGACAGAAGTCCTACTCAAAATACAGAGCTGTCAACAGTTGTTTCCAGTTGGGGCAGATGTGTAGGAGTGGGGCCTTATCCATACAATGGAAAGTAGTTCCAATTTGGCAGTGTCAGAACCAAGTTAAATTAGATGACACAGATTTAGTATCAAAAGTTTTCTGGGCTGGGGATTTAGCTCAGCGGTAGAGCGCTTACCTAGGAAGCGCAAGGCCCTGGGTTCGGTCCCCAGCTCCGAAAAAAAGAACAAAAAAAAAAAAAAAAGTTTTCTGAGTGCTATGTTAACGGTGTTAGAGAAGATAAAGTCAGTGGTTACTATACTTTTATTTTTATTCATATATACTCTCCAGGTTTCAATATGGTTTTCAAGCAACTGCTCTGCCAAGATATAGCTTAATAAGAGAAACAGAGAAGCATGCATGCACGCACACACACACACACACACACACACACACACACACACACACACACACACTCTGAGAGAGACAGAGAGACAGTGAGAGAGACAGAGGGATCAGTATGGAAAAAATCAGTAGGGAAGAAAGAGAGAAAGATCTAGTTATCAATTCAAGGCAATATGCCTTTATTTTTATTTGTTTCTGTGTATTTCTAAACTTTTATCAGATATATCAAATACCTAGAAAGGAATATGTCATATTTTACTGACAACAGCTTTACAAAAAAATAAATAACGAGTATTCTCATTGATTTTTTTAAATGTCTTTTCTACTTCCTCTCACTGTAAAATCCACAGCAAATATCCCATGTCAAAATGGGATTCTAACCCCGTATCATTCTTGGGTTATTTATATTCTGGACTTTGGAAATACAGTGGAAAATAAGAAAAAAAAACTCTGCTATAGAACCCATTTAAAAAATGGGAAGAGAAGACACCTGAATACAGAAAATTTCTTGACAAAGAGGCATCATATATTTAGGGAAAATGGGAAAAAACATGCCAGAGAATTACTGATGTAAAAACCAGCTCAAAGGAACTCGAGGGCCACTTTTTTCTGAGCTCAGCATGAGTAGTGAAAACTCAGGAAGACAGACTACAAATGACATGATTGAGTTTTAGAGAAATTTTGTTCCACTAGCATGGCTGTTGTGGCAAGGGATCACATCCAAAGGTCTTTTAGATCTATATGATCTGGCCAGAATGCAGACATGCCCTGGATTTTAGCGTGGTCTGGCTGGGATACTGACATGCCCTTAGTATATACCTTTAATACCTTTAATACCACTCAATATAAGCAAGGCGAATTTGTATACGGATGCAGCCATGTTTGAAAAGTGACATACAATTGAGGGGCAGACAAAGTGAATCAGAGGATTTGAGAGCATTAATCAAGAGATACACTACACCCGATTCTCATGAAAACACACAGCAAAGAGAGACCATTTAAGAGCAGGGCAGAAAGACAGAGAGGAACTGGAAACCAGTCAGTTCTGTTTAGTTGAGTCGGTCAGTGCAGAAGTATGTACAATGGAGTCCAATTCATTTCTGTTCAAGTTGTTCACCAGAGGTAGTTGAAGAAAGACACAGAGTCAGAAGAGTAGAACATACTGCTAGAGTTAATTTGACACCAAGCAGTCCCTACACTTCTCAGTCCACTTTGCAGAGTAGTTCAGCTAATGTCAACCACATTGAATCCTCTAGCTTGCCTGGCATCTGGAATTTTCTAGTGGCTACTACCAGTTCCCCAACCTCCACTGCTACACATTTCTGGTCAATTCCCTGATGCTCTTTACTTCTTCTTGATCTCCTATCAATGTGACCCTACACCATTTTGTCTCCCCCTCCTCTCTCCCACTCAGGTTCCTTTCTCTCTACTTCTCATGATTATTTGTTTCTCCCTTCTAAGTAGGACTGAAGATTCCACAATTTGTCTTCCTTCTTCCCGAGCTTCATACAGTCTGTGAGTTGTACAGTAGGTAGTCTGAGCCTTTTTCCTAATATCCACTCATCAGTGAGTACATACCATGTATGATTTTTGTGTGTGTGTGTGTGTGACTGTGTTACCTCACTCAGGATGATATTTTCAAGTCCCATTCATTTGCCTAAGAATTTCATGAAGTCACTGTTTTTAATAACTGAGTAATATTCCACTGTGTGAATGTGCCACGTTTTCTGTATCCATTCCTCTGTTGAAAGACATTTGGGTTCTTTCAAACTTCTGGCTATTACAAATAAGGCTCCTATGAACATAGTGAAGCATTGTCCTTGTTATATGTTGGAGTGTCTTTTGTGTATTTGCCCAGGAATAATATAGCTGGGTCCTCAGATAGTACTACATCCAGTATTCTGAGGGACCTCCAGACTGATTTCCAGAGTCGTTGTACCAACTTGCAATTCCACCAACATGAAGGAATGTTCATCTTTCTCCACATCCATGCCAGGATTGGTAAAGATCTTTTGCCAATCTGTTGGTTGCCATTTGGTCCTATTGAAAGTGTTCTTTGCCTTATAGAAACTTTGCAATTTTATGAGGCCCCATTTGTCGATTCTCGATCTTAGAGCATAAGCCACTACTGGTGTTCAGTTCAGGATATGTACCACACTGCCCATGTGTTCAGGGCTCTTGCCCACTTTATCTTCCATTAGTTTCAGTGTAGCTAGTTTTATGTGGAGGTCCAATATATAATTGTGCTTCATCTTTGTACAAGACAGTCAAATCAACATCATCTTTGAAAATGTTGTCTTTTTTTTCCACTGATGGTTTTAGCTCTTTTGTCAAAGATCAAATGACCATAGGTGTATGGGTTCATTCTATTCGTCAATCCTATTCCAACCACCTACCTGCCTGTCTCTATACCAATACCATACAGTTTTTATCACTATTGCTCTAATACAGCTTGAGGTCAGGTAAGGTAATTTCCCCAGAAGTTCTTTTATTGTTGAGGATAGTTTTGGCTATCCTGGTTTTTTTGGTTATACCAAATGAATTTGCCAATTGCTCTTTCTAACTCTCTGAAGAATTGACTTGCGATTTTGATGGGGATTGCATTGAATCAGTAGATTGCTTTAGGCAAGATGGCCATTTTTGGTATATTAATCTTGCCAATCCATAACCATGGGAGATCTTTCCAATTTCTGAGATCATGTTCAACTTCTTTCTTCAGAGATTTGAAGTTCTTGTCATACAGACCTTTCACTGGCTTGCTTAAAGTCACACAAAGGTATTTTATATTACTTGTGATTATTGTGAAGGGTGTCATTTTCCTAATTTCTTTCCCAGTCTGTTTATCCTTTGAGTAGAAGAAGGCATTGATCTCTTTAAGTTAATTTTATACCCGTCCATTTTGCTGAAGTCGATTATCAGCAGTATTCTAGTGGAATTTTTGGGGTCACTTAAATATACTATCATATCATCTGCAAATAGTGGTATTTTGATTTCTTTTCCAATTTGATCCCTTTGACTTTTTTTGAACATTTCTTTAGAGGTCTCTTTGCCATTTGAGATGGCTAACATGAGAATGTTTTGTGTAGATCTTTACATACCCAAGTTGTAAATAGGGTTTTTTGGTTCTCTGGAGTCTAACTCCTTGTGTTCTTTTTATATAGTGGATATTAGCCCTCTATCTGATGTAGGGTTGAAAAAGCTATTTTTCAAATGTGTAGGTTGTTGCTTTGTACTGTTGACACTGTCCTATGCCTTACAGAATTTTTTCAATTTTATGAGACCCCATTTGCCTATAGTTCATCTTATATATTAAACAATTCGTGCTTTGTTCAGGAAATTATCCCATGTGCAGATGTGCTGGAGGCTCTTTACCACTTTTTCTCCTATTAGATTCAGCATATCTGGTTTTATGTGTAGGCCCTGGATCAAAATGTACTTGAACTTTGTACAAGGAGATAAGAATGGATGAACTTGCTTTCTTTTACTTGCTGACCTCCACTTGAGACAGCACCATTTGTTGAATATGCTGTCTTTTTTCCACTGTATAATTTTGGCTTCTTTGTCTAAGATTAGGAGACCATAAGAGTGTGGACTTAATTCTGGGTTTTTAATTCTATTCGTTAATCTACCTGTCTATCTCTACATCAATACCATACTGCTCTTATCATTATTGCTCTGTAGTGCAGCTTGAGGTCAGGGATTGTGATTCTCCCAAAAGTTCTCTGATTATTGAGAAAAGTTTTTGCTATTCTTGTGCTTTGTTATTTCAGATTAATTTGAGAATTGATCTTTTTATCTCTTTGAAGACTTGAGTTGGGATTTTGATGGGAATTGCAGTGAATCTGTAGATTGCTTTTGGTAAGATGGCCATTTTCACTATGTTAATCCTGCAGACCCATAAGCATGGGAAGTCTTTCCATCTTCTGTGGTCTTCTTCAATTTCTTTCTTCAGTGACTTGAAGTTCATGTTATATAGATCTTTCACTTGTTTGGTTAGAGTGACACCAAGATATTACATATTACTCGTGACTATTGTGAATGGTGTCCTTTCCCTAATTTCTTCGTCAGCCCATTTATCCTTTGAGTAGAGGAAGGCCACTAATTTGAGTGAATTTTATATCCAGCCCCATTGCTGAAGTAGTTTTTCAACCCTAGGAGTTCTCCGTTGGAATTCTTGGGGTCCCTTATTTATTCAATTATATCATCTGCAAATAATCATATCTAGACTTCTTCCTTTCTAATTTGTGCCACTTTGATGTCCTTTTGTTTTCTAATTGCTCAGGCTAGACTCTATTGAATAGAAAGGGAGAGAATGTGCATCCTTGTTGTGTCCTAGATTTTAGTGGGATTGCTTCAAGTTTCTCTCCGTTTAATATGATGTTGGTTTTGGTTTTCTGTATATTGCTTTTATTATGTTTAGATATGGGCCTTGAATTCATGATCTTTTCAAGACTTTCAACATGAAGAGGTATTGTATTTTGTCAAATGCCTTTTCAGCATATGAGAAGATCAAGTAGTTTTTTTTTCTTTTAGTTTGTTTATGTAGGATTATGTTCATTGATTTCTGTATATAGAACCATCCCTGCATCCCTGGGATGAACCATACTTGATCATGTTGAATGATGATTTTGATATGTTCTTGGATTTGGTTTGCAAAAATTTTATTGAGTACTTTTACATTGATATTCATAAGAAAAATTGGTTGGAAGTTCTCTGTCTTTGTTGGGTCCTTGTGTGGTTTAGGTATCAGCATAAATGTGACTTCATGGAAAGAATTAGAGAGTTTTCCTTCAGTTTCAATTTTGAAGAATAGTTTGAAAAGTATTGGTATTAGGTCTTTTTTAACATCTGAGAGAATATTGCACTAAACCCATCTGGTCCTGGCCTGTTTTATGTTGGGAGACTTTTAATGACTGCTTCTATTTTTTTTAAAGGTTATGGAACTTTTAGATGGCTAATCTGATCCTGATTTAACTTTGGGACCTGGTATCTGTCTAGAAAATCATCCTTTCATCTACATTTTCCAGATTTCCTGAATATAGCATTTCTGAGTAGGACCTAAAGTTTTTTGTTGGTTTGTTTGTTTGTTTGTTTTTTGAACTTTCCTCAGTTTCTGTCGTTATGGCTCTGTTTTCATTTTTGACTTTGTTAATTTGGATATTGTCTCTGAACCCTCTTGTTAGTCTTCTAAGAGTTGTTGATTTTCCCAAAGAACCAGCTCCTGGCTTTTTTGATCCTTTGTATATTTCTCTTTGTCTATACTTGGTTGATTTCAGCCCCTACTTTCATTACTTCCTGTTATCTACTCCTCTTGCATACATTTTCTTCTTTTTTCTTTTTGTTCTAGAGCTTTCAGATATGATATTAAGCTGCACATCTAAGCATATGATCTTTATGGAGGCACTCAAGAGTTATGAGTTTTTCTCTGAGCAGCACTGCTTTCATTGTGTCCTATACATTTTGGAATGATGTGCCTTCATTTTCATTAAATTCTTAAAAGTATTTTGTAAGGTTCAAACATAATGACTATGGTCGCTTTAAGGAAAACACCAGGTGGCTGGGATTTGCTGTTATCAGAACCAGGGAGTTTCCAAAGTATTTAGAATAAAACCATGCTACAGGAAATGAGCTAACCATGAAGAGGACAGGGCCTTTATCAGTCCATCATCCATGTGCCAAAGATATCTCTCCATTGAAGAGTGTAAAGGTCAATGTGCGTCATCAAGGACCAACTCATGCTGTTGCCAAAAGCTGTCCTCTACAACAGTATAAAAAGTGTGTGCTTTTGCTACTCATGGTCGCCTCTGTCCCAATTATAGGGCAACCCCAATGAGCTGGATCATTAAACCTCTTGCTGGGACTAGTGACCTGAGACTGGAGGAGAGCTCGAGCAGGTACCGTGGTCGTCTCTGTCTGCATCTTGTCTAAATGTCTATTTCGTTTTTCTTGGTTCTGTGGATCTGTGCAGCCACTGGGAAATTTGGTTTTGGTTTGCAACTGAGCGAGAGTTGCCAACCTGAGATAGCCATAAGCAGCGGGCATATGTGTCTGAATGTTGCGTGCTATAGGAGTCCTAGAGGATGCTCCGGACTCGCTCTGGGAATTTGGGACTGAGAGGGTTCGACTTCATTTGGGGACAGTGGTCAGGAGTCCACTGCCGAGTTTTTCAGTTTTTCTTCTGTGACACTCATGGCAGGAACACATCAGTATTGTAGTTTCTGTCTGTTTGTGTGTGGACTCAGATTGATGGTATTTTTAGACAGAATGGGACAGAATATATCGACTCCTCTGAATTTGACTCTCAAACATTGGGCAGAGGTTAAGGCCAGGGCCCATATCCTATCAGTAGATGTAAAGAAACAGAAATGGGAAACTCTTTGTGCCTCAGAGTGGCCCACTTTTCAGATTGGGTGGCCAGCCAATGGCTCTTTCTCCCTGACTCTTGTAACAGCAATCAAGCAGTGTGTGTTTGGTGTTGGTTCTAAGAGCTACCCAGACAAAATTCAGTATATCCTTGTCTGGGAGGATTTAGTCCCTGATCCTCCCCAGTGGTCCCATCCCTTTGTTCCTTTTTCAGGACCTGCAGGGGTGCCTGACTTCACTCTCCAAGACCATTCCAGGAAAAATGTTCTCCCTGATACAGGCACTGAACTTCTCCTTCGGGGTGCCCCTCCTCCCTGTCCTCCTTCTCTCCAGCCTCCAGTGGCCCCAGTTGTGGGGCCTCAAGCAGAGTTACCTGCAGGCCCCTCGGCTCCACAGGAGGAGGTAAGGGAAACAGAAAATACACCCTCTGGGCCAGAGACACCGGACCAGGGAACTCACAGTTGAAGAGGATCTGGGCCCAACCAGACTCACAGACATAGGCCTCCGGGCCTATGGTCCCCTTGATGACCAAGGTCATCAACTCTTACAATATTGGGCATACGTGCCTGAATGTTGCAAGCTACAGGAGTCCTAGAGGATGCTCCAGACTCTTTCTGGGAAGTTGGGACTGAGAGGTACATGGCTGACCAGTGCAACTGGAAGACCCATAGCCCCTCCTTCTCTGAAAACCCTCACAGTCTGACTAACCTGACTGATTCACTTCTCTTCTCCCATCAACCCACTTGGGATGGTTGCCAGCAGCTCCTTCAGGTCCTACTCACCACTGAGGAGAAGCAGCATATTCTTTTCGAGGCCACTCCCTCCTGCCAGTGGATATAGACATAGGTTTTCCATTAACCAGACCAAACTGGGATTTCAACATACCTGAAGGTAGGGAGCACCTGAAGGTCTATCGCTAGGCTCTGATGGCAGGTCTCAGAGGGGCAGCATGACACCCCACCAATTTGACTAAGGTAAGAGAGGTAGTGCAAGGGCAAAATAAATCTCCCTTGGCCTTCTTGGAGAGATGCATGGAGGCTTTTCGCCAGTTCACCCCTTATGATTCTAGCAGTGAGGAACATAAGGCAACAGTTACAGTTGCTTTCATTGATCAGTCCAGCAGAGACGTCAGGAAAAAGTTGCAGAAACTTGAAGGGTTACAGGACAAGTCTTTAAGAGAGTTAGTGCAGGTAGCTGAAAAAGTGTCCCATAACAGGGAGTCTGAGGAGGACAAGGAAGTAAGAAAGCAGAAAGAGCAGGAAGCTAGAGAGCTTAAAAGACAAAGAAGAGAGAAGAGGAATCACCATAGGATCTTGGCCACAGTAGTTAGGGAAACCAGAGAACCTAGTAAGACAGTACCTGGCAACAGAAGAGAACCCCTGGCCAAGGATCAGTGTACCTACTGTAAAGAAAAAGGACAGTAGGCATGAGACTGCCCCAAGAAGGAAATAAAAGGGCCCTATACATCTGAGGTCCGGAACTGTTGCCTACGCAGGAGGACAGTGACATCAACTAGAGGGGATGGGGTTCGGACCCCCTCCCTGAACCCAGGGTAACCCTTAACATGGAGGGGAAACCCACCCAGTTTCTTGTGGACATCGGGGTCCAATATTTAGTTCTTTTGCAATCTGATGAACCAATTTCCAATAAAAAGTCGTGGGTCCACGGAGCCACAGGCAACAGACAGTATTCATGGACTCCCTGAAGAATAGTGGACCTAGGTGTGGGTCGGGTATCCCACTCATTCATCGTTATTCCTGACTGCCCCTACCCACTGCTAGGAAGAGACCTTCTCACTAAGATGGGGGCACAAATCCACTTCCTTCCTGAGGGCCCCCAAGTCAGGGGTTTGCAGGGAGAGCCCATTCAGGTGTTGACTGTACAATTAGAAGATGAATACCAACTGTTTGAGATTAAGAACCAGAAAACCAAAGACATGGACTGGTGGTTGCAGAATTTTCCTCAGGCCTGGGAAGAAACTGCAGGGATGGCAGCGGCCAGAAACTGGCCCCAGTTCATTTATACCTAAAAGCACAGGCCAGTCCAGTCACCATTTGCCAATACCCTATGTCTAAGGAGGCACAGGATGGGATTCAGTCCCACATCCAGTGCCTCCTCCAACTGGGGATGCTGAGGAAATGTCAATCTGCATGGAACACCCCCCTTCTCCTTTTACGGAAGCCTGGGGCCAATTATCAACCTCTTTGAGATCTCAAAGAGGTGAACAAATGGCTGACTGAACTCCACCCTACAGTCCCCAACCCATATAACCTGCTAAGTTCTTTGCCTACATCTAGAATCTAGTATACGGTATTGGACCTCAACGACGCCTTCTTCTGTTGGTCCCTGGCTACCAAGAGTCAGGAGTATTTCGCCTTTGAATGGAAAGACCCAGCCTCGGGTATGATGAGCCAACTCACCTGGACCTGCCTGCCTCAGGGCTTCAAGAACTCTCCCACCATCTTTGACAAATCCCTACATCAAGATCTGGCTGCTTTTCAGGCAGATAACCAACAGGTGATGCTCTTGCGGTACATCTTCTCTTAGCAGCATCAAGCAGAGAACCGTGCCTAAAAGGAACCAAATGCCTTCTCACTGAACTGTGGGAACTGAGCTATTGTGCCTAAGCAAAGAAGACCCAAATCTGCTGCCAACAGGTCAGTTACCTAGGGTATCAGCTCAGAGAAGGAAAGAGGTGGTGGTCAGAATCTAGGAAAGAGACTGTGTTCCACATCCCGCCACCCTCTAACCAAAGGCAGGATAGAGAGTTCTTGGGCACAGCTGGCTTCTGTCAATACCTGGGTTTCCTGAGATGGCAGCCCCCCATACCTATTCACCAAAAAACAAGGAACCATTTGTTTGGGGGCAGAGAGAGCAACAGGTGTTTAATGACATTAGAACAGCTTTGATATCAGCACCTGCCCTAGACCTTCCAGATGTGACTAAATCCTTCCATCTGTACATGGCTGAGAATAGGGGCATAGCAAAGGGGGTCCTAACGCAAAAATTAGGACCATGGAAGCAGCCAGTGGAATACCTTTCCAAGAAACTAAATCCCTTGGTGGTGGGATGAGGATGGCCTGTTTATTTGAGGATTGTGGCTGCAGTCATGGTGCTAGTCAAGGATGCAGACAAGTTGACTTTGGGACAGAACTTGGTAATATCAGCCCCACGTGCCATGGAGAACATTGTTCTCCAGCTTCCCAACCTGTGGCTCACTAAAGCCAGAATGACTCATCATCAGACTCTGTTGCTCAACTATGACAGGATTACTGTTGCACTTCCCACAGGTCTGAACCTGGAGACTCTGCTCCCAGATCCTGACCTTGAGCCTCCCAACCATGACTGCCAGCAAGTGCTAGCTGAAGCACAAGGCTGGTGCAAAGATCTGTCCAACTGGCCCTTGGCAGATGCTAAGGCTACCTGGTTTATGGATGGCAGCAGTTTTCTGGAAGTAGGACAGAGGAAAGTGGGTGCTGTCCTGGTGGATGGACAGCAAATGGTGTAGGCACAGGCTTTGCCTGGAGGGATCGCTGCTTAAAAGGTAGAGCTCATCACCCTCACCTAGTCCCTTGAGTTGGGAGAGGGCAAGAAGGTCAACATCTATATGGACAACAGGTATGCCTTTGCCACAGCACACATCCATGAGCAACAAGGACTGTTGACCTCTGGAAGGAAAGAAATGAAACATAAAACTGAAATCCTGCCTTGTTAAAGGCCTTGCGTAAGCCAGCTAAAGTGAGTATTATACACTGTCCATCTCACCAGAAGAGTGACTCCCTTGTGGCCAAGGGGAACAACTTAGCTAACCATGAAGCCAGAGCTGTGGCTTCAGGAGCCATCCTGGTGACAATAACCGGGGATCCCAAACCAGCCAAACCCAAACTCCAATACTCTGCCGAAGATCTAGTGATTATCACAAAAAAGGATCATAGCAACCACTTTGATCAGAAAAAGGACTCTGGTATGCACCATCAGGGTAGAAGATGTTACCTCAAAAGCAAGCATGGAGGATGGTACAGTAAATGAACCAGTGATCCCACCTGGGGCTAAGCAAACTAACCCAGACAGCTTTAAAATCTAAGTATCATATTCCAGGACTGAAACATCTGGTAGAACAAGTAGTCCACAACTGTGTGCCCTGCCAGAGGTAAATGCTTGCAAAAGTAGGACTGACCCTGGTTAAACGTTCTGGGGAGACAGACTGGGAGTCTACTAAGTAGTAGACTTCACTGAAGTAAAACCAGGCAAGCATGGGTACAAATACCTCCTGTCTTTAGACACTTTTCCAAGGTGGGAAGAAGCCTTCCCTACAAAGCAGGAGACTGCTACATTAGTGGTCAAGAAAATACTGGAAGAAATCTTTTCCCGGTTTGGAGTGCCCGAAGTAATTGGATCTGATAATGACCCTGCTTTCAGTGCCAAGGTAAGTCAGGGAATGGCCAAGTGCATAGAGGTTGATTTGAAACTGCATTGTATTTACAGACCTCAAAGCTCAGGACAAGTAGAGAGGATGAATAGAACTCTAAAGGAGACCTTAACTAAATTAACCACAGAGACTGGGTGGTGCTCCTTCCCCTGGCCCTGTTTAGGGTCAGAAACACTCCTTCCCATTTTAGCTTGACTCCTTTTGAGATCTGTACAGGACCCCTGGCCCCCTGCCCTTATTGGGAGACACTGTTGAACACACTTGTCATAGTAACCGTGATTTGTATGCTAGGTTAAAAGGTCTACAGGTGGTACAGAAGGAAGTGTGGTCACAGTTGTCAGCTGCCTACAAGCCAGGGACTCCTGAGGCATCTCATCAGTTCCAGGTCGGAGACTCAGTCTATGTGTGGTGACACCAAGAGAGGACAGTTAAGCCCCACAGGAAAAGACCCTACCTGGTGCTGCTAACTACACCAACAGCTGTCAGGGTAGATGGGATAGCTGCCTGGATCCATGCCTTACATGTGAAAGCAGCCCCTCTGAGAGAGGATAAGGAAAAGGCTCACTCTAGCTGGAGAGCCCCAGACCACCGAGAACCCCCTAAAGATAAAGATCATCAGGAAATCCAAGGATGTGGTTCCTCCCCTTAGTGCTGGTACTGCCTTAACTCCCTCCCTTTGTGTCCTGTTGGCTCCAGCACCCACATGCCCCACAATCTGACTTGGCAAGTGGTGAACGGGTTTGGGGACGTTATACATGACATGTCCTAAGTAACTTGTCCAGGTACGTGGTGGCCAGACCTATTTCCTAATGTTTATAAGTTGGCCTTTGGGGCCCTGACCAACTGGGATGTGGAGGGGCACAGCCTCACCCAGAAAGCACTGAACTCAGCCTCCCCGCCAGGACGGTGGGGCCTGGATCCTTGGGGAGGATGTGTGAATTGAGTGCTGTCACCATATACGTATGTCCCAGGTTTCCTTGGAGAAGATCCCTTAACAGCAAGTGTAGAGGAAAAGTGGACTTCTATTGCAAAAACTGGGGTTGTGAGACCACGGGCGATATCTACTGGTGGCCCACCTTGAACTGGGACTATATCAAGGTGGCTGCCAACTACACCCATCCAAAGACCTGGACCCAGGGGAACTCAGAATGGGGTAAGGAACCCAAATGTGATGATCGGTGCCTTCTGCTCCAGATCACATTCACTGAACCAGGGAAAAGAGAACAGACTGGCAACGGGAGTATGTAAAGGGTCTTAGATTTTATAAAGAAAGATGTGACAATGGATTACTTTTTGCCATCAAACTTAAAGTAGAGAGCCCTTATACTTCTCTGGGACCGAACCCGGTTTTGAGTTCCGCCAGTCCTCAGCCAAAACCTCAGAGACCCCTGCCCCTCCTGGCGCACTAGTGGCTATCACACCTCCTGTGAATGTGACCCCCTGACACCCTCACTTCCTACTCGGGGACCCCAGAGAATTTCCACTTAACTGACATAGTTAGGGAAGCCTTTAAGGCCACCAAGTCATGTTGACTTTGTTATGACATAGCCCCCCACTCCATTATGAGGGCATAGCATTTGCAGGGGCAGTTAACCAGACAGAGGATATCAACCTATGTAGGTGGCAACAACAGCAGAATATCAGGTTCACTCTGTAGTTACTGGGTGAGGTCTCTACATGGGGAATGGTCCCTCCCTCGTGTTGACTAGCATCTCTACTTCAGGCTACCTCTTGCTCCCACCGGATGGATTGTGGGTTTGCTCTTCTGGAGTCACACCTTGTGTTAGCACGCAGGTCTTAAATGACACTCAGGACTTTTGTGTTCTGCTACAGTTGGTACCCAGAATTATGCACCATCCCTATGAGGAGCTATTGTCTCACTGTGATAAAGGACAAGCCAAGAGGGAAACTATAGGCATCACACTCTCCATTCTGCTGGGGCTAGGGTTAGGAGCAGCAGGGGCAGCCACAGGAACATCTGCCCTGGCCATACATAATCAGAATTACCAGAACTTGAATGCTGCCATAGACACAGATATAAGGGAAATGGAAAGTTCCATTTCTAAGCTTCAGGAGTCCCTGATCTCTCTGAGGTAGTACTCTAGAATAGGAGGGAATTTGATCTCCTTTTTCTCCAGCTAGGAGGCCAGTGTGCAACTCTCAAAGAAGAGTGTTGCTTCTATATAGAGCACTCAGGAGTGGTAAAAGATTCCAATGCAGAAGTTAGGGAGGTACTAACTAGGAGAAAAGGAGAAAGAGAGCAGAGTTAGGAATGGTTTGAATCATGGTTCAATTCCTCTCCTTGGCTGACCTTGATTTCTATCCTCGCAGGACCATTGATAATTCTGATGCTACTTTTAACCTTGGGGCCTTTCATTTTGAATCACTTGTTAGCTTTTATTAGAGAATGAATTAGCACAGTGCAGACAATGATGTTGAGACAGCAATATCAAGCATTAACTCATGATGAGACTTAACAATATCAGGGATAATTTCAGGATTGAAATGTCCACAAGAAAAAGGGGGAATGTAAGATTTAAACCTAATGACTACAGTCACCTAAAGGAAAACATCAGGTGGCTTGGACTTGCTCTTATCAGAACCAGGGAGTTTCCAAAGAATTTAGAAAAACACCTTGCTCAAGAAAATTAGCTAACCACGAAGAGGGCAGGGTCCTTATCAGTCCCTCATCTCACCATTGAGAAATGTAAAGGTCAATGTTCTTCATCAAGGACCAACTCATGCTGTTACCAAAGGCTGGCTTCCACAAGTATATAAAAAGAGTATGCTTTTCCTACTCAGGGTCACCTCTTTTCCGATTAGCAACCCCAGTGTGCTGGATCATTAAACCTCTTGTTTGATTGCATCGATCTCCATCTCTGTGTATTCATGAGTGGGACCTCGCAGACGTAGGACACATTGGATCTAACACTTTAATTTCTTTATTTTTTCCCTCACCAAGTTATCATTGTGTAGAGAGTTGTTCAGTTTCCATGCATATGTGGGATCTCTGTTGTTTTCATTGTTATTGAAGACCAGCATTAATGCATGGTGATCTGCTAGGATGCATGAGATTATTTCAATCTTCTGGTATCTGTTGAGGCTTGTTTTCAGTCTGATTATACGTTCAGTTTTTGAGAAGGTATAATGAGGTGCTAAGAAGAGGGTATAGTTGCTGATTGTAGGGTGAAATGTTGTATAGATATTTGTTAAATCCATTTGTTTGATAACTTCCTTCAGTTTTACTTTGTCTTTGTTTAGTTTCTGTTTTCATAATTTGTCTAATAGTAACAGTGGGGTGTTGAAATCTCCCACTATTGTTGTGTGAAGATCAATGTGTGCCTTTAGCTTTAGTACGGTTTCTTTCATGAATTTGTGCCATTGTATTCGGAACATAGATATTCATAATTGACAGTTCATCTTGGTGGATTTTTCCTTTGATGAATATGGTGTCCTTCCTTATCGTTTTTGATAACTTTTGGTCAAAATAACAAACAGAAACAAAGTGGACAAGAAAAGCCTTCCACTAGATGTTGTTCAATGATAGGCTAGATGTGCTCATTTAGTTAATTTATAAATAATTAGCTTGGACACTAGTTGAAAGCTGTTTGGGATGGAACAGTCAGTTTGGTGTTGGTGATTTTGAAAATATATTCTTAAAGAAATGTTGGACAGAATTTATGAAAATAGAAATGATGTGGCTATACATAAAACCCTTTTAACTGAAAGTGCTAAGGGTAAGAGAGGTTTCCACAAAGAAGTGGCTGATACTGAAACCACATTCAGCTAGATTTATAGGAATAAATCAACCTTCTGATCTACAAAAGTAACCAATATTCCTCCCTAGATATGATACCTATGAAACACTAAAATGACCAGTATGATAATTCTAGGGATCCAGTGGTTATATGAATAACTTGAAGGTAATAGTTCTCTGGACTGAAGACCATTTCAACAATGAAAAAATCTATAGCTAATACTGGAAGCCAAGTACCTGGGGCTAGTGTAGTCATGATCTTGGAGCAGAACCTCTAGCTGCCACATAATTAAACCAGCATTATTCCTAACTAAACTCTAAATATTTATACTTATACCTAATTTATACAATTAAATATCATTTTCACCATTCATCTATGAAACTTCTCTGTAAGCCCCTTTCCTGTGTATGTTTAGATGGAATTCATTAGAGAAAATTACAGTTGGTCAAAATGCAGAGAAAAGAATCACATGGTGTCCAGTCCCAACTAATGTACCTATACTGCAACCCTAAGTCTCAGGGATCATTGCATAAAGGATGCAGAAAATATATACATGTGTAATTAATTGAAGAAAATATGGCCATGAATGTGAAGGAGATAAATGTACACATGAGTTATAGGAAGAAAGAAAAGCAAGTATTGAGTTATGTATTAATAGTTTCAAATATAAAAACAATATTATAAAAATTGGAAAGGATAAGTTTAGTAAGTAGAAAAATACACAGAAATCAGAAATTAATTCTACTAGACAATTTCAACTCCAGACCTTATCAAGTAGAAGAACCGGAAATCTTTAGCAGAAGTCATTTTAAAATAATCCAACCAGAGGAAAAAATATTAGAAAAAAAAAGAAGAAAGACCGAAAAGAAAAGCTACAAGACTTTATCAAGGGGATAAATAAATACACAAGAGATTGAGATATAAAATGTGCTGAAATCCATATATCTTTCACTCTTTTTTTCTCACCCTCTATGTCTTTCTGCATCTCTTTCTGTCTGCAGGGTTGAACCTACAGCCTTAAAAATTGTAAATCATGGTATCATTTATCCATATCTTCAGCCTTCTTTTTAAGTTTTAATTTAGAACATTCCAAAGAAGAAAATTAACATGTATTGGAGTGCTATGATGAAGAAAAAGATAACAGTCTTCAAAATGAGAAATGAATAATCCCAAATCCGCAAAAGAAATGAACATCCAGATCTCTTAATCTTGGAACCCTTACTATTTAAACTGTAAAAATTTTCCTTAGCAAAATACACTGTCAGATTCACAAATGTTAGAGGCAGAGTTTAGAGATCTGTAAAAGAAAAGAGCCTGCAGGATGTAGCCACCTCTTGAGGTCATAGCACCTGACAGTATGAGGCAGGAAAATTGTATTGAGCCTATGCCATCCTGTGTTACAAAATCAGACTGTATCTCACACATATGTCAATGTCTAGTACATTGGGGGCCCTGGGTACGTCCCATACCACCAAGACACGGGATGCAGAGCAAAGGCAGAAGCAACTGCACACAGTTGCAAGTTTTATTAATCCTTGTATAGATATGAATATGCATTACTACAATTTCCATTTTGGCAAGATACCATAAGATCATTATTCCCATGATACCAGGAACTACTGAGGCAAGACTAAAACCAAGAAATACGACTAAACAAAAGTTTCTTCTCAAAATATTCACATAACAAATCACCCCTCTTCTTATTATCAAAATATACTCACCATTACCAAGAGAGCGTGAGAACTGCTTTAACAGAAAGAGGACACAGCAGAACATAGTTTAAGGCCAAGTGAGAAAAACATTTTCTTCTCAAGGGCAGCATTCCAGCTCCTACTTACACCTGTCACCAGTCCTTACTTGACCTGCCTGGGAGCTGCATCTCTATGTCTTAACACGCATATGTCCTTTAAAATACAAAGGTGAGTCATATGCAAGAGAATGCTTGTAATGCTATGAGGACCCAATATTTCAGTCAAAAGTACATTATTTTAAAAATTTTAGTATCTACTAATATATAATGTTATATATTTATTTAAATATGTTTAAACAATTAAATACTAATTTATTGTTTATAAAGAGAAATAGAAATCTTTAAAAATATTTTAGGATGCTGAGTAAAACTCACAATAAATTCTTTGTGAGGTATACCTTTCAGAGGTCTACAATAAAGGGTTTTATGTTATATATTATATAATACATATACTCCATATGTATAATAGACTACATATAATATTACATATTTCATAGATATATAAGTTTTACTTACATCATGAAATTTTTTGAGAATTTTTATTTATATGGGATTCATTATAATGGCTTATAGAATGTGGTTCAGCTAGTTCAACAAGAGCTGTCTACCCTCACAAAGTCCAAGAATCCAGTAATTGAGCAATCCACAAGGCCAAGTTTCTCCGTTGATCTTTAGTATTTTCTAGAAAAATAGACTCCAAGAATAGCTGTGACAAATCCACAAAATCACCCCTTTGTCAATTTGACACACAGCCATATTTCCATATTACATATTTAATTTCCCAATAGAAATAGTAAGTTCATACATGTTCTACCTAACATGTATAAAGATAACACATATAATTTCAAACGTAATGTTGAGGTAGAAATCTCAGCTTGCGTCCGGACAAACCACAACGGACCAACACGGTTCCACGTGGAAAGGTTTAATGAGAGAAAAATAGTAGAAATGGAGAGGAGTAAAGGCCAACCATGAGCATGTGGAGGGAAGTGTGGAGGGGAAGGGGAGAAGAAGGCAAGAGGAAGAAGCAAGAGCAAGAGAATGAGGATGAGGCAGTGAGTCAGGTATACCTGGCTGTTGCCAGGTAACTGTGGGGGTGGAGCTTAGACAGAATGCCAATACATAATATAAACTTAGAATAGATGGTAATGTCCCTTTAGGGACATTCATTTTAATATTTCAAACTTAAATGTGATAAGCACTGGTGTGGTATCACAAGATTAAGAAATCAAGGGAAGAAACCACTTGTACAAACACATTACTAACAAAATAGGACAGAAATGCTTTTGTCAATTATAATTGTCTTTTGTACTGGTCACATGGTTTCAGCTGGTATTTACAATAACCTTACTCTACTGCCCATTCTCCATTTCCTCCGCTCTCATCAATCACTTTAGGGAGTCTTGGCTCCTTTCATGGAGTGGTTACCCCTACCTTCATTTCTGACTGGGCCCTTTGGCATTCTTGCCTAGATTAGGCTATTGTAGTTTAGCATTGACTTTAAACACAGGAGAGGACAACATGCAGAGCACAGTAACAATAGCACCAGGTGTTTCTCTAAAGGATCTCCTGAGCTCCAGACCTAATCTTTCTTATCCCCACTGTACAGAACTAATTCAATTTCTCTGTGATATCCTGGATCAATAACCCCTCCTAACCTTGTTATGCTTTTCTTAGCCTGTTTGCTGAAGGGCATTATGAGATCGAGGTGGCCAGGGCAAGTTTGAGCTTCCATTTCAATGGAATGTTTGTTTTGGCTCCTGGGAGGAGCGTTCCCTGCTCAGCAACAAAATTTACATGCCAGGAGAAATTAAGGATATGGGAACATAAAGCAAAAACTTTGCTAATGGGTCACTAAGAGTGATAATGAGTAAAACTATTACCTTTTCCACACCTTGATTCCTGGATGCATAAAACACTACTACTATATACTGACCTTTGACTCAAACATATACTGCCTTCTGGAGAATCCTGCCCCAGTCCTCCAGGAAGTTGCCACCAAATCGATACTCTGTTTCCCTAAAAGGACATTTTTTTTTTCTTTTATCAGGTTAGCTTTTTCTGGATAGTGGGGAATAAGACAAGGCTGGAAATAGGTCAATATCATTTTCTGCTTAACTGAATGAGGAAATTTAAATATTCATGGATCTGTAAAGGATAGGTAGATAGGGTAGCTGTTTTAGATGTTAAAACAGCTTCCCTGTTCAAGAAAGATGTCTCTTAGTGTCCTTTAATTGACCTGCTTCTCCCCAACCCCCATTCTCAGTTTTTATTATCCATAAGGGAGCCAGTGACTCTCTTTTTGATCCCTGCCACTTTAAGACAATAAATTTAAACTTGAGAATCAAACAGCTTCTTAAAGATGCTATTTAGATTCTATAATACTGAGTAAATGAGATCAAAAACAAACAAAACAAAAATAAAAACAAAAACAAACAAGCAAAAAAACAAGCTAGTGAGAATTTGGGCTTGATAGCATACAGGATAGCTGTGTTTCATTAACATTATTTATTTATACTTTTGTCCATGAGGTTTTTGTTTTTTGATTGTATAAATACACATATGTAGAAAATATATCATGATGCTATTTTTTTCTCTTGATTCTTTGACCTTTTTAGTCACAGGCTTTTGGCCAGGTTTATAGGCATGCATGTTTTCCCCTTAAAGTAGGCCTCAAATTCAAGTTAGAAGGGGTTGTTTAACTGCCCGAACAATCATAGCCCTATTGAACAAGCACATCCTGCTGGTTTGGGCAACTTTGAAGCATGGAAGGCCTATAGCTAGATAAAGCAATTAGTTTGTCCCCCAACAGCTGGCAATAGCACTATTAAGGCTCATCTAGAACGATGAATATTATAAAGAAGAGAAGGTGCTTCCAACTCTATTTCAGCTTGATTTCTTTGGATCTTATATTCAAAATATATGTCATCTTCATCAGTAGGGTTTAAGCATGTAGTTTTGTCAGGCAACCAAGAGAAATGTCAACATCTTCTGTTGTTTGGGGCAGCCACTAAGTGCTCTCTGACCAAAAATTCACAGGGAGATATCCCTTATCTGACACTGAAAATACTGTGTAAAACACTGTGGCTCCAAGATCATTGATATTACTCATCCCTATTAATGCCAAGGTCTGCAATGGTTTTTAAAATCATAAAACAAAGCAATTGGGCAGAAATAAATACAAGTGTATTAAAGACTTGTTTCTCTCTCTCTCTCTCTCTCTCTCTCTCTCTCTCTCTCTCTCTCTCTCTCTCTCTCTCTCTCTCTCTCTCTTTAAAGTTTGAAAATCCAAGCGGCCCTGACATCTGGGTATTATTTGTTGTGGTATAATGGAAAATAAAACTAAAATGTTAACATTAAATCATATATAAGATATCAAATACCCCACACAAGACTTCAGAGAAACTTAAATGTCTGTTGCTTTCAGTGGTTCTTCATGGTGTAGAAGATGTAATTTACATCACCTTTTCTCAGTTTGTCCCGTTTTTCCCTTAGAAGAAAATCTGATAGTTTATCATTGTTTCAGCCATTTCTCACAAACTTTATAGATACTAATTTACACTTGATTCTGTGCCCCTATTCTAATCCTCTCAATACCCTACTCAATTCTGGGTAAATCTTGCTTCAGGGAACACAGAGGGGCTATTTTCAGCATTGTGCCCTAAAACATCAATGTCAAACTACCCATTTTTCCATTTTCAGAGTATAGGCTCTGTAAACAATGTGTAAGTGAGTGAGCATAGCTGTGCTCTACTGAAACTCTCTTCCCATAAGCAGATGAGCCATGGATATGTAACGATTTATTAATTCTATGCTCACAGCTCCATTATAACCACTCAAGTAGACATTCATAGAAACCCATATTTGAGTAAGCGTCATAACTCATCATAACCCTGGTGTTATATTTAGCAAGTTTTATTTTGTTAGATATGAAACATTAGACGATAGGAAAAGTGTTACTTTTTTTGCTTCTGCCTCTCATAGTATATAATTATTGTTTTATATTTGTAAGTTGTAGGTTTTCTGGCTAACTTCAAAGTCTAAAAAATATCATACAAAGTCACCAAGTCTTTTAAAAAATGTCTACATTTATACAGTGGAAGATGATATAGCCATGAGGCTATCAAGTTGAAATTTTCCCAGAATATAAAGTTGTGATTTTCTGCTAAATTTTAAATCTCAAATGCTCACTATAAATTTTTGTTTTTAAATATTTGGTGCTTGCTTGTGGTATTAATTCAGTGGCAGAGAAGCCTCTTTGGAAAATGTAGGCTGGTATTCTGAAGAACTGGACTTGGACATTGCAAGTTTAGCTTGTGCCTAGTTCTTTTAAAGCTCCCACTGCTTCCTGAGTGACTGTGGTTTGAAGAACATCAGCTTCTCCTCCTTCTTCCTGTGAAGGGTAGAGTCACAGGATCTTAACTGCCTTCCCAATACACTGAAGTCCCTGTGTGATTATGAGCCCAACCAACTCATCTTTGCAGTCTTTATCTTTTGTATTTTATCATCTGAGCTTGAAGGAAACAAACAGTTTGTTCCTGGAAAGAACTTCATTTTCTAGACATTTAGTTCATTTTGTTGTTGTTGTTTTGTGTGTGTGTGTGTGTGTGTGCGCACACACGCTCAACAGTTTCATTTAAAGGGTGAGAGTACTTATATAGGTAATATTCAGATGTTTTAAGATTTTAAATTTCTCTTATTTTTTACTTATGTCTAGTGTGTATATATGTAGGTGTGTTAAGTTTTGGATATGTTCATGTAAATTTAGTTACCTTTGAAAGCCAAAAAAAGGTGTAAACTTCCCTGGAGTTTGAGTTATAGGTGATTTTGAGCATGTGCTCTGGATGAATATGTAGCTATCTCTCCTGGTACAAATGTTCCTTATAGATATTTTGTTTTTGAAAGGCCTTTATAACTTAACTAAAAGTTTTCATTACAATATCTAAAAATTTCAGGTGGAAAACTTGTTTATTCCTAAGTAAAATGCAAGCATTCAATTTACATTTTCATAAGGACAGAATGAAGTCATAGTTAAATAGAAGAGCTCAGGGGCATGCAATTTTTGCCTAAGGAAAAATAGTTTAATATCAGAAAGAAGATAATGGCTAAGTGTGGGAACAGTAAGGGCTGTTTCTATGGCAATAGAACAAAGGGTGATTCCAGCACCGACATAAAACCTTTACCTCTGTGATTATTAAGGAGAGCTCAGAAGCTCACTTGACCTAGCATAAGAAATAATTTTAAATGACATCCAGAGTGGCTTATTCAAGTACTCCAATAACTGTAGAACTGAAAAGAGAATGCTCTAACACTGGGTGTCTTGTAAGGACCTACAGATCCAGGGTCTGGGGGCCTATCCACCTTCCCCACTTACATAGCTATCATAAGATGACACTTTCGTGTACTATATAGTTTTGTCACCCAAGATTTCACATGACTCATCACCTTTTCTCCCTACAAAGCATGGCAAAATTCTCCCTTCCTCTCCTGCATTTATTAGCTTGCCTCCTGAAAGCCAGAAGTCCTGCCTCTTTCCTTCTGTCCAGCAAATGACCCCTTGAATCGTTATTGGTATGTCAAGAATCAACTGGGGAACAGGATCTTAGCATCAGAACAATTCCCTATACTTTAGTACTTAAAAAACAAAGTCTTTTCCATCCTAGACCATTTTCTTTCTATTTCACCATTTTTTTCCTTCATTAGTCACTTTCTGATTTTTACACAGAAGGCATTATGTTTCCTACTTAGAAAACCTTTTGTAACTGTGGGGGGGGTTATTCCTTGTCAATTTGACTACATCTGAAACTAACTAAAACCCAAATGATCGGGCATACCTGTCTTAATTAAACCATCTAAAAATGGAAGATACACTTCTAATCTGGGTCTTAGAAGTGAGAAGAAAAAACTTTAATACATGCCGTTTGAGGTAGGAAAATTCATCTTTAATCTGGGCCACACTTTCTGCTGGCAGTCTATACAAAGGGCATGGAAGAAGAAAGATCTTTCTTTTTGCCTGTTTACAGTAGCTTTTGCTAGCAAGTCCATTCCTTCACTAGCATAAGAGTCTACTTCTTTGGGATCCTGATGTTTACTGAAGAGATTCTGAGAAAGCCTGTAGCTGCTTGTATTATAAATGCTAATTATATATTCCCCAAGAAACTGTATGAGAGTATCTGCACATAACTTCTGAGAACCTCCCCTGAATTAGTTCTGATAGGTAAATAAAGATGCCAACAGTCAATAGCTGGAGAGTGGATACGGACATGGAATTTTAAGACTCCAGGGCTTGAAACCAGAAGGGAGAGTAGAAGGAAATCCACGATTCTGGGAAAATGATGAAGAGTGAAGAAACGGCATGCCTGAGAAGAGTGTAGGACAGAGAGGCATAGCTACCATGTGAAGGCAGGCTACAGAGGGCTGTCCAACTGGGTCCAGGACAACCAAGAGAGGACATAGAATTAGTAAATAATAACTTGGGATTAACCACACGGAAGTTAGGCAATAGCCCAGCTACTGTGCTATTTAAGTTATATTAAAATATAAAGGATAAGTGTGTGCTTTCATTTGGCAATGTAAACAATGGAGGCAGGTAGTGAACCCACCAATGAGATTCTTTATTATTTAATTCTACAGCAACCAATATTTGTGGATTGAACAACTGCTAAATTCATGGACTTTCTGTTGGTTGGAGTTATTTTTGGACTAGATGAATCACAGCCTGTAAATCATTATAATAAAATCTCTTTTCTATAAAAATAGAGAGATTTATTCTATAAATTCTGTTACTAGTGAACCCGGAATAATAAACTACCCACCTAATTAATCATCCTTCATAACTTTTCCATCTAACCTCCCCACATTACCATTGAATTTTCTCAAATACCTGTATCAAAAATCTGTAATCATATATTAAGTTGGATGAAAATCTTATTACTGCTTGAATTTCTGAAAGAATGCTTACCATAAATATAAGGCATCTTTCCCTCTCTTTTTCTTTCTTTCTTTTTATTGTCAAGGATATTATTGATATTATATTGGGTAAGGTAAATACTTGCTGAAAGAATAACTTTGCAAGTTAGCTCTTTGGGAAAATGAAAATCTAATGCAAAAACTTCCTGTGTCCTTATTGATGAAATGGGTAAAGCTTTTACTATTATATGAATTAAAAACAAACACCAGGGAGCTCAGTAAATATACAGTATATCTACAGTCATTTTTTGAATTAAAAGACCCATGAGAGGGATTTAACAGTCTTCCTCCTTTACTTTCTGTTTGTATTCTCATTAGCTACTTATACTTTCTTCCCTAAGATAAAACAAGTACTTTAATTTTTGTCATTCTGAGACATGCTTATTTAAATTATTAAAAATATGCTCATCTTTTCTCATCTATTAAAATTGTCAATGAAACTATTTTTGAATACAACAAAATATTTGAGTTATTTTGTGACATTTCAGTTTAATATTAAAATGATGTTATTTTTGTCATTGTAAAAGAAATTTTTGGTAATATATTGTATTATAGATACTAAACAGTAAAAGAGAAAAAACATCATGAACACAAGATCTGGTGAAATATCTTATCTTTATTCTGTGGCTCTTAAGCCATTGAGTTAAGACAGAGAAATTGCTCATTTAGTAAATGGCAAATGCTCTGCTTAGCAGCAGAGTGCTAAGAAGTCTCGCTCTCTATGGATAACACTACTTGTTGCAAAATAACAAAGAAAACCAAATATTTTTCACATCATTCTTCATGAGTTTCAATTCTCTCAATATGTTGAAATTAGTCAAAGTAATTTAATGAAGATTACACTCTGCCTCAAGATAATAATATATATATGTATATGTAGGTTCCATGGTCTACATTAATTATCCAGTTTACTCATTGAAGGATACTCTCTTATTATTGAATGCTTTGAAGAGCAATGAATGCCCCTAATGTAAGATTTATATGTGGAATAAAATGAGTACCACTTACAGTTGCAAGTCATTTTTCTAATAAAGTGAAAGTGATCATCATAGTTCATCTTAGCATAATGATGTATACTTCCAATCCTCCTATATGCAGGCATGTATGAGCAATAAATCAGTAAAATCACATATGAATAATTATCATTAAAAGGTAGTCATTCCCAGTCAATAGTGAATAAAGACACAAATGTCTGACTGCCTGTCCATATTTTGAAAATGAATCCTCCAGCTAAGCTTTCTTCAATTCATTTATAGCTTGTGATCTTCATACACTAAATTTGGGGATTTTTGCATGAATACAAAATAAAATTCTTTCAACTCTAGCTCTGAATTAGTCTCTCTCTCTCTCTCTCTCTCTCTCTCTCTCTCTCTCTCTCTCTCTCTCTCCCGTCTCTCTGTTAAAAGACCTTCAAAAGCTGCAAGGATTCCTTGACTATTTCTAGCTATCTAGTCCTTGTAGTGATCATGCAGATTTCTTTGGTCACACACTGAGAAAAAACCCATAATTACAAGGATATTTATGATATCCCACTGCTATTTCAGTGAATTACATTATAGTTTACTCTAAAAATAAAAGGGCAACATATTCTGCATGCTGGTAGCTGCTTTCCCATGATAGATGCATTGGCTTTTTCTACAGACTTAAATTTATCTTTCACCATCTGTTCAACTACTCCAGAAATCCCAATGCTGTACTCTGAAACCCTTAAAAGTGGGTTATTCTTTTCCACCTTACAGATTTTCTTTTTGGATTCACAGGTTTACTTGCATACAAATGCCCAATATTTAGGTGACTTGAGTAATTGTATACTTTGGTTTAGGAAGAACCTTGGGAACATATCCAGCTCATCAATTACTCTCACATCTTGGGGAAGTACTGATAGACACTGGCCGTTGTGCTATGTAAGTTTGTGGTAAAACATTCAGAGGTTCATTTCTTGTTCATTAGTAGTTTCATTTTTTTTAAAACAAAAACAGTTTAAATTATTTTCATTGAGCTTTTATTGAAAGTGTTTTTACTTATCCTCCTTCATTATAATTAATCAGCACACATACTTTGCTGAGTGGTAAAAAGACTGCCCTTACCTAACACAACTTCCCAATTTAAATGGTATTGAAAAGTAAATTGATATTGAAACCTTCAGTTTTACCTGAGAATATCTTTAAAACATTGTGGACTCATCAACCATACTTTTTATATAATGACTTTTATAAGCAATAGGCAATGATAAGATCATCCTGTTTCAAGAGGACAAAAGCAGAGGCACTTTAAAGAGAAATTTCTGATGAATGGAAAGTCCATTTCCTTATATTTTCTCAATACATCTTTGTTGAGTGAATGTGAAAGATGTAGAGAAAATATTAAAATCAGTGAACTCTGCAATACAATGTTGCCTTGGGCACTTTATGACATTTTTATTGTGCCTCTGACCTCTGAGTTTATGTGAAATACAGTTTCTCTCTCATTGCATCCAGGACTTGTCATGAGAAAGAAGATGCTTCGTTTGCATTTTATATTCTGTATGATTTTAATCAGTCTTAAAATACTTTTACATCCAAAAATAAGCCAGACGTGTCTATAGATACTTAAAATATCAGAAATGGTGTAACTTTTATATCATTCATTGATAAAGGTTGAGAAAGTAATTTTTTTTCTGGTTTGATGTCTGATGAACCTGATAAAATTTTCCTGATTGAACAATTATGAAATGCGGAGGTGACACTTGGGGTCTCTGGAGTTACCTTTTCCAGCATGATTCTGACTGCAACCCCTAAATACCCTGTAGTCATAGAATATGCTAGCATTTAGAACTTGGAAAGGCTGGTACAAAAGCTCCCCATGGCCTTAGAATCCTATGGTAAAGGCTGCACAATGTGACTCAAATGCTGTCTGAACTCCTCTCCAAAAAGGAGAGGAGAAGAAATCACTAATTTTTCCAGGATATGGTATAAGTCAGAAATACTGGCATGTTTGCCAAGCATTTTTTTCTTCTTTGTTTTTGTGTAGCTATTTAGTAGGAATGAAACACAGAAGTTCTCACAGTATTATTTTTTAAAGTGTATCTAGAATAACATAATTTTATAACTTAGTAAAACCTCCACAGTAATCTAGTCTTATACTAATGGATAAATTCTTCTAAAATGCCCACTGTCTCTTTAGAAGTCCAGCCATTTAAGAAGCTTTGAGTGTGTCTTAGTCAGAGTTTCTACTCCTGCACAAACATCATGACCAAGAAGCAAGTTGGGGAGGAAAGGGTTTATTCAGCTTACACATTCATATTGTTGTTTATCACCAAAGGAAGTCAGCACTAGAACTCACATAGGTCAGGAATAAGAGCTGATGCAGAGGTCACGGAGAGATGTTACTTTCTGGTTTGCTTCCCCTGACTTGCTCAACTTGCTCTATTATAGAACCCAAGAGTACTAGCCCAGGGATGGCACTACCCACAATGGGCTGTGTCCTTCCCCCTTTATCACTAGTTGAGAAAATGCCTTACAGCTGGATGTCATGGAGGTATTTCCTAAACTGAGGCTCCTTTCTCTGTTATCTGGTTCCACAGCTTTCTGTATCTAAATTCCATGGGAGAGAGAGCTGTACTCTCTGAAGTAAAACAATCCTGAGAGCTCAGGGGAGACCACCATTTCTGCCCATTCCTGGCCCAAGGGGAACCCACCTGAAGTCCTCTGATAACAGGAAGCTAGGAATATCAGAGACAGGATCCTTTTGGTCTCTGCCTGCTCCGAGAGCTTAAAGCCATTTGCCAGGAGTGCTGAACCACCTGAGAGCAGAAATAAGACCACCACTTCTGCTCCAAAAACTTGCCTGGAGCCCTCAGGACAGAGGAACACAGGAGAAGTCTGTGACAGGATTTTTCCAGTTTCTGCCTGTACCCAGAGCTGACTGGGTTCCACAGCTCTCTGTACACAAATCCTCTGGGGAGAGAGCTGGACTCTAAGAACAATCTTGAGAGCACAGGGAGATCACCACTTCTGCTCATATTCCTGGCCAAAGAGGAACCCCCCTAGAGCCCTCTGGATACAGAAGTGAGGAGCAGTCTATGACAGGATCATGCAGGTTTTCGCCTGCACCCAGAGCTTTCCATGTGATTACTCTTTGCACTCAGAGCCCACTGGGAGAAAGTCTGTTTCAAGGAATGCTGACACACAGGCTTACAGATGTCAAGAGGCAAGCACAGGAACCTAAGCAACAGAAACCAAGATTATTTGGCATCATCAGAGACCAATTCTCTCACCAAAGCAAATACTGGATATCCCAACAAATGGGGAAAACAAGATTTGGATTTATAATCACATTTAATGATGATGATAGAGGAAGTAAGAAGAACATAAATAGTTCCCTTAAAGAAATACAGGACAACACAGGTAAACAAGTAGAAACTGTTAAAGAAGAAACACAACAATCCTTTAAGCAATTAATGGAATACACAACCAAACAGCTGAAAGAATAGAACAAAGCCATCCAGGATCAAAAAATGGAAATAGACACAATAAAGAAATCACATAGGTAGACAAGGCCGAAGATGGAAAACCTAGGACAAAGATCAGGAGTCATAAACACAAGCAAAACCAACAGAATACAAGACATAAAAAAGAGAATCTCAGGGGCAGAAAATATTATATAAAACATTGACAAAATCATTAAAGAAAATCCAAAATGCAAACAGCTCTGAACCCAAAATATCCAGAAATTCCAGAACACAATGAGAAAATCAATCCTTAGGATACAAGGTATAGAAGAAAGCAAAGATTCCCAAGGTGAAGGGTCAGTAAATATCTTCAACAAAATTATAGAAGAAAACTTCCCTGACCTAAAGAAATGGATGCCCATAAACATAAAAGAAATCTGAAGAACTTCAAATAGATTCGATCAGAAAAGAAACTTCTCCCATCACGTAATAGTCAAAATACCAAATGCACAAAACAAAGAATATTAAAAGCAGTCAGGGAAAAAGGTCAAATAACATATAAAGGCAGACCTATCAGAATTATACCAGATTTCTCACCAGAGACTATGAAACTCAGAAGATCCTGAGCAGATGTCATACAGACCCTAAGAGAACACAAATGCCAGCCCGGGTTACTATATGCAGCAAAATCTTAATTACCATAGATGGAGAAACCAAGATAGTCCATGACAAAACCTTGTTTACACAATATTTTCCACAAATACATCCTGTCAAAGGATAATAGATGGAAAACTCCAACATAAGGAGGAAAAGCACACCCTAGAAAAAGCAAAATAAATAAATAAATAAATAAATAAATAAATAAATAAATAAATAAAATGAAAAAAATAAAATAAAATAAAAAAATAAAGAAACTGATCTCGCAACAAACAGAAAACTAGATAGCCACACAAAAATAATTTCACCTCAAACAACAAAAATAACAGGAAACCACAATCTTTATTCTTTAATATGGCTTAACATGGATAGACTCAATTTCCAAATAAAAAAACATAGTTTAACAGACTAGATATAGAAAAAGGACCCAGTATTTTGCTGCATACAGGAATCACACCTCGGAGACATAGACAGACACTACCTCCCACTGCCTAAGAGTAAAAAGCAGGAAACCAAATTTCCAAGCAAATGGTCTAAAGAAACAAGCTGGAGTAGCCATTCTAATATTGAATAAAATCGACTTTAAAATAAAGGTTATCAAACAAAAAAAGGGAGGAGAGAATTTTCATGTTCATCAAAGGAAAAAAATCCACCAAGATGAACTCTCAATGCTGACTATCTATTCTCCAAGTGTAAGAGCAACTACATTCATAGAAGACACCTTAAAAAGGTTCAAAGCACACATTGTGCCTCACACAATAATAGTGGGAGACTTCAACAACCCCTTCTCAGCAATGGACAGATCATAGAAACAGAAACCAAACAGATACAGAAAAACTAACAGAAAGTATGAAACTAATGGATTTAACAGATATCTATAGAAAATTTCATCCTAAAACAAAAGAATGTACCCTCTTTTCAGGACCTCATGTTACCCTCTCAAAAATTGACCATTTAGTGCTCACAAAACAGGCCTTAACAGATACAAGAAGATTGAAATAATCCCATGTATCCTATTAGATCACCAGGGACTAAGGTTGGTCTTTAATAAAAAAGAAAAAAACCAAAAACAAAAACAAACAAATGACAAAAGTCCACATACAAATGAAAGTTGCACAATGTTGTACTCAAAGATAACTTGGTCAAGAAAGAAATAAGGAAATTAAAGATGTTTACAATTTAATGACAATGAAGGCCCAACATACCCAAATTTATGGAACACAATGAGAAAGCAGTGCTAAGAGGAAAACTCATAGTTCTGAGTGCCTCCAAAAAGAAACTGGAGAGAGAATACAGTAGCAGCTTAACATCACACCTAAAGACTGTAGAAGAAAAAAGAGGCAAATAACACACAACAGGAGTAGAAGGCAGAAAATAATCAAACTCAGGCCTGAAATCAACCAAGTAGAAAGAAAAAGAACTATACAAATAATCAACAAAATGAGGAGCTGGTATTTCACAAAAATCAACAAGACAGATAAACTATTAACGAGTCTAACCAAAGGGCACAGAGAGATTATCCAAATTAACAAAATCAGAAGTGAAAAGGGAGATATAACAACAGAGTCTGAGGAAATTAAAAAAAAAAACCATCAGATCCTACTATAAAGCCTATATTCAACAAAACTGGAAAATCTGGAGGAAATGGACAATTTTCTAGACACATACCAGACCAAGTTAAATGAGGATCAGATAAACCATCTAAACAGCCTCATAACTCCTAGCAAAATAGAAGCAGTTATTAAAAGTCTCCCAACCAAAAGAGATCAAGACCAGATGGGTTTAATGTAGAATTCTATGAGACCGTCATAGAAAACCTCATAACAATATTGTCCAAACTATTCCACAAAACAGAAACAGATGGAGCACTACCAAATTTCTTCTATGATGCCACAATTATGCTTATACCTAAACCACACAAAGACCCAACTAAGAAAGAGAACTTCAGATCAATTTCCCTTATAAATACTTACACAAAAATATTCAATAAAACCCTCACAAATCGAATTCAAGAACACATCAAAACGATCATCGATCATGGTCTTCCTGGGGATGCAGGAATGGTTTATATACAGAAATCCACCAACACAATCCACTATATAAATAAACTCAAAGAAAAAACCATATGATCATTTCACTAGATGCTGAGAAAGCATTTGACAAAATTGAACACTGCTTCATGCTAAAAGTTCCAGAAAGATCAGGTATTCAAGGACCATACATAAACATAGTAAAAGCAATATACAGCAAACCACTAGCTAACATTAAACTAAATGGAGAGAAACTTGAAGCAATCCCAAAAAATCAGGAAGTAGACAAGGCTGCCCACTCTCTGCCTACTTATTCAATATAGTACTTAAAGTCATAGCCAGAGAAATCAGAAAATGAAAGTATGTCAAAGGGATACAAATTAGAAAGAAACAAGTCGAAATATCACTATTTGCAGATGATATGATAGTATACTTAAGTGACCCCAAAAGTTCCACGAGAGAACTACTAAGCCTGATAAACAACTTCAGCAAAATAGCTGGATATAAAATTAATTCAAACAAATCATTAGCCTTCCTCTACTCAAAGGTAAACAGGCTGAGAAAGAAATTAGAGAAATGACACCCTTCACAACAATCCCAAATAATATAAAATACCTTGTTGTAACTTTAACCCATCAAGTGAAAGAACTGTATGACAAGAACTTCAAGTCTCTGAAGACAGAAATTGAAGAAGATCTCAGATGGAAAGTCCTCCCATGCTCATGGACTGGCAGGATTAACATTGCCATTCTGCCAAAAACAATCTACAGAGTCAATACAATCCCCATCAAAAGTCCAACTCTATTCTTCATAGAGTTAGAAAGAGCAATTTGCAAATTCATTTGGAATAACAGAAAGAACCCAAGAGAGTAAAAACTATCTCAACAATAAAATAACTTCTGGGGGAATCACCATTGCTGACTTCAAGCAGTATTACAAAGCAATAGTGATAAAAACTGTATGGATTTGGTACAGAGACAGGCAGATAATTCAGTGGAATAGAATTGAAGACCCAGAAATGAACCCACACACCTATGGTCACGTGATCACAAAGGAGCTAAATCCATCCAATAGAGAAAAGATAGCATTTTCAAGAAATGGTGCTGTTTCAACTGGAGGTCAGCATTTAGAAGAATGCAAAATGATCCATTTTTATCACCCTGTAGAAAGCTTACGTCCAAGTGGATAAGGACCTCCACATCAAACCGGATACACTCAAACTAATAGAAGAAAAAGTGGGGAAGAGTCTCGATCACATGAGCATTGGGGAAATTTTCCTGAACAAAACACCAGTGGCTATGCTCTAGGATCAAGAATCGACAAATGGGAACTCATTAAACTGTCAAGCTTCTGTAAGGCAACCAACACATTGGGAAAAGATCTTTACCAATCCTACATCTGATAGAGGGCTTATACCCAATATATATATAAAGAACTCAAGAAGGTAGACTCCAGAGAGCCAAATAGCCACATTAAACAATGGGGTACAGAGTTAAACAGAGAATTCTCAGCTGAGGAATATCACATGGCTTAGAAATACCTAAAGAAATGCTCAACATCCTTAGTAATCCGGGAAATACAAATCAAAACAACCCTGAGATCCCACCTCATACCATTCACAATGGCAGAGATAAAAAACTGAGGTGATAACAGATGCTGGTGAGGATGTGCAGAAAGAGGAACACTACACCATTGTTGGTGGGTTTGCAGACTGGTACACCATCCAATACTTTGCAAAGAATGCTTAAGTTTTGACTTCATTCAATATTTCATAAAACAAAACAAAAGAAATGAAAATGTGAAAGGAACAAACAGGGAGGAGGCAGGGACTAATGAAAGAATGTAATGAAATGTAGCGAAATGTAAGAGAATTAGAACACGTTATTAAATAGAAGCAGTAATTTCTCCATGGGTCTTATGACTTCCTATGTATGACATTGTCAAAGAACAATTTTAATTAATAAAGAAACAGTAATAGATTATGGCAGATAGAAAATAAAAAAAATACAATAACAGCAGGGAGGCTAAAGAGCTAGGAAAGAACTAACACTGCAGTTCAAATTTAAAGACCATTAATTACAAATTTTCTTGTTGCTTACAGGAAGTCAGCATTTTACTTAGTTATTCATGAAGCCATGTATGGGACAGGGGATCCTATACAATAGAAGACAACCATTTTTACTAAAATTCCACTGAAATAGACATCAATCTTGGTAATAATTTGTTACAGAAATATGTACTGAAGTCTTTGGATCACTACCTTGGAAAAGAAGGCCAGTCATAGTGGTTTGAAATTATCAAAAAAAAAAAAATGGTTCTCTTCTAACTTCATCATATTCCATTGTAACCTTGTACCTTTATCCACAAGACACAGATAATGTATTAGCATGTACAAGTGACCCAAGGACAGGCATAGATTCATCACGGCATTTACATTGCCCAGTTCTCCTTAGCCTAATAGGTAATCATAGTAACTAGCACAAGTTTGTATGCTTTTTTTTTTTTTTTTTCTGACTGTGTCTGTTCTATTGCTAAGAAAGGCAACAGTCTCCTGAGTCTTGGTCAGTTTGGGTCTAAAGGACAACTTTATCTAAAAATAATACAATTCTCATTCTCTAAGCTCCTGTGATCTAATGAGGAGGGGTCTGAATGGGGAATCTCTGTGAATGAGAATATTAAAATTGCCTCTTACTTGACCCCTTTAGAAAATAATGTTCTAGCTAATCTATCTGAAAGATTTTATACATATTGACGTAGATAAAGTCTTGTTTATAATCACGAGATGCAAGTTAGGTAGTTTTCTGTTATCTTTTCTGGCTTTTCTGCTTTAGAAATTTTGAAATTGTAAATTAATTCTCTTCTCCTTTAAAACATGTATAATTATTTCTCAGCTTGTTGTATGCTTTAAAGCTCAAAAAATATTTTTCTTTACAACCCAAGGATTATCCCTTTGAAATATATCATCAAAGAACATAGTCCCTATCTTCTTGTCTCTGAATAAACAAAAACCATAAGTGAATAAGAACCAATTGTCTAACGCAGATGTCTGAATCACAGAGGAAAACATTTGCAAACTCAACAATAATTTAATGTGCTCAACACATTTTGTTTTCCTGGAATGGAGCTCAGTCTATCTCCCCTGATCATAACAATGTGAATAAGTCCTTTGAAGTCTTATCCTTCAAAGTTTGATGCATATTTTACTTCAGTATGTTCTTACAGAAATTGCCAAGATCCTACATTGGATTAAAAAATGTTAGGAATTTTAGGGGTGAGGGTAGAAATCTCAGATTAAGCACTACTTTTATGTTGGGTAGCTATTTTGAGCTTTCTCAGTTATTCAAGGGACATTTGCTGCTATTGTCATTGTGAATGTCATTGCATGAGGTGAAAGAAAACCTTTCTTCAGGCTTTCAAGGAGCCTTTTTTTTTTAAATCTTATCATTTTTTTTGGCTAAAATTACTTCTCTGGAAGAAACTCAAATATATGCTTCTCCTCCTTAGGTCTCAATGAGAAAATGCGGTATGATTGCAAGGTTTACCTCTCAGAACAAACGTGTTTTTGGCTTACAGAGCTAAGCATGGGAAGTTATGGGCAGGAGTATGGTTGTTGTGGTTTAAATATGATTGGTCTAGGGAGTGGCACTATTCGAAGGTGTGGCCTTTTTGGTGTATGTGTGGTTTGTTAAAAGACATGTGTCATTGTGGGGATAGGCTTTGAAACACCCCTCCACAGTCTGCTCCCTGAAAGAACTCTCAGCTCCTCCAGTGACAAGCCTGCCTGGATGCCACCAAGCTTTCTGCCATGATGATAATGGACTGACCCTCAGAAACTGTGTGCTAGCTTCAACTAAATGCTGTACTTTGTAAGAGTTGCCTTGGTTGAGGCATCTCTTCAGAGCAATGGAAGCCCTAAGACAATAGTTGACCTTAAAAGTTATCCACACTTTGCCCGCAGAAATGACAGATTTTTTTGCTCCTTTCATCCTTCCTTCATTATTTCCTCTATCCCCTCCACAACAAGCATATGTAATTAAAGTAGAATGCCATAAAACTTGTTGGGAAGAGTGGCTGAATACTCATGTAAAAATGCATGAACCTTTCCAATCCTTTTTCTATGATGTAAGGTGAGCAGGCACAGCATAACTTATGAAGATTTCGTGGTTGGACTCAGAGGTTCCTCTTATACGACATCATCCATTCCAAGTGTCCCAAGGAATCATCCAGAGGGCTGTTCTTCAACATGAACTTCACCAATTTTATGCATAAAGGTGCTATGATTCTTTATATCAATGAGGACAGAGAAGGAGTTGCAGGGGAAGGAGCAAAAGTGGAAGTTATGTAGATGCAGTGTTGATGTATGAATTTCACAAAAAATATTTTCAAAAGTCTAAAATATGAGCCCGTAGAATTAATTTTGCAGGGATAATAGGGCTCTCAGAAACTGAAGCAACAAAAACAGAGTCTGTTTGAATCTGAGCTGTGTCCTCTGTATCTGTTATGGTCGTTTGATATTCTTGGCATTCTCATAGGAATCCTAACGGGGGGCTTGCCTGGTGATTTTCTCTGACTCTTTTGCCTGATTTGATGTCCGTTTTCTTCTGACTGGGATGCCTCATCCAGCCTCGATGGAAGGGTATGTGCATAGTCTTATTGTGACTTGTTATGCCATGTTCAGTTTATATCCCTGGGGGCCTGCTTTTTTCTGAAGGGAAATGATGGTAAAGTGCATTTGGGGAAAGGGGAGATGGGAGATAGAGCAGATTAGTAGAAGCACGGGAAGAAGAAACTTGTGTCAGGATGTAATATATGAAATAATAATTAATAATAATAATAATAGTGATAATAAATTGTTAATACTTTTCATATGTCAAGAATGTTAAATCAGAATCTACAGAACAAAGCCAAAAAAGTAAAGTGGTTAGAAGGACTATCAGAAGCACTCCACCCTGAAGAACCATTTCACCCTCAATTCTTCCAAGTCCAATGCTCCAGTCCCATCCACAACTTTGAGACAGAACCTCAGCAACATCCTCATAATCACACTATTTCTACTAGAACCCACAGGTCTTTGTCCCACTCCTAACTCTCTCACTGCCTGTTAAGCCTCTGGCCCCTGTTTAGAGAAAGAGGTAGGAAAAGACAAGCTTTTCACATCTTCCTCAGATCCTCCAAATTGAATCCTCCAGTCTCATCCCTAGATCTTTAGTAGAACATCATCTGCCTCCCCTTGCCCTTTCGCCCAATCCTCAGTGGACTGCACTGATCTAACACTTTTAACTATCCTTCCTGTCATGTTTTATTTATCCCATTCCCCAACTCCGGGAAACACTCTGAATTCACATGCCACTACTGCCAAGGAAGTAGGTTAGGTAACTGCAGATCTTCACCCCTCTTGCCATTCCTCCCAATATAATCTCTTAGTCCCACACATATCTCTGCAGCAGAACACCTTTAGCAGTCTCGCTTCCCCTCCTCCACCATTTCCAGTGGCTCACATAGATCTTTCCTTCCAAGATTACTTGTCACAGTGATTGCTTTTTCCTAGCTCTCAACACCGGGATGCACTCTCTAGGTCACTATGATCAGGGAAGCGATAAGCTATTTCGCTTATATAGTATAGTATAGTATAGTATAGTATAGTATAGTATAGTATAGTTTCGCTTATAGTATAGTGTATAGTTCTCCAAGCTCAACACCCCCCATCCTTCCAGCTCTTTAGAAAATCTTCTGCTGTGGCTTCTCCTCACTGTTTGTCTAAATGTCCAAGTGAGTAACTAAATAGAATCTGGTGGAACACTCTACTTCATTCCCTCTTATGGAGCCCCTTCATCATCCCCAACCCTTTACCATTTCTAAGTCATAGGTCACAATACACAGAAATATATTTTGTCTGAAAACTCCTATGTCCACATTTATTAGTAAAATAGAAGATTTTCCTAAGGCCATATGCAGATATCACACTTTTTCAAAAAACAAGGAATGAAATTTTTACTAAGAAAGATAAGACTAGACTCACCACTTAGATTAAAATCCTCCCAGTGCAAAATGCCTAGCATAAAACTCAATTAATAACATCCTGAATATTGTCTCCACTAGAGCCCAGCAACAAAACCACAGATGGCCCTGGGAAAACCAACATGGCAGAAGCACAAGTGAAAGACTAAAGTATAATTTATTATAATGGTAAGGTGCTAAAAGTGGAAAAATGAATATCTTCCAGAAATATATGAAAATACAAACAGTAGAAGTAAAGGAATGAAGGCATAAAATACCAGAAAGCATATATAAACAGAGTCAATAAAGGTCTGGAGAGATGGTTCAGTGTTAGGAGCACTGACTGTTTTTCCAGAGGTCCTGAGTTCAAATCCCATCAACCACATGGTGGCTTGCAACCATCTGTAATGATATGTGATGCTCTCTTCTGGTGTGTCTGAAGACAGCTACAGTGACCTTATATATACTACATAAATAAATCATAAAAAATTGAGACCATGGGTCATCTGAAAGTGAAAAGTTTAGAAACTCAAACAGGAAATTCACAAGCAAGATTCATCAGCAGAATACAAAAGATGGGAGATAAAATATCACACATTGAAGAAAATAGAGAAGAAAGAGATACTTTTGTCAAAGAAAATTTTAAATTGAAATTGAAATAAAATTAACAAAAGTTCTGATATAAACCATCCATGAAATCTGAGACACTATGAAAAGACCAAATATAAGAACAGTAGGAATAGAGTATAGAGAAGAACCACAGGTCAAAAGAACAAAAAATACTTTCAACAAAATCATAGAAGAAAATTTCCCTAACCTAAAGAAGATGTCCATCAAATTACAAAAAGCATACAGAACATGAAATATAGTAGACCAGGAAATAAAATTCCCTTGCGAGTTAATCATTAAACACAGGAGGTACAGAGGGAAAAAAAACTCTGAGAGCTACAAGGAAAAAACACTATGTAACATATAAAGATGGACCTGTTTGAGTTAGACCTGACATCTCAACAGAGAATCAAAAAGCTAGACAGGCCTAGAAAGATATACTTCAGAATTTATCAGACCAGAAATACCACCCTAGACTACTATACCCAGCAAAAGTTTTAATTACTATAGAAGAAATTACCATGTGAAAATAAGACATAAAACTAAATTTAAGCAATATTTATTTACAAATCTAGCCCTACAGAAGAGGCTAAGAACTGAACTCCAATCTATAGAGGTTAACTTCATTCACGAAAATTGAGGGAAAAAGTAAATCTTAGACCAGAAAAGTCAAAAAAGAGAAAAACACACACACACACACACACACACACACACACACACACACACACACACACACACAGAGAGAGAGAGAGAGAGAGAGAGAGAGAGAGAGAGAGAGAGAGAGAGAGAGAGAGCATACTACCATCACTACCAGATGCAACAACAATTAACAGGAGTAATTCACCATTGGTCATTGATATCCATAAATATCAAGTCAGTCTCAATTCCCCAAATAAAAAGACCCAGACTAACAGAATGAACACAAAAACGATCTATTTCTTTGCTTCATACCAGAAATATACCTAAACATCAAGGATAGATCCCTTACCTTTGACAAATTCCAACACCTTTATGATAAATACCTAAAGATATTAGGGTTACATGACTCATACCTTAGCATAATAAAAATAGTTTATAAGGAGCTAATACTCAATATTAACCTAAATGGAGAGAAACTCAAAGCAGTTTTACTAAAATTAGAAACAAGTCAAAGTTTTCCAGTTTCTCCATACCTATTTAATATAGTACTTGAAATCTTGGCTAAAGCAATAAGACAGTTGAAGGAAATAAAGGTTATATAAATTGGAAAGTGAAAAGTCAAAGCATACGTATATATTGGCAGATAATCTAATAGTATGCATAAGTGACACGAAACATTCCATTAGGAAATACCAACAGCTGATAGTCACTTTTAGCAAGGTAGCTGGATATAAAATTAACACAAAAAGTCAGTAATCCCCCATGTACAAAAGACAAATGGACAGAGAAAGAAAATCATGGGACCAACATTGTCAATATTATCATCAAATAATTTAAAATATCTTGGTGTACTTCTAACAAAGCAAAAACAAAATCAAAAACAAAACAAAATAACAACAAAAATTTTGAATGTTTGGGATTTGAAGTCTTGGAGGAAAGAAATTGAAATTATCAGAAGATGTAAATATGTCCATGCTCATAGATTAACATAGACTTATCATAGTAAAAATGACCTCCTTTAAAAAATGCAATTCATAGATTCTTTGAAATTCTTATAAAAAATTCAGCATAATCTTTCTGAGAGCTTGAGAAAAAATTTTTATCTACATAAACTAAACACAAAATACCCAGGATGGCTAAAATAATCCTGAAAAAAAAACCTGTTTGAGGTATCACCATCCCTGTTTTCAAGTTGTACAAAAGACAGAATTAGAGTAATAAAAATAGAATGATATTTGCACAAAAGCAGATATGATGGCATTGGAACTGAATTGAAAGCCCAGTATCTCATCAATATAATTTCAGAGTGTCATAGTTTCATAATTTCATTTGGTACTTTATAATGCTGTTTTGCTTTTTTTTAGTAGAATTTACTTAATTTAAAATGTACAAATCACTATTTCCACAAATTGCCTCTGGGCTCAAGAAAGAGAGTTCTTGAAATCCTGAAAAGCCTAAATATTAGTCCCAAAGACATTTTATTATTGGAATTTTTTTTCTTCTGACCAGTGGGCTATTTAAACTATTAGAGCTTAAAAATACACAGTAAACTAAAACATCTTTTTATATATTTCGATTACCTTGATTACCTTATCAGTACTATGAAATTGCTTGTGAGTTTGAAGAATTTTGCTAATAGAGGTGTCATTTTGTTGGAGTCATATGGAGCTCTATGTATTGCCTCTACCTTCTTCTTCCCACTCAACAGCCTCAGAGATGCCATTACTCTCTTCTCGGGGTTCAGGATGTATGTATGCATGTTTCCACAAAGAAATGCATTCTTCCTGTATACCACCCAAAACACCTCCAGAATGAGGCAATCTACACAATTACTAAGAATTAACAAATGGTGAATATTATCTTATTTTGCATCGCTAAGGGTCAAACTTGAGAACATCTTGCATGCTAATCTAGTGTTCCAACAGTGAAAACTATCCAGTGGCCTCTATAATGGATCCGAAGTTTGTGGTTTAACAAAGACTTAATAGGCTTTTTACTCATTTACTCATGTATGATGCCTCATCTGCACAATTCTTTTAGCCAACCTAACTGGGGACTCTATTGTGGCTTAGAATGACTTAATTGACTTGGATTCTATTTTATTTAAAAAAAAAAAACAAACAAACAAACTGTTAGAGAATGTTGGTTCTCACTTAGCCTATGGAGGATAACTTTTAACCACTCCAAATGAGAAGAACTTTAAAGGTATCTTCAAAACGGATGCACTTTTTTTAGTGTAAATGTATTTTTGAAAACAGAAACATTAATAAATTAATCCTAGATAAATGTAACTTTGCATAAAACCAAATCAGATTCTCTTGCATGAATGTAGCTATAGAATGATTCTTGATATAAGCCCCCCCTTTCTCTCTCCCTCCACCCCTCTCTCCCTCCCTCCTTCCTTTTTTCCCAACCTCACTCCTACTCTCTCTCCCTCCCTCTCTCCTCAGAAAAAAGAAGGCCTCCCATGAACATCTACCAGCCTTGGCATATCAAGTTGCGGTAAAACTAGGTGCATCTTTTTCATTAATAGTAAACCATGTAGCCCAGTTACGGAATGTGGTCCAAAGGCAAGCAACAGAGTCAGAGCTCCTGCTCTCACTTTAGGAATCCCACATGACAACCCAGCTGCACTACAGTTGCAGATGTACAGAAGAGGTAAAGCCACTTTAAAGTACACATCTGTAATCTCTGCACTCTTGAGGCATAAGCAGGCAGATATCTTAGTTCATGACCAGCCTAGTGCACACAGTTAGTTCCAAGACAGTCAAGGATACATTAAGAAACCCTGTCTTGAAACAAACAAATTTTGCATTCGAATTTTTCAATGGAGTTTTGTTCATAAAGGAGGACAATTCAAAGCAACATTGAGCTATGTTCAGCAGAGCCAGACCCACTTAGGCAAATTTTGAGAACATCATGGTCACAGCTAATTATCTGACTTGAGGCCAATATTACAACTTTTAAATAGAGGGTAGTTTCTGCTTTAGAGGAAATTGGTCTGGGTGTGAAACATTCTCAGTATCATAGACTGCTTCTATTTAAGGCAATAACTTCTTTGGGCAGACCTCACTGGTTCATTTAGAATTTGTTCTGTACTTCTGTTTGCTGAGCCAGTGAACTTTTATGACTTCAAGGGCATTCAGGCAGAGCAATCCTTGTTTTCAGAACAGTCTTTGTCAGGCAGTAATCTAATGTGTTTGTTTATTTATTTATTTTTTTTTGCAGAAGATTACAAATTTCATCAACTCCATTACCACTTACTTGTCTTTTCGTTGTTTATTTTGCAATTGGGGTGGTGGCAGGAATGTAAGAGGACAGGAAGATAGACCTGAACCATGAGGGATTGGTTGGCATGCAGAGGGATAGGAGATACACACACACGTGCACATGCACACATATATTGTGTAACCGTTTTTCCTATAACATTGAATCAGTGACAGTCCATTGAGGTAAAGGTTTTCAGTTACTAAAAACAAAAAGAGATTCATTTTATCCCCTGCATTGTCACAGAGCTCCCATCTATGAAATCCCAAGTTTAAATATGAGTTAGGAATGAAGCCTCAAAGAGGCTGTTTTGAGGATACAGAGGTACCTGTTTGCATGGCTGAGGCCACAACTAAATGGTCCTTCCAATATCTTATGAGTATATGTAATAAGAACCCTAAGGGAAAGACTTACATTTCTCAGACACAGCACACCAGCATTGACTAGAAATTAAAGATTTTAAAGTTACTATAGGACAGCCTTTAGGAAATTATTCTAAAGCTTATTCCCATATTTCTCCTGGAACTCTCGAAAGCTGTCTCTTCTTCCTCTGCAGGTGTCAGCTGTTTTGCTCAAACAACTTCCTTCAAGAACGTATCTCTTCAATTTCTATTTGACAAAATGAATGAAAGCAGGGGATTCTGGCATGGCTGCTCATTAAGATCATCTAGGTTCAAACGACTATTAAAGGAGGGACTTCTGTGTGAATACAGCTGCATAGCCACCACATTTCCAACATCTTTCCACTAAATCACAGGAAAAACAATCTCTGCTTGCAATCACAGCAAGAATTCCACCTCTTCAAATATTTATATTGCCAATGTCACTGGGTAGGACACACATCTGAACATTGCACTTCTTAAAACACAAACAGAAGCTTCTGAATGAATCACAGCATATAGAAGAGGAAAACATTCCTGCACACACTTGAGTTTTATGAGAAGGAAATATTGAGAGCATTTAAACAATGAAGTTTACTCCTTTTACTTCTTTCTCCCTGGAGGTGAGATATAAATACAGCCATCTGCATGTTTTTCTTGAAGATACTTAAGTCAGTGTTATATCCCTTGCCTCTTTCAGTCGAAGCTGCTTCATGCATTTAGATTATTCTATCACATTTTAATCTTTCTCTCTCCTTTTTTTTTATCATCCATGGATTTACCTACACAATGTGGCCTTTGGGAAAGACATCATGGTTCTCTAAACCATTTGAAATAATACAAAGACTACTTTTATTATCAAATTCCAGACACACAGAGATCTCACATATCCATTCCTGGGCAATTCCCTTCACTCCAAGGCTATTATTTTTCTGTCTTGTTACTAATTAAATTTGCCTATTATAGAATGCCATGAAAATGAAATCAATTTGTACAACCATCTTTCTGTCTGTTTTCACCCTACATAAATCTATGATAATCCATTGATATGTGCCAATATCATTAACTATATTTTCTTTTTAATTTTAAGTATTATGTTTAGGTTTTGTCTTTTACTGTCTATTATAATGACATGAGCTGTGTCTGAAAAACCTGGAGTTTACACATAGCTCTGGGAACTTTCCCCCAGGTTAATTCCAATTGTTGAATAAAGGAGCCCACATTCAATAGCTGGGCAGAAGAGTCATGGGTGGAGTTGAAGTTTTGAGGGCTTATGGGACAGAGGACAAGAGGAGAAAAAGGAAAGAGTGGCGATGGAAGAAAGTTCAGGAAGAAAAAGGAAAGCTTCCATAGGCTAAGGGCCAGGAGAACATTGCCCAGAGGGCTGCCCAATTAGAGTAAGAGGAGACCAGATGCAACATAGCAAATAGTAAGTGAAAACTTGGAATTATTGATAGGAAAGAAGATTCTAACAGCATGGATAGGCAGTTAACCTGCTATTGTGCTGCATAAGGATTTCTAAAAATATAAGGCTCTGGAGTGTGTGTGTGTGTGTGTGTGTGTGTGTGTGTGTGTGTGTGTGTGTGTGTGTTTCATCTAGAGACATAAATGGATTAAGGTAGGCAAGAACCCTAGGCCAGAATTTGTTCAATATTTTTTTGCTACAGTATTACATTAAGTTAATTCTTTCAAAATTACTATATCTCTTGAGCTGAGTTTGGAATTACCATAAATAAAACACTACTGATATTTTCGTGCAACTTTTTTTTATTCTATGAGCATTAACTTCCATTTTTTGTGGGAGTGGAATTTGAGGGCTATATAGTAAATGTATGTTTATCCTGAAAGAAATATTCAGGTAACTTGTCAACATAGTGTAAGTAGTTACATGTTCTGGCCTTCATAGAACTTCTATTGCTACATAGTTTCACTAATATATGGAACTAAAACTTCTTTTATGCGATTCCCTGAAGCAGCTGAGGAAACTCAGTTCTAGTGTGGCTCTCCTTGTCTCTCTTTCATTTCTGAAAACATAGCATCTGGTTTTGCTGTCTCAACGTGTTTAGTGCCACGAATGTTTACAAGTCATCAATGCTAGAGGAAGTAACAAATGCAAGAATGTTTTCATTTTTTTGCAGGAAGATCATCTGGAAGGATGGTAAGTGATCTTGGAACCTGGTACAGTGCAAAGTGTTATAATGCTACACTACTTTTGTGACAATGTTTCCAGACAAGAATTGCAAGTATTTTTTTCTACTATGCAATCTGAGACCAATAAGGTAGGACTGGGGCTTCATCTTCTGGGTCTCTGAGCTTGCACCTCTTGACAGCAAATTGATCTAAGTCCGCTCCAAAGATGCCAACAATATGAAGCTGACAGGGATCAAGCACGTATTATAAGTGAATTGCCAAAAGAATGTCCAGACCCTGGCAGAGAAGCTAAGTTAAAGAGCTGTCATCTCCCAGAAGTCTGAGTGAGTCACCAATAGCTGTCTGTCTGGAGTAACTAGAAACCCTAGATCTTCTCTTGGATATTTCAAGCCATCCCTTCCAGCAAGATCAGGAGGTTTGACTAGCAGGGGATTACCCTAATAGTTGATCTCTCTAAATCTACCTCTGCACATCTTTCCTAACTCCCTCCCTGATGGCTCTGCCTTTCCAATGTGTACTTTATTTGTTTTGGGGGCTGTATTATTTACTAACAAAAACCCTGCTGCTCATATGTCTCTGTCCCTCCAATGCTGTCAAATCCTTATTGTAGTAGTGGGTGTATCTGTCTGTTTAGCTCTGTACGTTCATGGACATACCATATCTGGTTCTTTTCCCCTGTCCTTTACTATTCATTAAGCAGGACTAATAAACCTCTCTCTCTCTCTCTCTCTCTCTCTCTCTCTCTCTCTCTCTCTCTCTCTCTCTCTCTCTCTCTCTCTCTCTCTCTCTCTCTCTCTCTCTCTCTCTCTCTCTCTCTCTCTCTCTCAGACACACACACACACACAGACACACACACACAACACAACACATTTAAAAATACATACATATGAGAAAACAACACTAAATGTACTTGGTTGTTATGATTTTGGTTTGGTATGTAATAATAGCAATATCTGGTTTTAATTGTATTTATTTGACAATTAAATTAGTCATATATCTTTAAGAGTTTTTCAGTTATCTATCTTCATTTGATTCCATTTAAATCTTGATGGATTATTATAATATTTCATGGTTATTTTCAGGGGAATTTTATGTATCCTTGATAAAGTTCGTTATTGGCTATATTTTTTAATGTATGCCCTATTATTGATTTACAAGTTTAACTGTTTTAGGGAAGAAAGTTCAGATCTTCTAAGGGTAATATAGCAAAAGTCTACATTAGGATCTCTAAGACAGAAGCCTGGGGGTCTTCTGATGGTACTGTAATAACATAACCACATATCAAGGAATGTTAGAAAGACATTTATTAGCACTCAGGCAAGGACACAATAATCTTCCTCTACTTCCCACCCTCAGATCTCCTTTCCTGGCTCTGCTTTCTGGATTCCTTCTCCACTCAAAGACTAGAAACACTAAGCATAGCCAAGCAGGTCAGAATACTGTCCGATTGCTGCAGCCTTAACTGCAGTGGGAACTTTAATTATTTTTTAACTTTTTATTCATTCTTAGGGAATTTCACATTATATTTCCCAGACCCACTCATTTACCTTCACACCTTCCCTCTGCCCTTATGACCAACCCCCAAATAAAATAGGATAAAAATATGTCTTGTCACTGGAGTTGTAGTCTTTCACAGTGTATCAAAGAGTATGCCTTTTTGTCCATGCATCCTTACTTGTAAATGATCATTACAATGAGTCATTCACCTCTTTTGAAGCCTTTGGCTTCTCCTATACTATTAATACAGGATCCTCATGATAATTCTTAGATATTCCATTGTTGCCTTGGGTCATGTGGATCCTTAGGAGCTTTGGATCTTTAGGACCAACCTTTTCATGTGCTCCAGCAGATCACAGATTGAATAGATATTGGGGTGGAGAAACTCAAAGATCCAGATCTGGATTTGGGAAATAACTTAGTTGGTCAGCTCACCAATTCTCCTGTGCCTGCACCAATTGGGCTATATTTCCAGAAGTTCCCTGACTTACACAATGCTGCAGCCAACATGAAGACATCTCTCTGCTCTCATGCCCTTGGGCCAGACCACCTGCACATTTGCTACCAGGGCCAGCTTTACTGTGCTGCTCAGGAGAGGTGGGGGCCAGCTCATCACAGTGAAGTTCAGACCAGGGACATTTACACAGCCTTTGGGAATAACATAGGCCTGTAACATCAACACAGTTCCTAGGTGCCACAGAACCACACACCCATATGTGGCCCTTGCAGCAGTGTAGGCCCAGATGTTTCAATGGCCTCAAGTGACAGTGCAGGCCACTCAGATTAGAGTTTGTGTCATACACAATCCCTACTCCCCCAATATCAACAACATGACCCTCAGATATCCACATAGTCTCTGGTGGCAGCCCAGACCATGGACATCCACTTGGCTTTTGGTGGTAACTTGGGCCATAGACATGAACATAGGCCCCAAATACAGCAGAATCATGGACGCAGACATGGCTATTGGTAACAGCCTGGGCCAGAACCTTACCATGGCATCCTCATATCTATTTGTCACTACCGTCCAATATCCAGTTCTACCTTTCTTCATAGTATGGGGAGACCTCAGCCATGCTTTCTTTCCCATCTCTCCACCACGATTTATCTTTTCCATCACTCCACCGCACATCTGTCCATGATAGTGGCACCCAAGGGATGTCTTTCTTCTGGCTACCGGGGTTGGTATGGCCAGCATGGGTGCTTGGGTGTCTTTCTTTGGACATCCCTGACATCTCTTTTACCATTTCATGTATTTAAATGTTATATAGCTTAAGATATGGATTTTGTAAAGGACTCTTCACTCTCTCTGTTCATTATGAATAGACTTTTCTTTTTCAATATAATAATGCCAATAAATGACTACCTCATACATGCAGTTAATTGTGTAATTCATTCTGATATTATGCTTTACTTTAGGTTCATTAATGAAAAGTAGCATGCTTCAAAAGAAATAAATATATATTGTATGGTTCAAAGTGAAATGGTGCTGAATCCTGAGTTCAAGGAAATTAAGAGATCAAGGGAGTGGTGACCTCAGGGCAAGATTCCATCCAGTCAAGCTTATTGTTTGTCTTTGTATTGAACAAGGGATTATTTGGATGTTTAATCTGGAATGAATTACAATCTAGAAATTAAAGGTATACTGTGATCTAGCTCTTGAGGCTGGAAGACACAGGTTTTTGACCCATACTTTGAGGAACCTGGCCATGAAAAGCTTAGGCCCAGGCAAGGTAGTGCTGTTTTTGAAGGCATGAAAGGGTCACGAAGGGAAGCTGAGCCTCCGTACTGTGAGAGGCCATGGAAAGCCATTTGTGGAGGTGCAGGCATTGATGCAGTTGATGGACTAGGACTGAAGGGCTCATACAAAGAATTTGAGTCTTGGCACCATGAAAGGAGCCTATGAGAGACTATTCCTGAGACCTAGTTGCAGTGGATGACTCTGGCATATTGACGATGGCAGTACTATGGGCTGATCACCAAGAACAGCAGCAACTGCAGTGAAGTGGAGTCAATAAGAGCCTAAGATTCCTACAGAGAGGAAGAGCTAGAGAAGTGATTCAAGCTCTTTGAAGGAGCACAAAAGATCATGTGGGGGATACATGACATTGGAATAATAAGCTTGTCTTAGTCAGGGGTTTCTATTTCTGCACAAAATATCATGACCAAAAAGCAAGTTTTAGAGGGAAGGGTTTATTCAACTTATATTTTTACATTGATGTTCATCACCAAAGGAAGTCAGGACTGGAATTCAAGCATGTCAGGAAGCAGGAGCTGACACAGAGGACATGGAGGGATGTTACTTACTGGATTGCTTCTCCTGGCTTGTGTAAAACCCAAGACTAACAGCCCTGGAATGCCACCACTCATAATGGGCCCTCGTACCCTTGATATCTAATTGAGAAAATATCTTAGAGCTGGATACAATGAGGTATGTACTAAAGGGAGACTCCTTTCTCTATGATATCTCCAGCTTGTGTCAAGTTGACACAGAAAACCAGCCAGTAAAAAGCTGAAAAATGGAAGTTGCCTTAGATACACTGAGATGTTTGAAGTACCAGAACCATAGGATACTTGCTGAGGAAAGCTGCTAAAATGGGGTGAACCAGCTCAAGATAATGAAGTTTGTTGTCGCTGAATGCTAGATCTGCCAACAGCAGTCAACAAGAATGAAAGAAGTTGGAGATGTGAAGAGTGCTTTGACATCAGGCATGGAGATATGGGATATAGAATTTACCCAGTGGGTTTTCTGTCTTGCCTTGGCCCAATATTTTTGACATTGTACACAATTATAGTTAAGTGCATAAATCTCAGAAGAGACTTTGAACTTTGTATTCTTACCACTGTTGAGACTGCTATAGTTTCTGAGGATTTTGAAGTTGGATTAAATGTATTTTGCATTATACTATGACTAGGTTTATTCCACATAGACGTATGTGTTTGAACAAGCCTATGGTAACCAGTGATTGGAATGTGGTGACTTGAATGTGCTTGGCCCAGGAAGTGATACCATTAGGAGTACGGCCTTACTGAAGTAGGTATGGTCTTATTGGAACAAGTATGGCATTGTGAGTGTGGGCTTTAAGACCCTCATCCTAGATGCCTGGAAGCCAGTCTTCTCTTAGCTGCCTTCAGATAAAGATGTAGAACTATCACCTCCTCCTGTACCATGTCTGCCTGGATGCTGTGATGCTCCCATTTTGATGATAATGGACTGAGCTTCTGAACCTATAATCCAGCCTCAATTAAATGTTGTCCTTGTAAGAGTTGCCTTTGCCATGGTGTCTTTTCACAATAGTAAAATCCTAACTCTGACGAATGGACACACACCTTTATTTCCTACATTGTGTAAGTTTCCCTACATCATTTATTGATTAAACATTCTCAAATTAACTAACTTTATTTTCATTGTACTAACCTTTACATTTCCTTTGGGATTTAATCCTAAATATTTTTAGGAGTTTCTATTTTTTTTACCTACTTCAATTTTTCTAAGGTTATTATTGTTAATTTTCACATGTAAACATTTTTCATGTCTTGATTTTTCTGTATTGCACTATCTTTAATACCTGCTACTTTGTATTTATTCATTAACAATTTTTCTACTTTCAGTTTTTTTATCATGAGATAAGTAGTTCTAAAAATAACTTAAATGGTATCTGCCTCATAACATTCATATCTACACAGAATCCCCTTTCCCTTCAGTGCAAGCTAAATACAGTTGACTTCTGCAGTAAGGGTTATTTGAATTTTTTTGCATTAAGACTGCACTATGAAGAACTCACAAGTTAAAAATTTATATATCAAAGTTAACCAATTCCAATGTTTATGCACTCCAATGTGCAGTTGAAGTAATTCTGAATCTGTGGCATTTCCTTTTGGACTTTACTATTGCAATATCAAATATTTTTATTAAATATAAATTGCTCCCTTAAGTAATAAATACCTACTAGTGAATAGCCTAATCAAGTGTTTTATGCAATCATGTTAATTGAATATGTGCACATACATCACACCATGTTCCATGTACCTTCTTCATTGATGTTGCTGATGGTTGTCTAGCACATCCATGATCGCACATAGGTGGCATGATGCTACTTTAGTTTCTAGTCACACTGTGCTTAAGACAACAGTGGACTCTGGATGACAAGTCAGTGCTATTTCCATGATTTGCAGGGAAGGCTGGCATATCTCCATTTTAGGTTTTACCTCATTAAATTAAATGAAGATTTAAGATGAACACACACTTGTGCACATAGGCTTTGATGTTCAAGGCATTGTATTTCAGTCAAACTCACCAGAAACACAATTTGCCTGATATTCTTTTTAGTTAATTTAAATATTAGCCCAGAGGGTAATGTATCATTTGTCTAAAAGAATTGTAATCATTAGGTTGTAATTTCTAAAACAATTTGCAGGATGGTATGCAGTGGAATATTTCATGGCCCCCTCAAGCATGTCCTCTGGTCACTTTTTGACTGAATTCATCTCAGATGATTTAAAATCATAAGGCCTGTGCAATGAATAAGTAATGACTGGTTGGAATATTTGGTCCTTAAAATAAGGAAACATTACCCCCAAGTTGTATAGTTGGCATCAGTAAAAGAGAAGTAAACAGCTATTTGTTGATACCACAAAGGGTGATAATCAATCAGCGGTAGTTAACTATCATTTAATCTCTTGTTATTAAATTAGTTGTGCTTCTTTTCAATGGTCAATTAGTTATGGTTGGAACTCATGCCTGTTATTACAGCACTTGGAATTCTGAGACAGAATGAGTACTCTAAGTTTAAACCCAGCTGAGGCTTCAAATAGAATTCAAGACCATACATAAAGCAAAATGAAGAACTAGAAGGTTTAAATCAATAAAAGATGGGAGTGAGGATAAATAAAGTTCAGAGTATGTTTAGCCAGGAAGAGCATCAGAAAGGAACCCAGTTGCAGAGGTGGTTCCTTTGTTCCTGCCCCTCAGCTCCTCCTCCTTCCTGGAGAGTCTCTTCAGTTGGTTTTTTCCCTAACATCCTCTTTGCTAGTTTTCTTATATTTCATAAGCTTTAGTCATAAATTTTCTCACATATGGTGACCTGTAAAGGAGAAAAATATCATCCCACTGTTCAAGAAGCCAGAAATAAATGATGCATTAGCCAGAAGGGTTAATAAGAAGGGTTATCACCATTCAACTCATCTCTCACAATGAAGTTTTGTCCTTATGCTTCTGCTTCATAGGCTCTGAGGGAAAAATGCCCCCTGTCTGTCTCTGCTGATTTCTGGAGTCTCCACATGCCTTGCACTCTCTGGCTTAAAGATGTGTCAATATAGCATCTGCTCCTGCTTTCATATCACTTTCTAAATACTGTGTCTGTATGCACTATCTGAGATAAGGATTCTAGTGTTTGGTTTGTGCCAACATAAATCCAGTAGGCTGCTATGTCTATGGTTAGTAAGATTATAGTACCAAGATTATATTTTCAAATAAAGTCAGTTCTTACTTTCTGAGTAGACATGAATGTGTGGTGATACCCTGTCTTAGTTAGGGTTTTATTGCTGTAAAGAGATACCATGACCAAGGTAATTCTTATAAGGGCCAACATCTAATTGTTTAGAGGTTCAGTCCATTATCATCATGGTGGAAAACATGGCAGCATCTAGGCTGACATGAAGCTAGAAGGGCTGAGCATTCTCCATTTTGATATGAAGAGAGCCAGAAGAAACTATGTTTCTCAGTCAGTCAGGGGAAGGCTCTCTTCTGCACAAGGTGGAGCTTAGAACATCACTTCCTCCAATAATCACACACCTATTCCAAGAAGAACATACCTCTTAATAGTGTTATTCTCTAAGGGATAAGCAAATTCAAACAGAGTCTATTAGAACCAAACCTATTCAAACCACTACACACCCTGTTGAACTCATTATACTTGAACTTTCTCTTTCATTGTTGCTAGGAATAAAAGTGTGTGTGTGTGTGTGTGTGTGTGTGTGTGTGTGTGTGTGTGTACATGTGTGAGCATATTATAATCAGTCCTCAGTTTTGTGGCATGACTACTTCTCTGACCATAGTTATATTAAAAGAAGTATTTTTTTTAATAACTTCAGTATTGGCCATGGTTTGCTAGAGTTTCACATTTAGTTTTTTATTGTTTCTAATACATTTTTTAAACTTTCAATCAATCATGCACTCCACTATTTTTATTAAGAAACATCTAGTGCCATTCTCTCCTATGACCTTGAACATGTCTAAACATACAGAGTTTCCTATTGTTGACACTAAAAAATGCTATATTTTGAAACTGCATCTACCTCCAGGTAGGATCATCAAGACAGTGGAAACTTAAGTGAAGTTTAAAAACAGAGAATGGAGTCTGAACCTCACGAACTCATAGTCTCAAACTCTAGGTGTTATTCTCTGAGTGCTTGAAAAAGAATGCATTATGACTGTGCTCTGTGAGTTTATTCCCTGAGGTATTAACATACAGGTTATATGTAAAGTGTTGAAGGAGTAGTGGAGAAATGGGCATTTGCTTGACATGACATACAAAGAGGACTTAGAAAATCTGATATGAAAATTACATTGAAAATAACTTGAATATATGTTGATACTTGAATATAACTCATATGTGTTGATTACAGCCTAGTTATAAGTATAGTTCAACAATAATTACTACATGGATAAACTAAACTTAAATCCTAAGTTGACCAATTCAAATTGAAAAGCACATCGTTGGTTCACAAACAGAGGTCTACAGACAAAGACCAAAAGAGAAAACTCATTTGACAGTGTCCAAATAACAAAAGATGAAAACAGTTAAAAAATTATGACAGTTACTGAAGAACTTGTATGTATTTGGTACAGTTCTATGAATTCCTATGTTTATATTGTTAAATATTAAAACATTCTAACAGCAAAGGGTATACTGTATTCCCATTTGACTTTTGGAGACCAAGTAACAGAAAAGTGATTAAACAATGGCATCAGTAACATGGGAGACCCATGTTAGACAGCCAGAGTCTCTCCTCCAGATGTATGTACTATGTGTATCTGGTAAGGAGAAGCAAAATTTGCAGCTTCTTGCTCTAGCCACACCTTAAGATCACTAATCAAAGAAGGTTATTAATTTAACTTGGCCTTAAGAAGGAATTTTAATAAAAAATAAATTTAATGGATACATTTGGAAGAAAGAAAGGATAAAAGTGGCATAATCATGACCCAGCAGAAAATAGAAAATTAATAGTCTACTTATATTTTAGTTTTCTTTAGATTCTTTCTCCAATTTTAAATGTTATTTTAATAATCAAAGATAAAATAACCCTAAAATTCATTATTTTGACATGCCTTAAATTTTCTTCAAGTCTTGTTTAGAAGAAAAAAATTTATGAAAAAATATTTACTGTTCACTTTCTGGGATTTAAAAATTTAATTTTAGTACATTTACAACATTATTTTACAGTACATGACTGAACATATACCTCCATCCATGTAAATCTAGGACTGGGACTTCCAGAAGTTGCTTAAATTATCTCTCAGTTACATGGGCCTGAATTCTGTTATTTTTAAAATTAAAGCTGTTTGTTTTACATGTGCTTCTATTTGTATAGCTAGGGTGGTGCATGTGTTGCATATGATTTATTTGGGTGAGAGTTCTTGAGAGTCCTTTCTGCATATTTATAGTGTTATTTTTAAATGTATAGATTTAATAAATCTCTCATGCTTAAACAATTTTAATATATATCTTCTTCAATTTCTTTGAAATCATTTTATAACTTGACCGGGAGTGGCCACATATTTCTGCTAGTACTTTGTTTTACATACTTAGCACTCTATCTTTTATGAGGTTTAAAATGTTTATTTTAGAGAAGCACCAATATAAAAGATTTTTGCAATTCCTTCTAATTTTTATTCCACTCTAAATGGGGAGTGACTGTGTGTGGAATTTGTGAAATTCTCTGTCCTCCATTTTCAACTTAAGTCTCTCCAGAATGCTTGCACATTACTACATATCTGTCCTACTGATTTTTTATCTTACAAAATGATTCTTTCATATCAGTTCTCAGCTTATCTGATTGTTAAATTCTCACTTTGATCTCTAAATGCTTTAAGCCCAAAGTACCAGTGATATTTACCAGATCTGGAGACATTTTGTGAAATTGAAATGAAACCCCAAATTTATTCTCAGTGAATTATGGTGCCTTGATGCTCCCCTGATTAAACAGGATAAAGGAGATGAATCAAGTAAATAGCAGCAATACTGCGTGCTTTAATTCATCATGTTACTTTAGTTGTCATGATACAAGTAGTAATGTAAGGAAAAGTATACTCAGGGCAGATACATGTTCCATGTTCAATTGATTTCTAGCATTGCAGAGTCAAGAGGCTAAATACCAGACTCTAGGTTGAACAGCTCTGTGACCAATTGCTTGAAAAACACCAATCAATTTTCCCCATCTCCATGACTACAAATAATTAGAATCCTCAGGAACCTCTGTCAAATCATGAAATAACTCCAGTCTTGGAAATGATCTGCTCTAATTCGTCTCTAGAGATTGAAGCCTCATATCATTAAGAGATCAAAGTTAAAAGTAGAATTTCTGATATATTTGTTTAGCCTAAAGACAATTGTTTTCCAGAATTTTACCATAAAGTATGTGGTTACTTAAAAGACTGGAGTTAACCTTAAGCTGGATTAATAGTGTTCATATTTTGACCGAAACATTTTGAGGTAAGTAAATCTCTCTAACTTATTTTTATCATTAACAGTAATTTAATTGGGAAATTATCATAATGAACATGTCATATAAGGTTTTTGTAAGGACATAGATCTCTTAAAATAAATTATATTAGAACTCCAATAGAGAAGCATTTATTACACTGCCTTCTAAGAGGCCAATAGTATACTATCAGACCTACATCTAAAAAGTCAATGTGATTATGCTATGTCCAATCTCAGATACTTGATTTAGAGTTTACTGGCAAATTACAATGAAATGCCTGGAAAAGTTAATGATGCTGATCATTTTGAATTTAAACAGACTTCCTAGGTAGAAAGCTTCCAATATAGAACATATGGTAAAAATTTTAAGAATTAGCTTTTTTTACAATGTAAGATGACAGCATTATAAACATCCCATAGGCTCAAAAAAAAATGAAAAAAGAACAAGGAGTTAGAGAACACCTTCACATATTCAGTTTTGTCTCTGTGGCTATTTGCACACGAGGTATATATCAGTTATAATTTTCATGTAAATATAACCTGAAATAGCTCATATATTGAAGGTTTGGTCCTTAATGCAAGCAGCATTCAGAGGCTGAGGTCAGAGAAAGAGATTAAAGCCTATAGGCCCTGACTTCATAATTGGTGGACTCTTGTAAGATTAAATTAGGGTAGACTATAAGAGGGTTGTAGAGTTTGGAAAGTAAATCATGGTTGTAGGAAAACTATCAGACATCTCTCTTTTGAGGTTCTCCTATCCTGAATTCTCCTTGTTATAGCATGCTGAACTCCGGTTTCTTGAAGTGAGCTTCATTCTACTACTTGCTTCTTGACATGCTGACCAGGCTTAGATCACACCACAAGTCACAGACAACTGAATAGAACAAAACCACTGAAAATGTTTGTGAAAACAAATACTTGCCCCTTTAAATTCAAGTTTGCTAAAGTAGCTGTCAAGAGGTGAAAAGGTGACATATGCAATGCCCAAAGCCCGTATTTCTTTCATGTCAAATAAGTTCCACTCTAGTTTCCCATTCCAAAAAGATTTATCAGTTAGCATGACCAAGCACTGCAATATTTAGTGCTAATATTCATGTTACCTTCCCAATAAGCCAACTACTAGCCAGCTTACACCAGAAAAAGTATACAAATTTATTTCTGTTTTCTTCATGTTTACTACTTACACTTTTCCTAGACTCAAACCAAATCCTTTTAGGAAGATATAGCTTCCCAATAGTTTCCTTGTTTCCATCATGTTCCTATATACATATTTGAGCGTTGAAAATGACATTGCTTTTGCCATATGAGGAATAAGTTTATTATATATGTAATACAAGTGTCACTCTTCTGAGAAATCTTGCAGTTTTCTAAATGTGGCACCATTTTTTCCACCATATTATCTACTGCTCCCTGCCCCCAGAATTCTCTATGCCAAATTATACCAAACTAATGTATAGTCTGTGGAATTTTGCAATGCCTAGCATTATTCTGATTCTACAGTCATTCCTGATATTTCACTTTATATACAGTTCTAAATACATAACATACAAAATACATTGCTGATGTTCAAACAAACTGTCCTCAGTTACTACCCGCTGACTCCTTCCACACAAGAGGTTACCAATTTAGCATTTTCAATTTCTTTTTTCTCCATTTTTTATTGAATAAATTTTATTCACATTTCAAGTGTTACTGCCTTTCCTGGTTTCCCATCCATAAACTCCCTATCATATATCCCCTCCCCCCTGCTTCTGTAAGGGTGTTCCCCCACCCTCCCCGAATCCCTGCCCTGACATTTTTGAACACTGAGTAATCAAGCCTAGGCAGGACCAAGGGCTTCTCCTCCCATTGATGTCCAACTGTAGGATGATGTCATTATGCAGATGAATGTAGGTACAAGATAAAACGAGACTGTCATTGGATGAGAAGGAAGGATGAGTGGGAGAAAAGTTTTAGGGAGAAGGAGAAGACTAGAGCAAAGAAGGGAAGAAGCATCCTAGACAACCTGGAGGTGGATGTTAAGATTCCTCTCTGCACATTTACAGGTTGCTATGAATAGTCTTAAGAGATGGATGTGTACAAGGCTTTGTATGTCTAGGTGGGCAATTATATCTTATCAATTGGATCAGAGGTTATTGTGTTGTGTGTTCTTTCATGTGGCAATTTAATTGAATTCCAGAGAGTGTCTCTTTGTGTGGTTTAGGAATAAGCATAATGGAGGCTTCATAGAAGAAACTGAGTCATGTTTCTATTTTGTGGAATAGTTTGGACACTATTGGTATTAGGTTCTCTATGAAGGTCTGATAGAATTCTCCACTAAATCCATCTGGTCCTTGACCTTTTTGGTTGGGAGACTTGTAATGATTGATTCTATTTCTTTACAAGTTAAGGGACTGTTTAGATGGTTTATCTGATCCTGATTTAATTTTGGTAACTGGTATCTGTCGAACTTGTCCATTTCTTCCAGATTTTCCAGTTTTGTTGAGTATAGGATTTTATAGTAGGTTCTTATGATTTTTTGAATTTCCTCAGTTACTGGTTATGTTTCCCCTTTCATTTCTGATTTTGTTAATTTGGATAATCTCTCTGTCTCTTCTGTTTAGTTTGGCTAAGGATTTATCTATCTTGTTGATTTTCTCAAAGAACCAGATCCTGGTTTTCTTTAGTCTTTGTATAGTTCCTTTTGTTTCTACTTTGTTGATTTCAGCCATGAGTTTGATTATTTCCTGCTGTCTACTCCTCTTGGATGTATTTACTTCTTCTTGTTCTAGGGATTTTAGATATGCTATCAAACTACTAGTGTCTTACCTTTCCAGCTTCTTTTTGGAGACAATTAGAGCTATGGGTTTTCATTTTAGTACTGCTTTCATTTTGTCCCATAAGTTTGGGTATGCTGTGCCTTCATTTTCATTAAGTTTTAAAATGTATTTAATTTCTCTCTTCATTTCTTCCTTGATCAAGTTATTATTGAGTAGAGCATTGTTCAACTTCCATGTGTATGTGGATTTTCTGTTATTTTGTTGTTATTGAAGACCAACATTAGTTTGTGGTGATCTGATAGGAAGCATGTGATTACTTCAATCTTCTTGTATCTTTTGAGTCCTGTTGTCCTGTTTTGGAGAAGGTACCATGGGGTGCTGAGAAGAAGGCATAGGTGTTTTTTTTTTTTTATTCTTTTGTTTTTTGGATGAAATGTTCTACTGATATCTTTTAAATCCATTTGATTCATAACTTCTGTTTGTTTCTCTGTGTTTCTGTTTAATTTCTGTTTCCATGATCTGTCCATTGCTGAAAGTGGAATGTTGAAGTTTCCCATGATTGTTTTGTGAAGTTCAATGTATGCCTTGAGCTTTAGTAAGGTTTATTTTATAAATGTAACTCCCATTGCATTGGGAGCATACATATTCAAGATTGAGACTTCATTTTAATGGACGTTTCTTTAAATAGATATGAAGTGTCCTTCCTTATCTTTTTTGAAACTTTTGGTTGAAAGTGACTTTTACATGATATTAGAACGGCTACTCCAGCTTGTATCTTGGAACAATTTGGTTGGAAAACTGTTTTCCAGCCTTTTACTCTGAGGTAGTGTCTGTCTTTGTCACTGAGTGTGTTTTGAGGATGCAGCAAAATGCTGTGTTCTCATTAACTATCCAGTGTGTTAGTCTATGCCTTTTTCTTGGGGATTTGAGTCCACTGATGTTAAACAGATATTAAAGAATAGTGATTGTTTTTCCTGTTATTTTTGTTGTTAGAAGTGGAATTATTTTTGTGTTGCTATCTTCATTTGGGTTTGTTACAAGATTACTTTCTTGCATTTTTTAGGGTGTAGTTTCCTTCCTTGTGTTGGAGCATTCCATCTATTATCCTTTGTAGAGCTGTATTTGTGGAAAGATATTGTGTATATGTGGTTTTGTCATGGAATATCTTGATTTCTCCATCTATGCTAATTGAGAGTTTTGTTGGATATAGTAGTGTGGGCTGGCATTTTTGTTCTCTTAGGGTCTGCATGACATTTCACCAGGATCTTCTGGCTTTTATAGTCTCTGGTGAGAAGTCTGATGTAATTCTATCATATCTTCCTTTATATGTTACTTGACCATTTGCCCTTACTGCTTTTAATACCCTTTCTTTGTTTTGTGAGTTTGGTGCCTTGATGTGATGGGAGCAGTTTCTTTTCTGTTCCAATCTATCTGGAGTTCTGTAGGCTTCTTGTATATTTATGGTCATCTCTTTCTTTAGGTTAAGAAAGTTTTCCTCTATACTTTTGTTTAAGATATTTACTGGCCCTTTAAGTTGGGAGTCTTTGCTCTCTCCTATACCTATTATCCTGAGGTTTGATCTTCTCATTGTACCCTGGATTTCCTGGATGTTTGGGTTAGAAGCTTTTTGTGTTTTCCATTTTCTTTGGCTGTTGTGGCAATGTTTTCTATGGTATCTTCTGTCCTTAAGATTGTCTCTTCTATCTCTTTTATTCTGTTGGTAATGCTTATATCTATGACTCCTGATCTCTTTCCTAGGTTTTCTATGTCCAGGTTTGTTTCCCTTTGTGATTTGTTCATTGTTTCTTTTTCCATTTTCAGATCCTGGATGGTTTTGTTCAATTCCTTCAGCTGTTTGTTTGTATTTGCCTATAATTCTTTAAGGGATTTTTGTGTTCCTTCTTTAATGCTTCTACCTGTTCACTGGTGCTGTCCTGTATTTCTTTAAGGGAGTTATTTACATCCTTGTTAACATCCTCTAACATCATTAGTTGTCATTTCAAATCAAAATCTTGCTTTTCAGGTGTGTTGGGGTATTCAGGGTTTACTGTGGCAGTGGACCTGTGTTCTGATGACGCCAAGTAGCCTTGGTTTCTGTTGCTTTGGTTCTTTCCCTTGCCTCTTATTATCTGTTTATCTCTGTTGTTAGCTTTTCTTGCTGTCTCTGGCAATGGCTTGACCTTCTTTTAAGCCTGTGTGTCAGCACTGCTGGGAGTCCAACTCTCTCCCAGGGGGATCTGTGTACAGAGAACTGTGGCACACGGTCAGCTCTGTGTGTCAACAGAAACCTGAAGGGTCCTGTCCTAGACTGCTCCTTAGTTTTTATGTCCTGAGTTTTCCAGTTGGGTTCATTTTAACCCAGGAATGTCAGCAGAAGTGGTGGTCTCACCTGTGCTCTCAGGTGTGTCAGCACTTTTAGCGTTTTTAATTTCTATATCATACCATACTGTACTTATCAATTCAAATTTATGGAATCTATCTATCTATCTATCTATCTATCTATCTATCTATCTATCTACCTACCTACCTACCTACCTATCTATCTATCTAATCTATTTATCTATAGGTGTCATCTGAATCCCTGGAGCTGGAGTACAAAGTGGTCATGAGTCACCACCCTATTAACTGCTCTAATCCAAACCATATTGTTCTACAAGAACAGCAATATAGACACATCTCTCCAGCTGACTCACTAAAGGGTAAATCTAAAGTCTTCTGTATTGTTTTTGAGAATTTTTTGAAGACCTTTTTAATTGTTTAATCATGTAAATCAATCTCTCTTGACGTTTTGCTAATTTCAGTTTGCTTTTTTTTTTTCCTCACAGAGATACATGGCCAAACCAATATCATAAGTGATAAAAAAAAAAATAAAGTTTCAAGTCTAATTATAGGTTTTTATCTTACTTGTTTTTTCATTTTGTTATGAATTTGATATTTTTTACTTGTTTACTTTATGTTTAGTATGTTTAATTTAGGCTAAGATACATGTATTTTCTTTAATTTGCCAAGGTTTTTAAAAATACACTTTTAAAATAGACTGACTGTCATTCAATTTTATATTTTTTTCAGAGGTAAATTAGAAAATATACATCTTAAACATAATGGCCATGTATTTATCTTTAAAGAACACAGGATATATACTTCATAAAAAAAGACTAATCATTTTAATGATCTGATGTTCACAAGGAAGCCCAACTTCTCTCTTTATTATGAGACAGACTTAGCTACTAAAATATTTTGAGTTTTGTATGAAATAAACAATGTCATTTACTGACATTTTAGAAATTCAATGCAACTGATGATGCAAGTCTTCACATGTTCTACTTCCTGCTGGTGTTTATATCTATCTGTGTCCCAGGGCATTAGGGTGACCTAGTTCTACAAATAGCTAAACTAAATGCCTCAGAATTGCCACTGTTTCCATTTTGGGGTGTGGGATTTTAATTAATATCTGTTGCCTCTTACAGTAAGTTTAAGTTGATTATCTCAGATATTTCAATACAGCTAAAAAATGTTATATGGTATGACAATTAACTACTATATATCACAACACCATTTATGCTCATTAGTAAGGAATATTAATAATAAATTATTAAGTGTTCATTATCAAAGACATATTGGAAGTCACTGATTATTTACTCTCTATATTTTATGGCAATGTTTCTAAGACATTCAATTCATGAAATAATAGACCTTACTACCATGTTACTCATTGTCTACCTTGCCCAAATATCCGTAGCTCTAATCATTTTTCATTGTTTGGCTTTGGCTAAATATGAATAATTAATAATTTTAGATAATACCCTCTTACAAACTAACATATTGAGGATTAGATTAGAAGTTAAAAAATTATTCTGGCAAAGCCAAATTGAGACAATTATTAAACCTGGTATGCAGCTGTATAGCTATAGCAATAGGAATTATTTCTCATGGCTAATTTTATGAACACTATATATTTGAGTATTTGAAAAGTATAATATATGGCTTCAACTGTCTAAAATATCTCCCATCTAAAACATAAAAATAGACAGATTTCTGAATTCTTTTGCAATGTTAAGAAAATATGTATGCTTGCTATGTCCTTGAAATCAAAGGGCTGGGGTCACGGGATGCTGATTCATAGGACAACCGAAAGCAAACCTGGAATAAATAAAAGCTGGTATGTAAATTTAAAAAACTAGGCTTCTGGTCTTCATGAGATGACCTAGCAAAAAGTGATGGCAGATCTTTAGAATTTTCTCTAGAGAATATTAAGCTTTCTGGAGATGTCTGGAGAACAAAAATAGTTCTTCAATAATTTTTAAACAGGAATTTCAACTTGGTTAGAATAACCAATAATTTGTATAGCAACTTTTCTGACCTTGGTCAGAAAACCCATCATCTATCCAGATAGCTTTTACAATTTAGACTAGGAGGGAGAGAGGAAGGGAGGGAAGGAGGAGGAGGAGAGAGAGAGAGAGAGAGAGAGAGAGAGAGAGAGAGAGAGAGAGAGAGAGAGGAGCAATCTGGAAAGCCATCTCAGTAGAACCTAGGCTATCAGCTTGGACCTATGATTAGACTTAGAGTCATTTTTCACTTCTCCTAGGTACCTCTTTTCTCAGGATCCCCTCTCCAAGCCAAGGCTGGTTCTTGGAAGGTTTGCAGAAAGAAAACCAAGATAGGAAATGATATAATTATATTTTAATTGAAATAACATAAATTTATAATTAAGCAGTTACCAAAAAGAAAATAAATAAAAAACAACCGGGTACCCATCAGCACACAGCAATGCCTATGATACTCAATTTCTGCCCCTTTTGGAGTTTAAATTGTCTTCCTGATCTTGAGAACAACAATTCTTAGCCCAGTGGAAATCTTTGTTACAACAAGGACATCTGGTCTTGGGCCTAGCTGAGGATCCGTCCCATCTGAGGTGACCAGGCTTGCCATAGCCCCAACAGATCAGGTGACCCTTCAGGGACAGGGTGTGTCCTCTACACTTGTTCCATGACCAAGGCATCAGTGGAGGCAGCCGGGGCTGCAATGGGACATGCCCCAGGTTCCACATCAACTCTGGCAATAGCACATTTATGAATATCATAATTCCTTACAGTTGCCACAGCACAGTGAGTGGGGACCAGCAAGTGGGGACATTAAGATCCATGCAACCTGCTTGATGAGCATGTCTCTGGTTGGTCCAGCATCAACTAGTATTTCCACTGCCTCAGTCAAATAGGACAGGAAGTTTGTGAACAACTCTCCAGACTTATGGGCAAGATTGTGAGAGTAAGCAGAAGGTTCCAGAGGAGTGTAGGCTTTAAGAGCCTTAAAGGCAAGATCGGCAACATGGTTAAAGTAAGTAAGCAGTTCAATAGTAACTTCAGTGACAGGGTTAATGTATGCCCTGTGGCCAGTTATCGTACGAAACGTAATGTTAAGGTTATATTCCAGGTTAATCTCAGCCTGATTCTCAGCCAATCATGATATGCAGACTTCCAATTAAGAAACACAGCAGGGCTGAGCACCACCTTAAGGACATTATACCAATTGTAATAGGTCTGGAGGTGAATGACCCATTGCTTTAATACCCGTTCAAAATAAAGGGAATCTGGGTCAGAATCATTGGCAGCTTTTCTTATTAGTGCCATGTCTGCAAGAGGAGTTGGAATACAGGGTTTTGTCACCACATCAGCACCAAGACTGACAGGGAAGGCCTCATAATATAACCAAGGAGGATGAGGCCCCTGGGGAGAGGCAGTCTAGCACAACGTATGAGCATTGCAGGAGCAACCACAGCGGAAATGACTGCTGGAAGGCAAAGTCCCCCCTAAATCACGCCAGGGGTAAGATGGTGGTACCTCCAATGTGGTCAGAACAGGAGGGCTAGAGAATTAGGGACCTTGGACAGCAGTTACCTTAGAGGCCGGTTTGTAGCCACCTGGACACCTGTGTCAGCAGTGGAGGGCTAGAGCAGAGGCACCCTCATCCTCATCGCTAAAATCAACCTGTTTGCCTGGAGAAAGTGGGACAGGATCTGTAATGGAAAGGTAAATATTAACCTGATCCTGACAGTGTTTGTTATGGGCAGCCACCAATTCCACTGAGGAAGAATTCTAAAGACTGGCGATGACTGCAAGGAGGATGAGGAAAAAGAACAAGGGGGTGGGGGTGGGGTAGTGGCTGAATGTACCTCGAGCTTTCCAGAAAGAAAGAGAACACGCATCCAGAGGTTGGGGTCCCACATGTTCTCCAGGGGCATCCAGGGGGCCAATATAGCAGTCTTTTTCTAAAATTGTTCCAGGTCATGAGTCTTAACCTTGCGACCATGAGCCCTAATCTGGAGTTCATTGATGGTAGAAGGAGGGAACCCATGACAATGAGCACAAAGGAAACAAACGGTGAACAGATGTAACAAATATGACAGAAGAGACTAAGACAGTTACGATGTGCAACTGAAAGTCCTTATTTCCAGGAAGGAAAAGGCATTCAAGAATTGTTCCCTGGTACTACAACCTGGGAAACGCGCCCCAGTGCCAGGTACCAGGACCAATTCAGACCAAAAGTGAAAACCAGATAAATACAAAAAAGACAGAAAAGATGGCTGACACCCGCTTATTGGAGCATGATCACCCAAAGACAAAAGCAAACAAAACTGGGCGCTGCACACTTTCCTCAAAGCTTGCCTCATGCTTGCCTCATGCTTGTCTTACACTCATCACATGCTTGCCTCATGTTCACTGTTGAATCGAACTGAGACCAACAGTGAGATTACCAGGATGGACAGACAGGAAAGACAAAGAAGACAGAAATGAGATCAACGAACTCACCTTTGCGGGACTCAAAACATAAAACACCAAGGGGCCGACTCACCTAATACGCAACTGAAGGGGGCACAACAGCAGCACCACTAGCAGATCAGGTTGAACCAGGAGCACAGTCCTTCCAGCAACCAGTAAAAACAAGCCCCCAGAAAAGGAGGTTCTCAAGCCGTCACAAAACAAGAACTAAGAAGTAGTGCATCGACCATGTTGGTCGCCAGATATTGTCTGAGCCCTGAACAACTCTGCCTGAACTTCCTGCCCTTGGGGGTTGGAGGCAAGTTGGCTTAGAATCAATGACATAGACTCCAGGAACAGGTGAGAAATGCTGCAGAAATTTTATGTGAGCACCGCTATAAGCTCCTTTAATACCCTCCACCCACGCACCCATTGGTTCCAAGAATATTTCTATTCTAAATAGCAGTTTCTGATTGGCTGGTATTATTTGCACAAGCAATCCTTGCTCTTGCAGTCCTCAGTTAAGTCCTCCTTCAGGAATGCTGGTGTCAAATGCAGTCCTCTATTATGTCCTCCTGCAGGAGATGCTCTTGCAGCTTCACAGCCACCAACATTTACATAGAGACAGCCCTGATGTTCCTGCTATACACACACACACACACACACACACACACACACACGCACACACACACAACACAAAACACAACATGCAGAACAATCTCCTTGACGAACATAGCTGAAGAGAACCTCAGCATAATATGTACAAAATGAACTCTAGATTAGAAAGAGCATAATGATGACTAGCTTATTTCATCTTTGAGATAGAAAATTGTTTTTACATCCACAAATAAACACACGTATTAGTCAATATTAATAGCCTTAAAGAGTGAAATCTCATAATCATATACATAGATGCAGAAAAGTCGTTTGGAGAAAAAACAAAATTGCAGAAACTAAAGTTACTAGCAACAAATTTCTAGGCAGTAAAGTCCATAGATTATTTAATATAAATATATCCTCAATGTGAAACATTAAATGATTTCTTCTGGAACAGGAAAAGGGTATCCATCCCTCCACTATTATTCAACATGATGATTAAAATCTTAGCTAGATCTATAGAGAAAATATATTGTGTTCTATGGGGATACATTGCCTGTCAGTGAAAAATTGATAGACTATTAGCAAAAGGCAAGAAGCAATAGGTGGAAAATTCCAGTGGAGAGTTTAGAACTTTGGAAGAGAGAGGGGAAGGAAGATTCACCATGTAGACTCACAGGAGATAGAAATATGAAACTAAGAAGAGATAACCAGTCATATGTGCTTAGAATAGAATAAACAGGTTATGTAAGTTATCAGTTAGTTGGGAAACAAGCCAAAGATTATAACGTAGCATTTATTCATAAACCATTAAATCTCAGAGTAATAATTTCAGGAACAGGGGTAGGGGTGTAAAAGCCAGTGGCTACAAGAGACAGATTTTAAAAAAGATAGAGTAAAGATAGAATTTAAATTATCCTTATTTGTAAATGCCGTCAATCTATCCTTTAACAGCAGAAATAACAGAAATGGTGCAAATATGAACTCACAAAGACTATAGCAGCTTGTACAGAACCTGCATAGATCTAAGCCAGAAGAGGTTCCAATAATGAAAGTGAAAGTCTTTACAAGCTAGTCATACTTAGGTCAGCAACAGATGACAAAAACAAAATGAATTTAATGGTGTTTTGCTGGGAATTTTTGTTCATAATGCTCTCCCTATGATGATGATGATGATGATGATGATGATGATGATGATGATGATGATGATGATGAGATATAGATGATGTTGATGATAATGATGATGACAATGATGCTCTTAGAGTTCTTTTATTTATATTTTATGGTTTCTTGTATTGTACCTTTACGGTATTGCTTGTATATGAATGTGTATGTGTATGCATCTATGAGTATTTCTTGTGCTTTTTCTTTACAATTTATTTGTTTTGTCCTACTCTGTTTCTAATTTTTTCTTATTTATTATTATTTTTTAGAGGTTACTTGTTTTTTAATGAGATCAAAAAAGGGTGTGGATTTGGGTCAGTAGAGAGATGGGGAGAATCTGAGAGAACTTGGGAGAGTAGATATTATAGTCAGGATATATATTATTAAAAATATTCTATTTTCAATAAATAAAAACTGTCTCTACTAGAAAACATTTGGATCTTGTGAATACTTTCAGTTGAAATGCAGAAAACAATACATGAATAAGTAGTATCTAGAATCTAGAATAGATTCTACACAGAAATACCTGCACATCCATATTCATTGATGCTCTTTTCACAATAGCAGTGGAATGTAATTACATCAGGTATTCATAACAAAGATAATAATGAAGGAGGACACATACACAAGCAATGTTATTCTGCTATAAATATGGAATATGTAGAACAGATAAATATTGTATATTTTTCTCATATATAGATCCTTACATCAACACTTTAAATATTTGTAGTTGAATAGGAGAAAATATACATAGAAGCAAGAAATACAGAAAGTAATCATTTAAAATGGATAAAAAAGTGTTCTTAAAGAAGTGAATTGAAGGGAGGTAGACAAAAGTACACCTGAGAGGATATGAAAAGGAAAAGTGGAATTATTGTTGCCAAAGTATACAGTAGGTAAGGGAAGGAAGGGAGATGAGGATGGAGGAAACTGCATTCAAATTAAGTTTGTAAAATAATTTTTAATGTCCTTATTTCTCTAATGCATTGAGAATTTACTCTGATTAGATATATTTACATTGTATTACATACTGTAAATGTCACTTGTATTTTCTCAGATGAAGGGATAAGATGAAAGCCACAACTAAGCTGTGTGAATACACAGCTTGAACTGGCCCCAGACCATTTCTTTCTCTGTTCTAAGAATCTGCACGTTTATTCTGGGACACTTCTAGCCAGCACAATATAATCTTCCAAGCTGACTGATTCAAACTGGCTCCTCTTGCCTTCTAACTGAATTTCTCTGCTTGACATCATACTAACTTGGGCGATATATTGTAATCTTCTGGTTCTGTCTCACTCTCTGCCTTGCTGCCTTCACTTGTGTCCAGCTTATTTTCTCTGCAACCTACCTCCATAAAATAGTCCCAGTAAACTGCCATACAAACATAGCACACCTCTCTCTCTCTCTCTCTCTCTCTCTCTCTCTCTGCTCTTAAGTAGTCTCTTTCTTGTCCTGTTCACTTATGAGTTGGGTACATACTATCTCTGACTCATTCTGTCAAATCTTTTAGTGATTCATCACTTTGTCCCACAATTAGATATTGCTTTTTAAAAATGGATTCATTTATTATATATGAGTACACTGTAGATGTCTTCAGACACACCAGAAGTGGGCATCAGATCTCATTACAGATAGGTGTGAGCCACCATGTGATTGCTGTGAATTGAACTCAGGACCTCTAGAAGAGCAGTCAGTGCTCTTAACCACTGAGCCATCTCTCCAGCCCTAGATATTGCTTTCAAGAATGACTGCTTCCTTCTACAAACTAAATTTACCTACATTGCTTGGGATTCAAGGTATGTCTAAGCACATGTCTGTACTCTAGCAAGATTATACTGTAATCTAGAGCATGTATACATTCTGGCCACATTATACAGGCCAAGAAGGACTTTAGATATGACCCATTGCCAGAGCAGTCAAGTTGCTGGATTAAAATTCTTCTACAACATACTTTAAAGTATGCACGTCATTTAAAATAAATTGAAAATCAATTTTTGAAAAATCAGTATCTTTTACATATACTAAGAACAAAATTTCTGGGAAGGAATTTAGGAAAATATCTATTCTAATACCTTTAAATATAATAAAGTATTTAGGGACAGATCTTACCAAGGAGACGAAATGATCTCTACAAAGAAAGATTTAAGACATGTAAAATAATTTGAAGAAAACCTTCAATGATGTAAAGGACTTCCATGTTTCTGACCTGACAAAATCAATAATGTGAAATGGGTATTCTATCAAAGGTAATGTAAAGACACAATGTTTTCCCCATCAAATTTCTAATGACCTGCTTCACTGTATCACAAAATAAACCCTAAAATTAGCTTGAAAGCATAAAATACCAGTGAAAGCCAGAATAATTCTAAGCAAAAACACACAAGGGGGAATCACATCACCTGATCTTGAACTATTAGTATGCAAGTTTACCGACAAAGACAGCACAGTCCTGATTCCAACAGGTGGTTTATAAACAAATAGAGATGCTGGGTCAAATTTGAATTCCCCTAAAAGAAAAGTGAAGTGGCATTTATTGAAAAAAAAGTTCACAGAAAACTACTGTGACAGTAACATTTTAAAATAATTAGAGTCAATATTTTAATAAAGAAAATATTAAAACTGAAAATAACAAAATGTAATTCATATACATATATAGAAATGTGCATATGTGTATATAAATATTCTTTTGTGTATATGTATGCACATGAATAAATGAGACAGGTATATATCCATTCACACAAGAATAGGAGTGTGGGATATGTATTATATACATATGTATGTGAACATACTATATGTAATATATATACACATATGTATGTATATGTATATGAGTATACAATATATATATACACATATGTATGTATATGTATGTGAATATACTATACATATATATATATATATATATATAGTGTGTGTGTGTGTGTGTGAGTGTAAAACACTGTGTTTAGGAATAGATAGAATTCAATGGATAATTCATTGTCTTTTATCCCTTTTTATATTTTCTACCTTATGATACAAGAGTTAATTGCTATTTGAATGACTGTAATAATTAAAATCCAACCCATCCTATCACCGGCTACCATGGCAGTCTCCCCACCTCTATGGTTTTCCTCATGTAGTGGTCTGTCAAAGTTCTCAGGGTTCACTTGCCACAGAACCACTGTTTTTCTTAGTTCTCCAATCCCTGTGTCTAGCTGCTGCCAAACTGTCCACAACTCTCAAATTTCCCCAGCTAGCTGGGGGCGAACTCTCACCAATACATACTCTGCAGTGGTTACCTTTCCCCTGAAGCTCAGTTGAGTCATCTCAAAGTGGAAAACACCAGACAATCTTAATTTAGAATCAACAGTGATTGATTATGTGATTGTATTCCAGTGAGTGTGATTTAAGAAGCTCTTCAAAATACCATTTTGAAAAGCTTTAACACTTTTTAAAATTAAAGTGATCAATACCTACACTATGATGTAGAGGAGTAGTTTTGATGCTTTGATTTCATAAGTAATCTGTGAGTACTGATGATGAAGGTTGTTGTTCCCAACTGGTTCTTGATCTATCAATAAAGGTGCCAGCAGCCAATGGCTGGGTGTAAAGAAAGAGATGCGAGTTCCAGGTTTCTGCAGGCTAGGAGAAAGGAGAGAGAAGAAGAGGAAAAATCAAGAAACTTGGGGAAGAGATATGGAGCAGCTGCAGGAGAGAGCTTCCAAACTGTAGGCAGAAAGGGAAAGCAGGCCATGGAAGGCATCCAGAAAGCATCTTGGGTAGCAAGAACTACCATCTTCACAGAAAGTAGCAGGGAAATTAAGCGGAAGGCAGATTGAGAGGTGTTGAGCTAGGAGTAAAAGAAAGGAAATGTTAGCCATGAGAGGCTGGGAAATGCCCAGCCACTGAGCCAGTAAGGCAGGTTAAAATGAGCTAACGTGTGTGTGTGTGTGTGTGTGTGTGTGTGTGTGTGTGTGTGTGTGTGTGTGTCTTTCATCCACTGATCCAAGAGAACCTGTGCAGATGGCTAGTATTAAAGTGGCGTAGTAGAAAACCACATGCCACAGTATTCTCCTTCATTCTTCTACGAAACAAAGACAGCATTTTACTCAAGTTTACATGATTTCTCAATAAAAAAGAATAATCAAGCAAGAAAAGCTAACATGATAATGCTAATGTAATGAGCTAAACAGGAAGAAGCCAAGATCAGCTACCGTGAAGCAGCTGGAGGGATGCCTCAGCTACCTCCTGATGAAGCCCGCGCTTTGAGCTAAGTCTCATCTGCAAGACTTCTTCTCCCCTATAGTCACGACATTCCAAACTCTAGGTATACTGCATGTCCCAGTTCTGTCTGCAGCTTTCCTATTGGGTACACCCGCGCTCAGCAGCGTTACTAAACTAAGGTTTAGCATAGGACATTCTTGTTGCATTGATTGGCATTTGAATGGTAACGACCATAATGTATACTGGAAATGTAGCTTAAGATTTTCAAAGCCTCATGCTATTTCCAGATAAATTTCTAATGGGTGGCACCTGTCAATTGTAAACCAACTTATCTGCCTCTTTGCTACAAATCTAAACATTTGTTACTCTAAAAGAGGAAATATCCCACTAAAGAAATCACTGTCAAGCTAGGCAGTTTGGTTCACACCTTATAATCCATACTCGACATTGTCAGGCCAGAGGGTTATGAGTTTAAAGCTATTTCCTTTAAGCAGCATGATATTTTCTCAAAATAAAACAAAAATAGCAGCCCCTCTCCACACATGCACATTCTGAACTTATTTTACTCTTAACAATCATAGTGTTTACACAGTGTTTACGAAGCATATAATAGCCTTAGTCAATTTCAACAGGCAGTTTACATATTAGTGCAAGATGTTTACCGACTATATTAATAAAAAAAGCAAAGTCTTCAAAAGGAAAATAAGACTAAAAATATCATTCTTTCCCATTGCATGGGAATGTGCTGGTCAAAAATACTAAAGAACAGAAAGAATGGTAAGAATATATGCATAGCAACAGGAGTTATACCAAAGAGGTTGAGAAAGTGGTAGTTTCTTGGTCAGTGAACAGAATAGATACATAGTAGCTGTCTCTCACTGGCTTAGCTGTGAATCTTCTAGTTGCCCAAGGTGGGGACATTCGGCAGTCCCATACTGCCACTGAAAACCTGGGTGGTTCCTGAGGAGCTGCTCTCCCTAATGTGTATGAAAGCCTGGAAACACCAGCTCATTGACAAAGGCCTATCCTTTTAGTTGATTTTTGAGATAATAAAAACAAAAATAATATGAATAAAGAGCAAAGAGTATCTGTTCTTCTTTGTAAATTTATTTTATGTATGTGTGTTTCAAAAGTATATATATAGTGTATATATTAAAAGTACACATATATATATATAAATATATATATATATATATTAAAACTGGTGTCCATGGAGGTTAAATGAAGACATCAGGTTCCAGAGGCTGATCTTACAGATGGTTTTAGATGTGGGCTCTGGAAATTGAATCCAGGTTCTCTGTAACAGCAGCAGTACTCTTAACCACCAGGCCATCTCCCCAGGCCCACTTTATTTTGATTTTGAAATTATCTAGATACTTGACCTTTCATAGAAGGTTCTCTTATTTTTAAAATGTAAATAGTTTTATTTTTCAGGATTACCATAAGACAAACCCTAATATGGTTAGCTTTTATAATGTTTTGTGTGAATGAATACCTTTCTCATTCTTTTGCCTATTTGCTTAGGAATGGGATTTTTTTTTTTTTACAGCATACAGCAATCAGGATACAGTACTTGCTAATTACAAGCTCTATGCTTGTTGTTGGTAAGTATTGCAGCCCCACAGAACAAAGCAAAAACAACAACCAAATCCCAACAGATCCACCAAATGAACAAACAAAAACCCCTTAATTCCACTGGGAAGGCATTTCACTGTTTCTTAAAGAACTAATTAAAGATCTTAGTAGGGATTAAATTTTTATATCTCTGTAATGCAGTTTACTTTGTCTATTATTTATATGTATATCAGTGATAGAAGGTGAGAAGAACCTATGTATTTAAATTAGAGTGTGTTTTAGCTCCCCCTATTGTTATTGGCTATTTTTTTTTTTACTTTTTTTCCCTCCATCTTTATTAAATTGGGTATTTTTTTTTATTGACTTGAATATTTCTTATATACATTTCGGGAGTGTTATTCCTTTCCGGTTCCGCAAACATCCCCTCCCCCTCCCCTTCCTTATGGGTGTTCCCCTCCCCCCTCCCCATTGCCGCCCTCCCCCAACAGTCTAGTTCACTGGGGTTCAGTCTTAGCAGGACCCAGGGCTTCCCCTTCCACTGGTGCTCTTACTAGGATATTCATTGCTACCCTACGAGGTCAGAGTCCAGGGTCAGTCCATGTATAGTCTTTAGGTAGTGGCTTAGTCCCTGGAAGCTCTGGTTGCTTGGCATTGTTGTACATATGGGGTCTCAAGCCCCTTCAAGCTCTTCCAGTTCTTTCTCTGATTTTTATTGGCTATTTTAAACAACGAAGGGCATTTAAGCTGAATGACTCACACATTCGCAGAGAAGCAGTCATGTCTCAGATTCACATGGTGAACAGAAAGTTCCACAAACCAGGACAATATGTGTTGGAGTTTAGTGCATTCATTGTACAGAATTGCTAATGTCTGAATTAATAATGAAGCCTTTATTTATCCTTCTTTTCCCATGAAATACTTTGGGAAAATGTATGTATTAACAAGTGTTTCTCTTATCTGAAATGCATCAATAGGCTTAGGAAATTTTTTAAATAGGCTAAAGAAATACTAACAAAGTAAAACTATAGAATTAATCATTTCACATCCAAACAAGCTGAGTTTTGCTAGAAAACCTTAATTATATAATTGATTGTGGCAACAAGAGAAACGAACATTGTTCTTGAGAGTTTACTGGTTTAATGGACAATGCAGATGCACACCTAAATTACCTATATATTTATACAAGGAGTGGCAAAATCTAATTGCAGTTCACTAAAGCCCTATATCAGCAGTTATCCTCAAGTATTTCTTTAGAAACAGCTTTTTGATAAGCAGGAAGTCGTCCTTAGGGACACAGATTATAAGTTTCTCTTCTTATTATTTATTTTAACTTTATTTTTACTCGAGATTACATTCTATGCAATTTCCATCACTGGAAACTTTTTTTTGTGTGTAAAATTATGCTCCATGTATAATTTCAAAAAATAGATAATCTGTTGTATTATTGCTTTATTAGAGAGGTCACATTAGAAGGCTGATATTACTTAGTTCATCTATGTTGCTGTTAATCTTTTAGCAATTGTTAAAGAAAGAAGCAGTGCAGTTTTTTAACAGTGGTTATAGTCTGAGTTATTTTAGTGCTTCTGAATTTGAACTACATAATTTTAGCTTTGATACCAGATACACTGCGGCCTTAGGCTGATGTGTGAATGGCTAGCATCAATATTAAATATGTTACTGACTGATAATTTGGTGCTTAGATTTTCTCCTCTGTCATTAATATAAGCACTTTGGCTATGTAATGTATGCTGTTTACATGATGCGTGCTTAACTCATTTAATTTCAATGTATACATTTATATACAGATCACATCTTTTTCATGTAGCTTGGAGTTGAATATCTCCATCAATTCTGACCTTCTTGTTTTGAAAATTTCATATGTGTATTCTACTTATATCATTTTCCTTCTCCCTATCCTACCTCTAATCTGTACTATGTACTCCTGCTCCCTTTCAAATTCATGTTTGTTTAAAATATTATTAATACACATGTATAAAATAAATAAATATATAAAAACCTGCTGTGTGCATTTAGTGTTGCTCATATATATATATATATATGTTTAGAGATGACCGCTTGGTTTCAGATAACCAAGTAGGGGGCTTATTCCTGCAGAAAATTAATTCTCCCTCTCTCCACAACCATTGAGTATCTGTAGCTCTTCATCTGGGCAGTGGGACTTTATGAGATTTCCCCACAACTGTGCTGATCTGTCAGTGGATGATGGTATTGTATGTATCTTATTTAAGAGATTATATTGTTGAAATTTCATGCCTAATATAGAAGAAACTAGCTCATAATGGACAACCTGGTCCTCTAGTACTTAACAATATTTCTGCTGTCTCATTATGTTCCTCGATTCTTAAGATGTGGGGGTGGTTTTGTAGATGTATAACCAGAAATGGTCAGCACATAGTCAGTTTCTCTGTGTTTTAGCCAATTGTCCCAATTCTACAATAATTTCCATCAGTAGCAAAAACAATATTCCTCAGTAACCAGTGAGACATACAATTATCTTTGTTTATAAGGACAAGTATTCAAGATTTCTGAGACTGGGGCTTAAGCATCAGGAATTTTTCTAAATTTTAGACCTCATTTGTTGCCCTGCCTACAATCTCACACCCTATAGCCCACAAAACCTAAAGAAACTGAGTAATAAGGAGGGCCCAACCAAGGATGTGTGAATCTCATTCAGAAGGGAAAGAAAATAGTCAGAAACGAACACAGGGAACTGGATGGGAGAGAGAAAGTAAAAAGAAGTCTGGGAATGGCAATCAGGTGTGGGGAAGAGGGGTGGGAGAGAGCTGAGAGAAAGCATAAAAATCAAAGGGGGGCTGTAGGCTTCTATTTTTCAATACCTAGTTTTAGTAAGGGTTCTTAAATGCTTTAATCTCTCTTCTGGCCCAACACCCACAAGAGGTAGCAGAAAAGAAAGGTTATTAGGCTACAGGGACTACAGGGACTTGTTTTAAAATAGTTCTTTGGAGCCAATTCAATCTGCATTGTCGGGATATCAGTAGTTCAGTTCACAAAAATCAGAAGCAGCAGACGCACCTTGGTCCACTTGCAAACATCATTCATGAATCAACAATGGCATATTGAACCAGAAGAAGCCAATGGGCTCTGCTGTATGCTGTTTAGACGTAGCTCCTTGGGACAATTTTGATTTCCAATTGTCAGGATACTAGCAGTCCAGTTCAGTAGTGTCAAGATAGCAAACATGAATCAGAAGTAGTGGTATGAGCCAGCAGAAACAGCCAGGGCTCTACTGAATTGGCATGATTCAGTAGGAATGACTAGGACAGCAAGGACAACCGGAGAAGTTCTCTACCATGCCTCACTCAATGAAGTGAACGTTATCCACCAGCCTACGGAAGCAGCAAGAAGCCACCAGAACACCACCAGTAGTTTTTTTGTGCATTTCTTTCTATGAAGTGACAACAATCTATGACCAATAAGGAATGGTAAGATATGTCATTACCATTTGGATAATCTACTTTCTGTTGGGTTATACATATATTGATTCTTAACATCATTCATCCTTTCACAAGTTTGCTTTAGCAAAACATCCTTTACCTGGGTCTGCTTCAGGAAAATATTCTTTCATATGACTGCTTTGGCAAAACAATCCTTTCACCCATGTGCCGACCAACACACCATCTGACATAACTGATTTTCCAAAGATAACCAGAAGTTTCTACTTCAAGAGGAAATTCTGGGATAAGGGAGGCTATAGGAAGTCTATGAGATTGACTCTTCTGAGATTTCTACCAGCAAAGAATGGGGAGACTGAAATGACCACCTCCTGGGCCTAGGCAGGACTTCTGGTTTAAGGAGGGTAATATCAACCAACTCATAAACTAATCAACACAAAATTTGTCCCACCTACAAGATGCGCAGGAACAAAGATGAAGCAGAAACTGAGGGAACTGCCAACCAATGACTGCCCTAACTTGAGACTCATTTCAAGGGAGAGAGACAACCCCTGAAACAAATAATGATACCCTCTTATGCTTGCAGACAGGAGCCTAGCGTAACTGTCTCCTGGGTAGTTTCATTTAGCATCAGATGGAAAAAACCATCTGATTTGGCAGAGCCCATAGCCAAAAATCAGATGGAGTTTTGGGATACTTGTGGAAAAGTAGGAGACAGGATTGAGCAAGCTGGAGGGGTCAAGGACACCATAAGACCTACAAAGTAAACTAACTTGGGCCCATGGTGGCTCACAAAGGCTGAACCACCAACACCAGTGGAGCATGAAGGGTCTAAACCTAGGCCTGAACACATTTCTATCAAATGTGCAGCTTGGACTTCGTGTGAGTTCCCTAACAATTGTAGCAGGGGCTGTCTATGACTCTATTACATACCTGTGGATCCCCTTCCCCAACCTGGATTGGTTGAGCCTCAGTGGGGGAGGATGCCTTAATCCTGTTGGGACTAGACGTGCCAGGGTGAGGTGGAGTTGATGGGGTAGAACTTTGTAAGGGTGTGATTGGTAGGAGAGAAGGAAGGAGGTTGCAATTTGGTAGCAATTTTGAAAAAAGAAAGAAAGAAAGAAAGAAAAAGGAAACATTATTCCAATACATCCTAGGCCTAGATCTCAGACAAAATCAACAACCAAGACAAGCAAAAGAAACACTAATAGGTATGCATGGGCACACACACACACACACACACACACACACACACACACACACACACACACACACACACGTGCATGTATCTTCAGGAAGCTAGCAGGATGCTCTCAAAGCCTAGCCCCTAGTGACACACTTCTTCCAACAAGGCCATACCTACTCCATCAAGACTATGCCTCTAATGCCTCTAACAGTGTTACTCTCTGGGCCAAGCATATTCAAACTACCATAACCTGTGAGCATACAAATATGTATACACATTTGCAAAGTGTATAAACCAAAAATAAAATAAAAAGAACAAAGAAAGAAAAGAGAGATAATGTCCTAGAGAGCTTAGTCGGGTGATAGGAGCTTGAGGCACAGTAGAAATATCATTCTATATTTTGTGATATCTGAACCATGGTATGATCAAGTGTAATCTATGATTTCAGGTGATCTTCTAGATGGGCCTTTAGCTTGCAACCAGAAGTACAAAGTAGAATTAAGATGTATGAGGGAGAATAATAAATAGTAAGACTTGTTCTTAGAAGTACTCCGTAGTCAAGTAAGACTTGGCAAATGGGTGCTGATTGTACCTATGTCTTCATAGTTGAATAAATCTTCAGTAAGTCACGGAAAAAGGATTATAAGATGAGAACACTAAAATGGTTAATGAAAAAAAGAGACACAGAAGTTAGTGATAAAGTGTCTGTATTTTAAATCCAGAATTTCTGGATTGCTGAACCTAAAAATTAAACTTTTGCTTTTTTCCCTGGTGAAAAGTATCACATATTTTGAGTAAATAAAATCCAGCTGTGACTTTAGATTGGTAAGTAAAGATGGATTAAAGATATCTCTGTGGTGTCCCGAGCAAAAAGCAGCAGCCTTAATCACATACACAGTGTGTTTTTTTAAGGCTGCGATAACATTTTAACAAATGGTGTGGCAGGCGTGGAGGTCTCCAGAGTAAAGTTACAGCTATATAAATAAGAGTTATTAAAATAAAATTAATGAATATAGAACATGTTTTATAAAGTGCAGCCATGGAAGCAAGAGAATGAGAAAAGGTAGAGAGCGCCTACATGTGTCTCCAGACATTTTCCTTTGCCTTGGTGGCTCTTTTATATACAAGATACTGTCAAACCAAGAAAGAAATCTTAGAGAAATGTTGACTAGAAAGCATATTGTTAAGCTACCTACAAAGATAAAATGTCCCTGACGGAGAATCACAGATGTAGAATACATAGGTTGTACCATGTAATTCATTACTAGTAATAGTTTTACACTTTTAAAATTTCTATTAAGATAAAAACATGCTTTGTAATGTATATACTTAACAATATAATTAAACTTTTGATAAATGTTGACAGCATTATAGCCATAGCGAAGCACAAATTTTAAAAAAAAATTATGTGAGAGATTTCCTCATATTCCTGCAGTGTGATTTTACTTCTCATAAATATGACATGATCACAGGAAATTATCTTTGTCTATTTATGAATAGCATATATTGGAATCATCTCAAAATACTTCCTTTCAGTCCATAGCTACATTTTCAATTTCCTAAATGTGTTTCGATATATTTTAATTTTAATGAAGTTAGCTCTATTTCTTTTTTTCAATCATTTTATCTAAGAAATAGTGGTTTTTTTCAATGCAGAAATATATACAGCGGTCTAGCAGATCTATAGTTTAGACTCTGATGGGTTTTTTTTTTTTCATTACAAATAAACTTGCTTATCTGGCACAATGTCTCAATGCAGGTTAATTTCTCTGGACATATGTTTTAGATTATTTCAGTGGCCTCCATTTTCATTCATCCCTCTTATGACTATGTTGTCTTTGTTGAAATTAAATTGACTCTATAAATTCTCTTTCCCAAATTTTATATTTCAGCCAAACTTATTCTTTAAATATCTTCAGTGGCAGTGCTTTCATGTTAATGTTTCTAATTATATTTTTGTATTATTATCATTTTTCATTATTCAGTGAAGTTTCTTGACCATACATATATAATATATATATTATATATATTATATATTATATACATTATATAATGTTATATATTATATATTATATATTATATATTATATATTATATATTATATATTATATATTATATATTATATATTATATATTATATATTATATATTATATATTATATATTATATATTATATATTATATATTATATATTATATATTATATATTATATATTATATATTATATATTATGTAATGTTATATTATATATATTTTATATATAATGTTAATTTCACTACATTGGTCATTTTGAGCAAGTTTCAATTTTCAGAGGGTGCACCACCTTGGAGAAACATCGGCTGCCAGGGCAGTGGCAGCAGAGCAGTGGTGGCAGTGGTAGACCGCAGAGGTGGCAGAGGCAATTCCCCCTCCCTGCTCGTGCCCTTTCCTCTTCTCTTAAACCCTCCCATTGGGCTGGGCCAGAGATCTTCTCGGATAGCCTCCAGGACACGGAGGGCTGGAGTTTATATTTATCAAAGAAAAACATAAAGCAAAGTTATCTCAATTCTGAACATCTATACCCCAAATACAAGTGCACCCTTATTTGTTAAAGAAATATTGCTAAAGCTTAAATGATATATTGAAACCTACACAATGAGAGTGGGATACTTCCATACCCCACTCTCACAAACTGACAAGTTATCTTAAACAAAAACTTGATCATATAGTAAGCCACAATGCAACAGATACAAGAAAATTGAAGTGGCACCTTGTATCTTATCAGGTAAACATAGATTAAAGCTGCACTTCAACTATAACAGAAACACCAGCAAGCCCACATTCTCATGGAAATTGAACAACTCTTCCCTCAATAATCTCTGGATCAGGGAAGGAATAAAGAAAGAAATTAAAGACCATCTACAATTCAATGAATATGAAGACACAGCCCACCCAAATTTATGGGACACATTGAAAGCGGTTCTAAGAGGAAAGCTTATAATATTAAGTGCCCCCTTAAAGAAATTAGAAAGTTCTCATACCATCAATTTAAAAGTACATGTGAAATCTCTAGAAGCCAAGAAGGAGGAGGAGGACAAAAAGGAGGAGGAGGAGGAGAAGAAAAAAACACACCAAGAAGAAGTAGAATGCAAGAAATACTAAAAACCAGGGCCAGAATCAATCAGCTAAAATCAAAGAGAACAATGCAAATCATTAATGAAACCATGAGTGGTTATTCGAGAAAATCAACAAAGTAGAAACAACTTTAGTCAAACTAATTAAAAGGCAGAAAGTTGGTGCACAAATTAATAAAATCAGAAATGAAAAGGTAGACAGAAAAATTGACACACAGGAAAGTCTAAGAATCATTAGATCTTACTTAAAAGCCTGTACTCCACAAAATTGGAAATTTTTAATAAAATGGGTGCTCTTCTAGATAGATACTGCTTACCAAAATTAGTTGAAGATTAAGTAAACTATGTAAACAGCCCTGTAACCCCTAAAGTAATAGAAGCAGTTATTAAACATCTTCCAACAACAACAACAACAACAACAACAATAACCACCTGGGGGCCAGATGGTTTTAGTGCAGAATTCTACCAGATTTTCAAAAAAGAACCCATACCACCGATACTCCTCAAACTATTCCACAAAATAGAGAAGGAACAATGCCAAACCCATTTTATGAATCCATACTAACCATGGTACCAAAACATAACAATTTACATATTAGAAAAGGATGTACACGTACACTAACCCTACCTCTAATGAAATGTTAATATCTGTTGGGTCTGGCATGGCAGTGTAAAAGGTGGTGTGGCACAGTTCCTGGCCCTAGAGCATCACCAGGCCATTGATCCCAGCTTGTGAACTGATCTACTCTCTCTATTAATTTACTTTCATTCTCTCTTTTGGGGGAATATACTTCTCCATTATTCAGAGTTAGTCACACATTAATAAGTGAAATAGAGGCAGGTCTCAGAAATGGGAGATGGAAGTGTTCATGAGGCTGGGGAGGATGAGGAAAAAAACCTGCTTAGCTTTTAGATCCATTGGAATATATCTAGACAACAAACCCACAGAGGCTATAAATACTACACTGTCCTGTATAGAATTTTTCCATTGTAAGTCTTTGCCTTGAATTTGGAATTGTCAGGAGATACATGTAACACCTGGTCCAATGACTGGTGCATTAATTAGTCAGGGTGAATTTGGGGCCATCAAGGTTAGAGAGTTAAAATGATCTCAAGAAGATTGGGCATAGAGAGAAAAAGAAGGAATCTATTAAAAAAAACAAATGATAAATGGGTTTATTTTATAGAGGAAAGGCTTATATATGGTGAAACTATGAAACTAATAGTGTTAGGATTGTATATGAAGCTACGGAATTGCTAGGTTGACAAAACAAAGATTAGAGAATTAATGGATGATGTAGAAGTATCTAAAAAGTTAGTGTTTCATTCTCCTTGCTAACTGAAGGATTAGAGATGACAATACATTTTAAAGCTTTGTAAGAAGTTATTTTAACTTAAACACTCTGTCACATATCGGTTCTTACATGAAAACAGATGGTAACATTGCTGTCTGATATAAAATGTAAAAAGTACAAGGAAAAGAGCTTTTGGCTTGTGTTTAGTTTGAGTCTTTAAAGAAGCAGGGGTTGGAACTAATGATCTAGGATACAAAAATATGTAAATAGATTTCTAAAAACTATTAAACGTGTTCAAAGCCTTGATGATGTAGCTGTAGTAAATAAAAGACTTGTTCAGGCTTTCTGTTAGGGAGAAGAAAAAGGAATTTTTCAAAGGGAAAGAAAAAATAATGAAAATAGGAGAAGGATGAATGATGAAAATTCTTGGCTAAAGAGAGAACTCTTGAACTGACAGCTCGCATCCACTACTGACACCAAGTCATTATTGAATCAATGTTGCTCCCATTCCTGCCTTTCACAGGATCCTCCTCATGCTATGGCTGGACCATGTTAAATATCTAAAACTTACAAAGAACTCAAAAATTTAGACTCCAGCAACCCAAATAACCCAATTTAAAAATGAGGTACAGAGCTAAATAGCGAACTCTCAAAACAGGAATATCAAATAACTGATAAGGACTTTAAAAACATGTTCAAATCCCTTAGTCATTCCTAAGGAAAATGCAAATCAAAATAAATATGAGGTTCTATCTTACACCCATCAGAATGGATAAGATCAAAAACTTAAGAGATTACATATGTTCATGAGGATGGGGAGCAAGGGAACACTTCTTCATTACTGCTTGCAGTGCAAACTGGAACAACCACTTTAGAAATCAATTTGTTGATTTCTCAGAAATCTGTGAATAGTTCTATCTCAAGATTCAGTTATAGCACTCCTGGGCAGATACCCAAACTATGTTCCATCGTATCATAAAGGCATTAGCTCACTTATGTTCATAGCAGATTTATTTTTAATACCCAGAACCTGGAAACAACCTAGATACCACTCACCTAAAGAATGGATTAAAAAATGTGGCACATCTACATAATTGAATATTATTCGGGTATTAATACAAGCAAAGGCATGAATCTCGCAGGCAAATGTATTCTGGAAATTGAGAATATCATGCTGAGTGAAGTAACCTAGTTCCAAAGGACATGTACAAAGTGTATTAACTTATAAGTATATATTAGTCATAAAATAGAGTGTATAGTAGCTATACTTTACAAAGCCAAACAAACTAAACAAGAGGGAAGGCCCAAATGAGGATGCTTGAATCTCAGTTAGCAGGGGGAATAAAGTAGTCATAAGAAGGAACTGATGAGAGAGGAGATGTGAAGGGGTTTAATCATTAACTTTCTTTTATATTTCTTAGTACATTTATTTTATAGAAGAAATTCTGATTTTTATCACCAGAGTTTCAAGCCGTTTAGATGAATGCAAGATTGTCCTGGTTATAGGACAATCTATTTGAGTATGTAATCCTTAGTCATATTTCCTTGATCAACATGTCTACTTTTATATCAGTACCACGATATTTTGATAACTATGGCCTGCCAAAGATGGTGAGACCTCCTTCACTGTTCTAATTGTTAAGTATTTGTGTGTGTGTGTGTGTGTGTGTGTGTGTGTGTTGGATCTTTTGTGCAACCATGTGCATTTTAAATTTTTATTTTTCAAATACTGTCAGGAAGTATGTTGGAATTTGGAGGGGCTTGCATTGACTTTGTAGATTTCCTTTAATCCAAGCAACCCAAGAACATGGGAGTTCTTTTCATCTTCTGCTAACTTTTATTTATTTCTCTTATATTTTAAAGTTTTCCTTGCTCAAATAGTTCAGTTTCTTAACCAGGTTTATTATTGCTATTGTATTTTAGTTTTTTATAGCAAAAATATTGGTTTCCTAGATTTTTTTGTATTTGCATTCAATACTAGAACTTGTTTTATTTCTTCAACATCATGGTTGTGTGTATTACTTGTGGTTTCTATTGCTGTTGGCCATTAGCTTTATTCCACTGTGGTAAAATACAAAGATATTCAATTTCCTTGTTCTAGTTGAAACATAATTTTTGTCTCTTTGGTCTATGTTAGTGTGCTCCTGAGAAGAGTGTGTAATTTAACATTTGGATGTCCTATAGAAACCTGCCAGATCTATGTAATTTACAATATAATTTAACTCTATCATATGTCTCTTCAGATTGTGTGACTGATCTCTCTGATGGCGAAAAGAGAATACTGAAATCATCTGCTGTGATTATTTTCTGGATATTCTCTTGCTCTGTGCCTAGTAGCACTTATTTTACGAAATCCAGTGCACTAAAGTTTCATGCATATATATTTAGGATTGTAATGTTCTCCTGATAGATTGTTTCCTTGATCTCTCTGAAGTACTATAGAACTGTTGCCAGCTCTTCTGATTAGATGAGAGTTGAAGAATATCTAATGTATTACAATAACAATTCCTGCTTCTCATCTGGTTCCACTTGCTTGGAACATTTTCCCTATCTATTCTTGATGGTCACATACATCTTTTTCATTATGAATTTGAGAGCGCTGATCATCAAAGCTAATGAAAGAGCTATATTAATTCCTGCAATTTTACTTACCTGTGGTGTTTGTTTTCTCAGTTCCACTTCATGTAATTTTGACTAAATCTCTCCCTTTCCCTCTCCCTCTCCCCTTCCCTCTCTGCCTGCCCTTCTCTCCCAAACTCTGCTCTCTCTGACTCTTATGAAGCTTTTATTCTCCCGTCAAAGTGATATTCAATTATCTTTGCTTGGGCCTTTCTTCTTGTTGAGCTTCTTGGGGCCTGTAGGTGTAGCCTGGGTTTCCTGTATGGCCAATATTCACTTATAACTGATTATATACCATGTTCTTTTAGGTCAGGGTTTCTTCATTCAGGAGGATATTTTCTTTTTTTTTTTTTTGGTTTTTTTTTCGGAGCTGGGGACCGAACCCAGGGCCTTGCGCTTCCTAGGTAAGCGCTCTACCGCTGAGCTAAATCCCCAGCCCCAGGAGGATATTTTCTACTTCCATTCATTTCCCTGCAAAATTGATTTCTTTGTTTTTAATAGCTGAATACTAGTCCAATATGTACATATATATATATATATATATACACACACAAACACACACACACACACACACATATATATATATTAGATATTAGATGATATGTTATTTATTTAGATATCTGTTAAATCCATTTGGTTCAAGGTATCTATTAGTTTCATTGTTTATTTCTGTTTTGATGAGCTATCAATTGGTGAGCATGGGGAGTTGAAGTCCCCCACTATGATTGTGTGGGTTTCAGCATGTGATTTGACCTTTAGTAAATTTTTTTTATAAATTTGGGTGCTGCTGCATTTGGGGAATGGATGCTTAGAATTGAGAGGTCTCCTCAATTGACATTTCCTTTGATGAGTATGAAGTGTCCTTCCCATTGCCTTTGACAACTTTTGGTTGAAAGTCTATTTTTATATATTAGAATGGCTTCTCCAGGTTTTTGGAGGAGAAGGAGGTCTGTTTGCTTGAAAAACTTTTTTTCTAGCCCTTTATTCTGTGTTTGTTGCTGAGGTGTGTTTCTTGTATGCAGTAAAATGATGGATACTGTGTTATGTAACCAATCTGTTGCCTTGTATTTTTTATTGATAAATTGATTCCATTGATGTGACAGATATTAATGATCAATGATTGTTAGTTTCTGTAATTTTTATGTTGGAGGTATTACTGTGCATGTGTGAGTGTGTGCATGTGTGCGCGCGCGCGCGTGTGTGTGTGTGTGTGTGTGTGTGTGTGTGTGTGTGTGTGTTTTCTCTTCTTTTGGTATATTGTGAGATAACTAACTTCTTGTACTTTGGGAGGTGTAGTTACCCTCCTTGTATTGGAGGGTTTTTTTTTCCTAGTATCGGCTTTAGGACTAAATTAGTAGAAAAATATTGCTTAAATTTGTTTTTGTAATGGAATATCTTGATTTGTCCATCTATGGTGATTATAAGTTTTTTGGGGTACTCTGTACTGGCATCTCTTGTGGTCTGCAACACAATTCTCTAGGATCTTATGTCTTATAGGATCTTTGTTGAGATGTCAGGTGTAATTCTGATAGGTCTGCCTTTATATGTTACTTGTCCATTTTCCTCTTATGTTTTACAGTTCTTTCTTTGTTTTGTACACTTAGTGTTTTGATTATTATGTGGTGGGAGAATTCTCTTTTCTGGTCCAAAGTAGTCTTCTATAAGCTTCTTGCATATTTTCAGCCATCTATGTTTTTTAGATTGTGGATGTATTCTCCTATAATTTTCCTGAAGATGATTTCTGGCCCTTTGGACTGGGAATCTTTACACCCTTCTATTTCTATTATTCTTAGGTTTGGTCTATTTATTGTGTCTGAAATATTTTGAGGTAGGAACTTTTTCCACTTAGAATTTTCTTTGAGTGACTTATCGATTTCTTCAATGGAATTTTCTATGCCTAAGATTCTCTCTTCAATCCCTTGTATTCCATTAGTGATGCTTGTGTCTGTAGTTCCTATTTTCTTTCTTAGGTTTTCTATCTTTAAGGTTGCCTCCATTTGCAGTTTTCTTACTGCTTTTATTTCTGTTTTAAGATCTTGGGCCACATTATTCATTTCCTTTGCCTCGTTGATTGTACTTTTCTGTATTTCTTTAAGGAGTTCACGTCTTTTCTGTTCAAAGGTTTCTACCTGTTTGATAGTTTTTCCTTGCATTTCTTTAAGGAAATTATTTATGTCTTCTTTAAAGGCCAAAATCATCTTCATGAGATGGGATTTAAGGTCTTAGTCTTGCTTTTCATATGTGTTAGGCAATCTAGGACTTGCTGTAGTTATAGAACTGGGTTCTGATCTGCCATATTATATTGGTTGTTTATTAATTATGTTCTTTAGTTTGCCTTTTGGCTACTGGTTGTCTCTGGTTTTGGCTAACTTGTTTGTCACAGATCAAAAAGGCCTCCCAGAAGGCAGGTGAATCTGTGGGAATATCCCTAATTTCTTCACTCTTCTTTCTTGGATACACTTGCCATTTTCTTCAATCTAAAGTAACCGTTTATAAAAATCCTATATAGGGTTAGCTTGGTGGCGTTAAATCCCATGATCCTGCATTTATAATGACAAAAGTGTGTGTGTGTGTGTGTGTGTGTGTGTGTGTGTGTGTGTTACTTCAATCAAAACAGTTATTTTTTAACTAGGTGTTGTAATTTAGGGTGAGATATATAGTCTCTTGACTCTTGTCTTACATTGGTCCCAGAATCTGGCTTTTAATGACATTATGGGGGAGGGAGCAGGGATGTTATTCATATAGGTTTACTTTTATGAGTGTCATGGTTTTTCTCTCTTATAGCTTTTAATAGCCTGTCTTTGTTCAGTACCTTGGCTATCATATTACATAGGGAAGTTTTTTATTGTTGTTGTTCTATATGGCCCTACTTAGTGTCTAAGAACTGAGAACAGTAAGAACTGAGAACTCAGCCTTAGAACTGAGTTAGGGTATGTTTTTATTGAAATCCTCTATTTTCTATAAATGACACTGATTTTTTTCTTTCTCTATATTGTTCAGAGGTTTTTGTCTATTTATAATGCCCCATTTCCCTGCATGCTCTGCTCATGAGTTTTTAGATGTATCACTTTAATTGGATGAGTAATGTAATTGAATTTCATCTCTCATATTTTGCTTTCCACTTGCACTTCCTATTGGTGAGAATTTCCTTTGAGTTTCTAAATGTTTTTAATTTTTCTTTATTTATTAAAATTTAGTGCATGTATACAATAAAGTGTGATCACACCTAGTCCCCACCTTCAACACCCAAGCATTCCCATACCTGTCAAATAAGCTTCCCTGCCAATTTCATGTCTTTGCTAAATAAAGAAACTTAGTGTTTGTGTTTTAGTCTAATTATTAGAACATGAAGACATACCAATAACTATATCCTCAAAAATAATGATTCTCCCTTCACCCACTACACACACACACACACACACACACACATATATATATATATATATATATATATATATATATATTTTCCACTGACTTCCACCTACCATAAAAGAGATCAAAGAGGAAGTTTCTCTGTTGGATTGAAATTGGTTTCTCTGTGTTCTACACCTAAAATGTGTGACACCTTCAGAGCTAAAGTTATACTATCTTGTTATGGTGGGTAGCTGTAGAAAGCAACATATTCACCGATAGACCTGGAGAAACAAGGAATGCTAATGATATAGGGTTGCCTCTACAAGGAAGAAAAATTATACATCTTTTCTACCCAGAAGTCTGAGAGTATATTTCAAAGTATTAGGAGCTGACATTTAGGAGCTGGGGTAGACTGAGGCCTGAAGGGGTTCATTGGAGGAAGAAAATACTGTTCAATACAGTCTGAATATTTTCTCACCTTGGTTTGGGGAGAGACAGTGAAAAGAGGTATCCACAGAGGGCCTTTCATAGTGTTGGATATGATAACATCAGGGGTTGGGGCTGTGTCTAAAGGAACAGTAGAAAAATAGAAAATCTACAGACAGCCTACATGTTTTCCTGGCAGAAGTGCTCTGTGAGTTAGCAGTGAGTATCTGCTGGAGTTGAAGGCTATGTGGGATAAAGCAAAAAGTAGTAAGAGGGAGGTTAGGAAGGAAAGTCTGTGAGACCCACAGAAGATTTGGGTAGAAGGGGAAGGAAGGTTACAGGCAGAGAGAGGAGGTGTTCTGTTTGGTGGAGAGGAGAGAGTAAAATTGAAGGTCTTCAGTGAGGTTATCTATTTCTCTGTCCTGCTCAGCTGCTGTGTTCACAAGAAATGCTTACTGATGGTGGAGTCTTGGATACTAGGATGCTTGGGAAATGAAAGGAGAAGACCTTTTTGATCTATTGGGGATGGGTTCCACAAGGAAAGGGAGATTGCAAGAGATGTTCTGCTACAGAGTTGGCGATGAGGCTGGCGGGATTGGAACCACAGGAGATGACGAGGTGAAGATCTAACTTTAGGTTATCTGCTTCCCTGATAGGAGACCTCATTTATATTCTTGATGATGGCTGTTATGACTTTATATTTGAAGTTTTATTTCAGTTTGGGTTTCCTTCAAAATTTTTATTTGTTCAAGTAATTCTATTTCTTGTAAGTTGAATTGTCTTTCTTATTCCATTCAAAAATTTGTTTTCTCAGTATTCATTCCAGCATTTATTCATATCCTCCTTGAAATCATCTATAATTTCTGTTTTAGCTCATTATTTTATGTGTCGTTAAAGTGGTTTTCCTTGGGGATTGTTGTTATGACAGTAGCAATATTTGGAAGCAACATGTTGTTTCTGTTTTTCATATTGTATTTGGGGGTTGGAATCTGTAACTAGGAAATTTTTAGCTCTTTTATTATGGAAATGTCCTGCATTCATTGAGTGCATTTAGTTCTTACGTCCTACTACCCCAGAGAGGCAGAGTTGGATGGTACCCATTATGTGTCACTAAGTAGTGATAGGTGATTTGGGCAACAGATTTGCCCTAGCTTAGCTTTAGAAAGGTGCAGCTTTCAACTATTCGGATGAGTCTTTGTATGTATCCTTTGTGCAATGATGCAGAAGCAGAGAGATAAAGGCAAGGTTTAGCAGTGGGGTGTTCAAGCCATTAGCATAGGGCAACTCACAAGGGGAGAATCCCAATTAAAAGACACGAGGAGTAGATGATAGATTCCCTTGGAGTGAACAAGAGGGCCACAGCTAGGATTTGGGGATGGGGTACCTGAGAGGAAAGCACAAATGTCTACATGTTTTTGTCATAATGTGCAAGTACTCGAGGATATAGACTGCTGAAAACACTTAAGGGATCCATCCTGATTTTCACTGTATAACATGAAAAATAAATTTTTTGTTATATATCTTCATGGGTGAAACAATGAAAGCAGTTGCACCTTGTGGATTGTTATCTAAATGCAGGTAAGAGCAGGCATGAGATAAAGCAAGGCCTATGATTGGGCAGTGAAAAAGTAAGGTGGGCACAGAATTTTGGAGAGAGGAGAGAAAGAAGGAGGAAGAATTACCAAGATGGAGGCAGAGAAGCATGACCCAGATCTGTGTGGCCTTAAAGGTGGTCTCTGTATGAGACTTGCATGGCAGTGACTGCTTTGGGAACTAGATGGATGGTTGCTGATGGGAGTTGTCATGGAGGCAAAGAATACTTCTCATGGGGTACATTTTTATAGGACAATTTGTTTTATGTAGGTGGGCAGTTTATATCAATAATAATTGGTTTAGAGCTTATCGTGTGGAAGGTTTTGTGGGGTGAGAAGTTACGGATATAAATCTGATTGATAAATTACAAGTTTCTAGAGTTTTGATCTTACTGGAATACTGAGAATTGTGACTGTAACAACAGGGAGTGGATGCTGGGGATATGAGCAGGGTCTACAAGAGAGCCATGAGATAGGGAGTCTATGAGCCATGAAATAGGTGGTCTCTGTATGTGAGTTGGGCAGCAGTGACCCACCTTGGGAACTAGATGGATGGTTGCTGATGGGGCTAGTCATGAAGGCAGAGAGACCACCAGAGACAGAGAGTAGCCAGTGGCGCATGATATGGAAATTTGAGACTCTTAGTGAGATGTTTTGCTGATTGAGATGAAAATACCCTACAGATGCCATATAGCCCACCGCTGCTGGCAATAGTGTGGGATGGTGCATTTAATTTTTATTATTTACTACAACAGTACCTGGGAAATTGAGTCATCTCAGTTCTGTACAATTGAAAAATGATACCCAAATATTTTGATCAGTATTGTAATATAAAATTTGATGATTACATCCAAAGGTAAAATTAAACTGAAGCGTTATTCAGAAAAAAAGAAGATACCAGAAATACAATGCTATGTTTTAAATAATCACCATACCTTGGCTGTAGTCTGTCTCAAAGAAAGATTGGCTTCCAAAGTACTTATATTAAAAAGTGATGGAATATTTATGAGGTTTCTAGGCCATTCTGGGGATGTTCTTCTCATATAAATTTAAGGTAGTTATCTAAGGTAGCATGCCTTAGAAGCCCTTCCTTCAGAAAGATATACAAAAACAAGATTGGTTCCTACCCACCCTCTGGTTTCGTGCCTTGCCACTTGATTCATCCCTCAGAATTATTCCTGACTCCATGCTACCTAGTGTGTGATCTTCATCAGCTGAGCAAGAACTCAACAAATAGATTCATTTAGTTAATAATGTACATAGACACAGTCATTTTGTTATACTAATATACTAAGTTATCATTCTTAAGTAAAACATCTACTCTAGATTAATTCAGTGCTAATTTGCAAAGCCTATTTCATAATTATATTCTGTTTCATAATACATAAAAGTAATACTGCATTTATATCTTCTGTCTTTTTCTTCTGGAAATTCACTCTCCTGAGGAGGTCCCTTCAGGCATCATACAGGAAAGCAAACTTCAGGAGGAGACAAGAATGAAAACTCACTGCAGATTGCAACCCGGATCAAACTTTGTAGAGTGTAATAATTGACAGCTCATTCCCAATTTCTTAAATGCCAATACAATATTGAAAAAAAGACTTCTGGTGTAATGTAATTTCCATTGCACAAGGAAGCATAAATGCATTGAAACTCAACTTGTGATATATGCTGTTTCTTACAAGAAGAAGAATTCTAGAGATATGCTCAAGAATATAAAGAATATAAAGGCTCAAGAATCATGTCTGATCACAGTCATACAGATAGTGTAGAGCTATGCTGGGATATTAACTAGCTCTTGCCAGGGTTGTGGGAGATTGGGGCAGCCTCTAGCTTGTGGAGTCATTTACATTGGTCACCAATATCATTTCTAGGTCCTGGTTGTAGAAGCTTGATATGTCCTGGGCCATCAGATAATGCAGATCATCAAGTTGTCCATCACTTCCAATTCTCAGCTTTCTGTATAGAAAAAGCGTTTCATCTTTCTCATTGGAAAGACAATCCTATGCCTAACAGTACTCTGGAGATCTATTGGCTCAAAGACTTCATATTAAGCTCCCAATTTGACTAATGTAGTTAATGGCTGATTTGTATTTCTGATACAAAGATTATATCCATGATTTATTTCATTCATTCAATAGACATATTTAGATGCAATAACCTCTGATCTCAGGCGACTAATGCTACAATGATGATTTCAAAGAGTTGCTAGTGATATAAGCTTCTAGCTATATCATTTTATAAGATGTGTGTCATGATGTACATATGATTGTTGTAGACAAGTATAAAACTTTTGATTTCTGCAGTCTAGATTTTAGGTAGACAATTATAGGTAGCACCAATACTGATCTCACAAGTCTTAGAGCTTTAAAAGCAGTGGTGAATAACAAGGAACTATGGAGATCCTATATTATCTCTTTATCATTGAGACCATATCATCAAGGATTAGGCTATAGAATTATTTGCCTCATATGACATCTAAAATAACTTTGAAAGAATAGGGTATTTGTTCAAAAAAGAATGATAGAAACCAGAAAATTACATAGAAATAATTATTCAGATAAATTTATTTTTAACCAATTAACTGATTGTGACAAGATGAATTTTTACTAAAGATTGTTGACTGTCTTCTTAAAAATATAAATAATCTTTTACTTATAAGCTTTGATTTTACTTACTTAACCAGGTATATTTAAATCTTGTATCATAAAAATATCCCTCACATAAAGGCATGAACAAAGGTTTGTAATTCCCAGATAGATTACTGAAGACAGACCTAAGTAAGATTAAACAAAAATTTAATCTACTAGGTAAATATATTTATTGTCCTTAGTTCCATAGTACAGAGGACAGAATACTTAGAGTAATGTAGGTGGCACCAAACAGCTACAGCACTCTTAATCCCAAACTCACTGTGTATGACAATGTAATGACAGCTTCATCATGGAGTCTATTTTTCACTATTTATATAATCTAACATTTCACAATGTCACTTGCTACTGAAAGAGTAATTATTCATTAAGACCTTGTGAACATTATCTCTCTTCTTCTACTACATGTACTAGTATTACATGTCACTAGCCCAATTATTTTTATAAACCTATACATAACTATATTATTCTGTTAAATTAGTTACTATGATGACTTGGACAAAGAAATCTCTATTTCAAAATTGTGTTGAGATGGTCATATGATACACTGAAGAAATGAATCTATATCATAGTGCGGACCCTATATGTAGTTCTTTTTCTTCTTAAACAATGCCCCTTATATCTTGGAAAAGTATGTTCATAATATTTATATGAAAATTGGACAGCAAGCTACTTCAATAGTCATTTATTCTTAATAGTTTAACAATTATTGTGTATCTTAGTATCTAACCCACTTCAATACTCCTTGCCAATAACCAAATCAGAAAAGTCTTCCTTCTTGCCAGGGCAGTTACATTTCTTCAATCTTGTTTAACACCTCAGCAGTGAGATAAATCATGTTTGAAGCCAACAAAAAAATCAGAATAAAAACTAACTAAATTATTTTTTTATAATTTTATAATTAGTTGTATAATCTTATATTTTTGCTCTTTGAGAATATCATGCAAGTACATAATTATTCTGAATATTTTATCATCTCCTCCCAAATCTCCTCCCCACTCCTATTGCCAGGCTTTATCACTCTTTCCAGTCCATTTACTAGGTTTGTGAGTTGATTTTGCTTTGTGATTCACTATCATGGGAGAGCATTGGATTGCAAGTATCCATTGGAGCCTTGTAGGACTTCAGTGGGCCACTCACACAGATTAGAATTATACCTATTACATAACAAAACTTTTTATAGATGGTAGAAAAGACAACAAAGCAAGACATAAAAGAATACCATATTATGACTAAGAATAGGATGAGGAAGGTACTCTTACAGAAATACCATTACATTCTACTGTCATATATTCCATGTGAATTCAGAAAGATCCTTGGATTCTCCACCTATGTAAATATTTTATAATAATATGCTAGCATGGTACAGGGAAGGCGTAAGATGTAGATTGAACAAAAATGCCCCGAAAGACCTATAGAGAATGGCACTTATTAAGAACAGTGGCTTGGTTTCAGCAGATGGAGTGGATATGTCAATAGAAGGTGGCCTTTGAGGTCTCAGAACCTCAAGCCTGGTCAGTTTGTCACCGTCACTTCATGCTGCCTGCAGATCCAGGTGGAAAATTCTCAGCTCCTTCTCTGGAGCCATGCCTGCCTGTATACCACCATCTTTTCATCAGGATAATAATGGACTAAACATCTGACCTCTAAGACAGCCCCAATTAGATGTTTTCCATTCTAAGAGTTGCCATGACCATGGTGTCTCTTCACAACACTAGAACCTTAACCAAGACAAGTCACTACTTCATGTATCTGAAGAGGAATGCTAGACATATTTCAAATCTTATTACGTTCTAAGAAAATAAAATAAAAACATGTAACCACAATTACCCTGTTAAATATCATTTCAATCACCATAGTCAAACATCATTAGTTTTTATTGCTTGGTAATTTTTAAATTCATTTTTAGAAATAGTGTTTAATGGAATACAGGGGAGAATTTCTATTTATTTCCTATAATTAACTTTAGAAGATGAGAAACCTGCTCTAATTTGTTAAACCACAGGAGGAAAGAAAGGCAAGGAACAACAATGCCAACAAGTTAAACTACAAGACATAAAAAGAGCCTTGAGAGAAACTAAGTGCTATAACAAAGGGGAAAAATTATTTGCTGAGAGGACATTATGAGAGAAAGTTTTTAGATTCAAATTGGGCTGTTACTTCGCACGATGGCTGTCATTTGGCCAATGTTCCACTATAGTTAGATAAATTAAATGAGTATTACAGATAATATGGTTTTGTGTATTTTCCTATAACTATATCAAAACTACCTGGACAATAACATGATATTGCATTTTAATACAAAAAAATCTTATGAATAAAAATTTATATGAAATTAGGACTTGAATTTAGATTTAGAAAAAATATTTTAAACAGATAAGTTGGTACCAACTAAAGATGTGTTTGGGTTTTCATTTTTCATGTTTTTGAGTTTGTGTAATGATCAATACTATTGTTCTTCTAACTTGTTTTCTTTTGCTTGTTCCTTTTCTAATGTTCAGTTTATTTTTCGGGTCAGTTATAAATCATCTAGTAATTCCTGCCTACAGATTGTTATTACTAAACCTGACATTTTTCAACCCTTGAAGAGAAAAATATTGTGTAATAAATGAATGGTATGTAAATTCTGGATATTTTTATTTATACAGAAAACCCACCATTATAGAGAGATAAAAATGTTGACACTTAAGAACATATATTTCCTCCTTGATAGTGACCACAACTTCACCTTCAAATTGAGATTGTTATCATCTTGTTCTATATTTGATTCTGAGTTTATAACTCTGCTAGAAGACAAGTTTTGATGTAAATCTTAACACATGCAAATTTGGATTAAGCATGCTTCATTGTTTTATTCAAGAATATTTGAAATTTATTAAAATGTTTCATGTGGCAGGAGAGTAGTAAAGAATTTGAATGAGAGTGTAATTTGTATCTGCTTTTCATTATTATAACTATGAAATGAATATCTCCCTTAAAGTATGTATTCTTCAATATGTTATTTTGTTAACAGAGAGTAAGTCATTAAGAATATTAAATAGCTAGAAACTCTCAGATAAAAAAATTTAGAAGAAAAATGAGAATGAGAATCAGTTAAGTGTTCTATGGATATTTAGTTTTCAACTAATAATTAGATTGTAAAAGCTTTTATATGTCAGTTATATAATTGTTTTATCAAAATAACCTTGAATGACTGAAAATAAAATACTTGTTTGTATATATTTATCAGATTACCTCAACTAAGATTTAAAAAGTAATCAAATGCTTACAAAAGCTACTTACCCAAGGCAATTTTATTAAACTATATTACACCCAAATTTATCTTATGTAATTTTTGAGTCCGGATCAGAAGTTAAAAGCCACAGTTAAATATTAGTCTCAAATATACATATCATCATGAAGTTCTAGTGCATCACTATAATCAATAAAAAAGAGTTTTAGAGCCGCCGACTATTTTATTAGAATCCCCAAAGATAATATTAACTTTGGGAACCACTTGTAAAGATTTATTAATCAACATCAGTTAAGATCCCATTCAATGAAGTGAGAGCACACTCCAAGTTCATGAGACTATCATGTTCATGTACGGACTGAAATATGTTTTTTTTTAATTGTACCCACTATTATGAGAGGCTATTCAAGATACTAGAATAAAGTATCAACCCCCTGCCTGTTGGAGTTTTATTTTCTATTCAACACTCAGGAAAGTTCCCAAAGGGGATTGGGTATTGGGAGTTTACCTAACCAGTAGCAAAAGTAAAGCAGACTTTCTTGAGACAAACATACTGAATATTGTCAATGACTCACATTGAATAAGAAAAAGAGAGTCTTGTAAATACTATACTTCAAGGCACCTTAACAGTGGGGCCATTGTCCTGAAATTGAAGAGAAGGGAAAATTAGTCCAGAGGTAGTGTTAGGAGCAAATTAGAGCATAGAAAATTTTTAATATAAAAGGGAATTCAATACTAAACATGGGGAGGTAATTTAGTAATTGGTAAAAGGGTGTAATGAAGAAACAAACATTTGAATAATGTGGTCCTAAATCAGCAAGTAAAAAGACCCATGACTATGTTTTTCTAATTGAAGACACTGTAGTTAGTTTTGGAGTGTGGAAAACTCAATGATTGAGAGTGAAATGGAAGATGACCAAGACAATTGTCAGTTAGATTATTTTAAAGCACAAATAAGCAAGATTGACATGAGCTTTAGAAACTGGAATGGTTGGAAATATGGCTTGGACAGATATACTAGATAAATATGTAAGTTTTCAAACCACAAAATTTTATAGATTTAGTTAAATCCAGGACAATAAGTAATTTAGCTTATCAAACAACAAAGTATTTTCTTTGGAAAAAATAATATTCCTGCAGATACATCTACAGCTACATATAGGTTTATCAGTGACTGGCATAATCTTTGAACTAGCAAAATCTAATTGCTCATATTGAAAGAATGTATGTGCTGTGATTAATTAGAATTCATTGCTATAGAAATTTTTGTCTCGTTGGGGATTTAGCTCAGTGGTAGAGCGCTTGCCTAGCAAGCACAAGGCCGTGGGTTCGGTCCCCAGCTCCGAAAAAATATAAAAGAAAAAGAAATTTTTGTCTCTTTGTCAGATCCTACTACAAAAGCCTAAACTCTACAAAACTAGAAAATCTAGATTAAATGGACAATTAAAAAAAATACCAGGAGGGTTGGGGATTTGGCTCAGTGGTAGAGCGCTTGCCTAGCCAGTGCAAGGCCCTGGGTTGGGTCCCTAGCTCCGGGAAAAAAAAAAAAACAAAAAAAAAAAAAACAGGTACCAAATTAAATCAGGATCAGATAAGCTGTCTAAACATTCCCATAACCCCTAAATAAATAGAAGCACTCACAAAAAGTCTCCTAACCAAATAAAGCCCAGAACCAGATACATTTAGTGCAGAATTTATCAGACCTTCAGACAAGACCTAATACCAATATTCTTCAAAATATTCCACAAAATAGAAACAGAAGGAACACTACCCAATCCATTCTATGAAGTCACAGTTATGTTTATACCTAAACCACACAAAGACCCAACTAAAGAGAATTTCGGATCAATTTCCCTTATGAATATCATTGCAAAATTACTCAAGTAAATTCTTGCACACCAAATCCAAGAACATATCAAAACAATCATCCATCATGATCAAGTATGCTTCATCTCAGGAATACAGGGATGGTTCAATATGTGGAAATTCACCTATGTAGTCCACTATATAAAAAAAAAACTGAAAGAAAAAAAAACACATGATCATCACAGTAGATGCTGAGAAATCAGTTGACAAAACTCAACACCCATCATGGGAAAAAGCCTGGAAATATCAAGAATTCAAGGCCCATTCCTAAACATACTAAAAGCAATATACAGGAAACCAGTAGCCAACATCAAAATAGAAACTTGAAGCAATCTTACTAAAATCAATGACTAGACAAGACTGCTCACTCTTTCACTAACTATTCAATATAGAACTTGAATTCCTAGCCAGAACAATTAGACAACAAAAATAGGTCAAAGGGATACAAATTGAAAACGAAAATGTCAAAATATCACTATTTGCAGATGATATGCTAGTACATTTAAGTCACCCCCAAAATTCCACATGAGAACTTCTAAACCTGAGAAACAATTTCAGCAATGTGGCTGGATATAAAATTAACTCAAACAAATCAGTAGCTTACCTTTACTCAAAGGATAAACAGGCTGAGAAAGAAATTAGGGAAATGATACCTTTCACAGTAGTCACAAACAATATAAAATACCTTGATGTGACTCTAAACAATCAAGTGAAAGATCTGTCTGACAAGAACTTCAAGTGTCTGAAGAAAAAAATTGAAGAAGATCTCAAAAGACAGAAAGATCTCCAATGCTCATGGATTGGCAGGATTAATAGAATAAAAATGGCCATCTTGCTGAATGCAATGTACAGATTCAATGCAAATCCCATCAAAATTCCAACTCAATTCTTCATAGAGTTAGAATGAGCAATTTGCAAATTTAATTAGAGTAACAAAAATCCCAGGATAGGGAAACCATTCTCAACAATAAAATAACTTCTGAGGGAAACCATCCCTGACCTCATGCTGTATTAGAGAGCAATAGTGATAAGAACTGTATATTATTGCTATAGAGACAGGCAAGCAGATCAGTGAAATAGAATTGAAGACCCAGAAATGAACCTGCATACCAATGGTCCGTTTTCTTTGATAAAGGAACTAAAACTATCCAGTAGATAAAAGAATTTTCAAAAAAAATTATGCTGGTTCATCTAGCAATCGGCATGTAGAAGAATGCAAATCAACTCAATGTTTGCCTTGTACAAGGCTCAAGCCCATGTGGGTCAAGGACCTCCATGTAAAACCAGATACACTGAAACTAACAGAAGAGAAAATGCAGAAAAGCCTCAAACACATAGGCATGGGAAAAATTTCCTGAACAGAATGCCAATGGCTTATGCTTTAAGATCACAAATCAAGGGGGGGAAAAGGACCTCATAAAATTGCAAAGCCTCTGGAAGGCAAAGAACACTTTTGAGAGGACTAAACGGTAACAAACAGATTGGGAAAGATCTTTATCAATCCTACAAATGATAGGGAACGAATACACAATATATACATAGAACTCAAGAAGTTAGACTCCAGAGAATCAAATAGCCCTATTGAAAACTGGGGTAGAGAGCTAAACAAAGAATTCCAAACTGAGGAATATTGAATGGCTTGAAGCACCTAAAGAATGTCTAACATCCTTATTTATCAAGGAAATACAAATCAAACCAACCCTGACACTCCACCTCTCACCAGTCACAATGGCTAAGATCAAGTCTCAGGTGACAACAGACACTGGCAAGGATGTGGAGAAAGAGGAACACTCCTTCCTTGTTGGTAGGATTGCAAGCTGGTACAACCATTCTGGAAATCAGTCTGGTGGTTCCTCAGAAAATTAGACATAGTACTACATGAGGACCCAACTACACCACCCCTGGTCATATACCCAAAAGATGCTCCAACATATAACAAGGACATATGCTCCACTATGTTTATAGAAACCTTATTTATAATAGCCAGAAGCTGGGAAGAACCCAGATGTCCCTCAACAGAGGAAGGGATACAGAAAATATGGTAAAATTCCAAATAGAGTACTTCTCAACTATTTAAAAAAATGACTTCATGAAATTCTTAGACAAATGGATAAAACAAAATATCATTCTGAGTGCGGTAACCCAATCTCTCTCTCTCTCTCTCTCTCTCTCCATACACACACACACACACACACACACACACACACACACACACGGCATGCACTCACTGATAACTGTATTAGCCCAAAAGCTTGGAATACCCAAGATAGAATTTAAATCTCATGAAGCTCAAGAAGGTAGACCAAAGCGTGAATGGTTCAGTCCTTCTTAGTAGGGAGAACGAAATACTCACAGGAGGAAATGCAGAGGAAAAATATGAAGTAGAGACTATCTGGAGACTGGTGCACCTGTGGATTCATCCAATAAAAAATGACCAAACTCAGACCCTACTAAGGATGCCAAGAATTGCATGCTGATATAGCTGTCTGATGAGGTGCTCTGTCAGAGCCTGACAAATACAGAGGCAGATGCTCGTAACCAACTATTGGACTGAGAATGGGGTCGACTGAAGGAGCTGAAGGGGTTTGCAACCTCATAGGAAGAACAACAACATCAACCAATCAGACACTGCGGAGCTCCCAGGGACTAAACCCCCAACCAAAGAGTACACATGGAGTGACCATGGCTCCATCTGCATATGTAGCAGAGGCTAGCCTTCTCAGGTCTCAATGGGCAGAGAGGCCCTTGGTCCTGTGAAGCCTTGATGCCCCAGTGTAGAAGATTGCTAGAGTGGGGAGGAGGGAAGGAATTGGTGGGTGGGTGGGAGAGAACCGTATAGAAGTGGAGGTTGGGGGAGTGGGGGTGGGTAGGACAGATGCCATAGGGTGTTTGCAGAGGGGAAACTAGGAAAGGGGATAATGTTTGAAATGTAAATTATGAAAAGAAAAGAAATTCTTGTCTCTTAGTTTTATATAAAACTAAGCCAAATGAAGAAAACTATATCACAGAGTGTATGAAATTAAGAAAAAAATGTATAAAAGAGGAGTTAAGTTATAAGATCTGTAAGTCTGAAATGTCCCCTTTATATAATAAGCCACTTGTAACCATTTGGTAAGTTTCTATGTATTTTGTAACAAAAAATACTTGCTCGCTTATCCCAGAGCCAACTCTCAGTGTTGTTATTAACAATGCCACAGAACACCAACTGCAATACCTACTGCAGATGCCACGGACCACCTACCCCAGGCCTTCCCTCCCTGCCTAGTCTCTGTGTCTGAGCCCTCAACACAAGGTAGACATATATGCAAAATGTCCAAGGACTAACCTTGGATCTTTTATATACTTCTTGTTCTCACAAGTCACTTCTCTCAGTCACTTCTTTACTGCAACAAACCATATTTTCCCAGCCTATCTTTACCTCCAGTAGGTCTCTCTTAACCCTAACCTCTTCCTATTCCTAGTCCTAGCATTAATACTAGTCTTAGCCCTAGCCCTAGCTTTAGCCTTAACCCTAAACCTAACCCTATCCCTAATCCTAACCCTTACCCTAATCTTAACCCTAACCTTAACCCTAGCAATATGCATCTACAAATCCAGTTTGACAGAGAGTCCTAAAAACTCATACCAAGGAGGTTTACTACTCACATGAAAACAGAGGAAATAGAGAAGACAAACAACTACAGTAAAAATCAATGAAACAAAAAGTTGGTTCTTTGAGAATATAAATAATACTAATGAACTGTTGGTTTTCTATCCTGACTTACACCATTATGTTCCCAATAAAAAAACATACACCCAGCTTTTATATTTATAATAAGCCTTAAACAACATAGACCCGGGCAACTGCCTACCCTCCAGTTAGAAGAATCTAGTTTTCCAAGTTATTCTATCTGGACTGCTTTTAGCTCTGATTAGGCATCCCTCAGGACCATGCTCTCCTAGCCCATGGCAGTTTCACCTTCCTTCTTTCTTTTGAATTTGTCTTCTTCGTGATTCTAAGACCAGAGAAACCCAAACCACATCTATGTCTATTTTTTCAGGCTATTGGCTGTTGTCATCTTTATCTACCAATAACAGTTAAGTGTGGGCAGGATTACTTAGCTAGCATCTACATGTGGACTCTCTCATCTCTGGGAAAACCATTTCTGGGGGACCCTAACTTAGCATTAGAATACAAGCAGCATCAGCAGCATCAGAGCAACACATTACAAGGAATCCTTTCACCATTATGTAAAAGGTAGGATGAGGATATCCAATTAGAAATAAAGAAGGGTCATAAAAAACATCAAGGAGATCAAGAGAATGATAGGTACATACTTTAGAAACCTGTACACTATCAAATGGAAAATCTAAATGAATCAGTTTTCTTGATAGGTAGGACTTACCAAAGTTAAACAAGATCAAAACAGAAAAACAGTGTAAATTGAGCTATATACCCAAGTGAAATAATTGCAACAACAAAAAGCACAGGGTTTTAGCATGAAACTCTACTAGAATTTCAAAGAAAAATTAATACCAATAATCATCAAATTAGTCCATAAAGTAGAAACAGAAGGAACATTGCCCAATTCATTTTATGAATCAATGTTAACCTGATTTTGAAAGCTCATAAAGATTTCACAAAGAAAGAAAATTGCAAACCAATCTCTCTTAAGAACATAAAAGCAAAAGTACTCAATAAAATACATGCAAATGGAATCCAAGAGCACATCAAAAAGATCTTCCACCATGATCAAGTGGGCTTCATCTCAAAGGTGCAGGGATGTTTCAAAATACTAAAATCAATAAGTATTATCCATGACATAAATAAAATGTAAAAAAAATGACTATGCTTTAGATGCTAAAAAAGCCTTTGGCAAAATCAAACACCCCTTCATGATAAATATCCTAGAAAGATCAGGGTTACAGGAATATACTTAGACACAATAAATGTAGTTTATCACAAGCCTATAGCCAACATCAAAGAAAATGGAGAGAAACTCAAAACAATTCCACTAAAATCGGAAAGATGCCAAGGCTGGGCACTCCTTCCATATCTTTTCAGTGAAGTACTTAAATTTTTAGCTGGAAAAATAGGACAACAGAAGGAGAACAAAGGAACTTCAGCAAAGTGTCGAGGTATGAAATTAACTCAAACAAATCAGTAGTCTTCCTCTACTCAAAGGATAATCAGGCTGAGAAATAAATTAGGGAAATGATACCCTTCACAATAGTCCCAAATAATATAAACTATCTTGGTGTGACTTTAACCAAGCAAGTGAAAGATCTGTATGACAAAAACGCCACATCTCTGAAGAAAGAAATTGAGGAAGATCTCAGAAGATGGAAAGATCTTCCATGCTCATGGATTGGCAGGATTAATATAGTAAAGATGCCAATTTTGCCAAAAGCAATCTACAGATTCAATGCAATCCTCATCAAAATTCCTACTCAATTCTTTATAGAGAGAGAAAGAGCAATTTAGGAATTCACTTGGAATATCAGAAAACCCAGGATTTTGAGAACTTTACTCAACAATAAAAGAACTTCTGGAGGGAATCACCATCACTGACTTCAAGCAGTGTTACAGAGCAATAGTCATAAAAAGTTTATGGTATTTGTACAGAGACAGGCAGATAGATCAGTGGAACAGAATTTAAGACCCAGAAATGAACCCACACACCTATATTCACTTGATCTTTGCCAAAGGATCTAGAACTATCCAATGGAAAAAAGATAGCATTTTCAATAAATGGTGTTGGTTCAACTGGAGGTCAGCATGTAGAAGAATGAAAATCGATCCATTCTTATCACGTTGTACAAAGCTTAAGTCCAAGTGGATCAAGGACCTCCACATCAAACCAGATACACTCAAATTAATAGAAGAAATATTGGGGAAGAGTCTCGAGCACATGGGCACTAGGGAAAATTTCATGAACAAAACACCAATGGCTTATGCTCTAAGATCAAGAATCGACAAATGGGATCTCATAAAACTGCAAAGCTTCTGTAAGGCAAAAGACACTGTCATTAGGACAAAACGGCAACCAACATATTTGCAAAAGATCTTTACCAATCCTACATGTGATAGAGGGCTTATATCCACAATACACAAAGAACTCAAGAAGTTAGACTCCAGAGAGCCAAATAACCCTATTAAAAATGGGGTACAGGGCTAAACAAAACTTTCTCAGCTGAGGATTATCGAATGGCAGAAAAGCACCTAGTTCAACATCCTTAGTCATCAGGGAAATGCAAATCAAAACAACCCTGAGATTCCACTTCACAGCAGTCAGAATGGCTAAGATAAAAATCTCAATTGACAGCAGATGCTGGTGAGTAAGTGGAGAAAGAGGAACACTCCTCCATTGTTGGTGGTATTGCAAACTGGAAAAAACCACTCTAGAAATCAGTCTGGAGGTTCCTCAGATAATTGGACATCCCACTACCTGAGGACCCAGCTATACCTCTCTTGGGCATATACCTAAAAGACGCTCCAACATACAACAAAGACACATGCTCCACTATGTTCATAGCAGCCTTATTTATAATAGCCAGAAGCTGGAAAGAACCCAGATGCCCTTCAACAGAGGAATGGATACAGAAAATGTGGTACATCTACACAATGGAATGTTACTCAGCTATCAAAAACAATGACTTTATGAAATTCATAGGCAAATGGATTGAACTAGAAAATATCATCCTGAGTGAGGTAACCCAGTCACAAAAAAACAGACATGGTAGGCCCTCATTGATAAGTGGATATTAGCCAAAAAGCTCAAAGTACCCAAGATGCAATCCACAGACCACAGGATGCTCAAGAAAAGGATGATCCAAGTGCAGATGCTCCCACTCCTTCTTAAAAGGGGGGAAAATATCCATAGGAGGGGATATGGAAGCAAAGTTTAGAGCATCAATTCAAGGAACGACCACTCAGAACCTGCCCCACATGTGGCCCATTTATATACAGCCACCAAAACTAGATAAGATTGATGAAGATAAAAAAATGCATGCTGAAAGGGAATGGATATAGATCTCTCCTGAGAGACACATCCAGAGCATCTCCAATACAGGGTTCAATGCTAGCAGCAAACTACTGAACTAAGAATAGGACCCCTTTGTGGTAAATTAGAGGAAGTATTGAAAGAGTTGAAGGAGCTTGCAACCCTATAAGAACAACAATGCCAACCAACCAGAGCTTCCAGGGACTAAACCACTAAAGACTATACATGGACTGACCCAGGGCTCCAACTGCATATGTAGCAGAGAATAGCTGTGTTGGGGCACTGGGAAAGGGGGAAGTCCTTGGTCCTACCAAGTTTGGACCCCCAGTGCTTGGGAATATGGGGGGGCAGTAAGGGGGATGTATGTGGGGAATGTCCGTATGGGGGAGGTCCAAGATAGAGGCTCGGGGCTTATGGACTGGAAACCAGGATGGGGAATAATATTTGACATGTAAGTAAAGAAATATATCTGATAAAAATATTTTTTAAAAAAGAAAAAGAAAAAAAGAGGTTCAATATTCTCCTATTGTCCTTTCTTTAAAGTGTTCTAGATAAGACTAATAAAGTTACTGTAGGTGAATATCTTTCCTGACTGTATGGAAACAAATGCATATTCATAGAGCTTGAAATTACCAAACAAACAAACATAAAATTAGTGTTAGATAAAAATAGAGCTTATTTTCATTCAATGGCTTTCTCAATATTGACATCTTTGGACTTCGACTCATATTGATTTCATTGATCCCTTTTGTTTCCAAAATGTTTACAGGTATATAATCTTCTCCTAGTTTGCCAGGCCTTCATAGATTAGTCTAAATTAAGATAACATATTGGTTGTGTAGTAAATTCCATTCATTTTTAATATCAATGGCCCATGTTGACATCCTTACCTTGATATTCTTCTGCAGGTGGGAAGCCATCAGCATCCTCCCAGTATGATGCTTGTCTGTGGTATAACTAAGATCCATTTTATACTATTCCTCACATTCTTCTGCTTGGTTTAAACTCTGCCTACTCCTTTTCTGCCGCAAGTGAATCAATTACATGTGTTCTTGCTGATACATAAAGTATATGACTTTTATTATCTATTCCTGGCATATTTAAATATAATAATTTTCATTTATGATATAAATTATATCATACACTCTTTAGCCTTTGTATATTATTTCTTTAGTATACTCTTTGATGATGTTTCTAATGTTTTACCAGAAATTTATATTTAGAAGTATAGGTAAGTGCAGACCAAATCAATACTGTGGTAATAAACGCTTAAATAAAAAATCTAATACTAACTTCCATATATTATGTCTTAAAACGGGGAGCAAAATGAAACTTTCCTTCTTTTACTTTGTTTGGCTCAGTTATTTTCATGCAATAATAGAAAGTTGAATGCACCATTTAACTTAGAAAAATGCAGACTTATATAAAGACCATGAGTTGTCATCTCAAACCTTTCTGAATACTTATATAAGAGGACAAAACAAGGAGTAAATACTGCTGTAAACAGTCAGCTGTAAGGGAACTTAGTATTGACATTATGGAAAACAGTGAGAATCATTGAAATAAAAACAAAATGGGGGGGAGGGAGAGCTAAACCTTCAGAGAGGCAGACACGCCTGCGAAACCAGAAGAGACTGCTCTCTGCACACACATCTCGGACGCCAGAGGAAAACACCAGAGGCCATCTGGAACCCTGGTGCATGGAGGCTCCCGGAAGGGGCGGCGCAGATCTTCCTGGTTGCTGCCACCGCGGAGAGCCCATGGGCAGCACCCCGCGAGCGAACTTGAGCCTCGGGACCACAGGTAAGACCAACTTTTCTGCTGCAAGAAAGCGGCCTGGTGATCTCGGGACACACGGAGGCAGAATTCCTCTAGGACCGGGCACGTCCTGTGTTTACCGGAAGTCCCACACCCGCGGATCCCGGCCTGCAGCAGCTCTCTTCTCCCAGAACCCGTGGGAGAGAGACCTCACCGCCTGGTCAGGTGGGCAAGCCTGAGGCTGCAGAGTGGAAGAGACCAACAACACTGCCCACCCCTGCCCACATCCCTGGCCCAAGAGGAAACTGTATAAGGCCTCTGGGTGCCCGTGGGGGAGGGCCCAGGAGCGGCAGGACCCCTGCACCTGAGACACCGCCGGAACCTGAAGGAAACAGACCGGATAAACAGTTCTCTGCACCCGTGGGAGGGAGAGCTAAACCTTCAGAGAGGTAGACACGCCTGGGAAACCAGAAGAGACTGCTCTCTGCACTCACATCTCGGACGACAGAGGAAAACACCGGAGGCCATCTGGAACCCTGGTGCACGGAGGCTCCCTGAAGGAACCTGACCTGCCTGGTGCACTCAAGACACAGGCCCACAGGATCAGCTGAAGACCTGTACAGGGGAAAAACTACACACACGAAAGCAGAACACTCTGTCCCCATAACTGGCTGAAAGAAAACAGTAAAACAGGTCTACAGCACTCCTGACACACAGGCTTATAGGACAGTCTAGCCACTGTCAGAAATAGCAGAACAAAGTAACACTAGAGATAATCTGATGGCGAGAGGCAAGCGCAGGAACCCAAGCAACAGAAACCAAGACTACATGACATCATAAGAGCCCAATTCTCCCACCAAGACAAACATGGAGCATCCAAACACACCAGAAAAGCAAGATCTAGTTTCAAAATCATATTTGATCATGATGCTGGAGGACTTCAAGAAAGGCGTGAAGAACTCCCTTAGAGAAACACAGGAAAACATTAACAAACAAGTAGTAGCCTACAGAGAGGAGTAACAAAAATCCCTGAAAGAATTCCAGGAAAACACAATCAAACAGTTGAAGGAATTAAAAATGGAAATAGAAGCAATCAAGAAAGAACACATGGAAACAACCCTGGATATAGAAAACCAAAAGAAGAGACAAGGAGCTGTAGATACAAGCATCACCAACAGAATACAAGAGATGGAAGAGAGAATCTCAGGAGCAGAAGATTCCATAGAAATCATTGACTCAACTGTCAAAGATAATGTAAAGCAGAAAAAGCTACTGGTCCAAAACATACAGGAAATCCAGGACTCAATGAGAAGATCAAACCTAAGGATAATAGGTATAGAAGAGAGTGAAGACTCCCAGCTCAAAGGACCAGTAAATATCTTCAACAAAATCATAGAAGAAAACTTCCCTAACCTAAAAAAAGAGATACCCATAGGCATACAAGAAGCCTACAGAACTCCAAATAGATTGGACCAGAAAAGAAACACCTCCCGTCACCTAATAGTCAAAACACCAAACGCACAAAATAAAGAAAGAATATTAAAAGCAGTAAGGGAAAAAGGTCAAGTAACATATAAAGGCAGACCTATCAGAATCACACCAGACTTTTCGCCAGAAACTATGAAGGCCAGAAGATCCTGGACTGATGTCATACAGACCCTAAGAGAACACAAATGCCAGCCCAGGTTACTGTATCCTGCAAAACTCTCAATCAACATAGATGGAGAAACCAAGATATTCCATGACAAAACCAAATTTACACAATATCTTTCTACAAATCCAGCACTACAAAGGATAATAAATGGTAAAACTCAACATAAGGAGGCAACCTATACCCTAGAAGAGGCAAGAAACTAATCATCTTGGCAACAAAACAAAGAGAAGAATAGCACACAAACATAACCTCACATCCAAATATGAATATAACAGGAAGCAATAATCACTATTCCTTAATATCTCTCAACATCAATGGCCTCAACTCCCCAATAAAAAGACATAGATTAACAAACTGGATATGCAACGAGGACCCTGCATTCTGCTGCCTACAGGAAACACACCTCAGAGACAAAGACAGACACTACCTCAGAGTGAAAGGCTGGGAAACAATTTTCCAAGCAAATGGTCAGAAGAAGCAAGCTGGAGTGGCCATTCTAATATCAAATAAAGTCAATTTTCAACTAAAAGTCATCAAAAAAGATAAAGAAGGACACTTCATATTCATCAAAGGAAAAGTCCACCAAGATGAACTCTCAATCCTAAATATATATGCCCCAAATACAAGGGCACCTACATACGTAAAAGAAACCTTACTAAAGCTCAAAACACACATTGCACCTCACACAATAATAGTAGGAGATTTCAACACCCCACTCTCATCAATGGACAGATCATGGAAACAGAAATTAAACAGAGACGTAGACAGGCTAAGAGAAGTCATGAGCCAAATGGACTTAACGGATATTTATAGAACGTTCTACCCTAAAGCAAAAGGATATACCTTCTTCTCAGCTCCTCATGGTACTTTCTCCAAAATTGACCATATAATTGGTCAAAAAACGGGCATCAACAGGTACAGAAAGAGAGAAATAATCCCATGCGTGCTATCGGACCACCACGGCCTAAAGCTGGTCTTCAATAACAATAAGGGAAGAATGCTCACATATACGTGGAAATTGAACAATGCTCTACTCAATGATAACCTGGTCAAGGAAGAAATAAAGAAAGAAATTAAAAACTTTTTAAAATTTAATGAAAATGAAGGTACAACATACCCAAACTTATGGGACACAATGAAAGCTGTGCTAAGAGGAAAACTCATAAGCGCTGAGTGCCTGCAGAAAGAAACAGGAAAGAGCATATGTCAGCAGCTTGACAGCACACCTAAAAGCTCTAGAACAAAAAAAGCAAATACACCCAGGAGGAGAAGGCAGGAAATAATCAAACTCAGAGCTGAAATCAACCAAGTAGAAACAAAAAGGACCATAGAAAGAATCAACAGAACCAAAAGTTGGTTCTTTGAGAAAATCAACAAGATAGATAAACCCCTTGCCAGACTAACGAGAGGACACAGAGAGTGTGTCCAAATTAACAAAATCAGAAATGAAAAGGGAGACATAACTACAGATTCAGAGGAAATTCAAAAAATCATCAGATCTTACTATAAAAGCCTATATTCAACAAAACTTGAAAATCTACAGGAAATGGAGAATTTCCTAGACAGATACCAGGTACCGAAGTTAAATCAGGAACAGATAAACCAGTTAAACAACCCCATAACTCCTAAGGAAATAGAAGCAGTCATTAAAGGCCTCCCAACCAAAAAGAGCCCAGGTCCAGACGGATTTAGTGCAGAATTCTATCAGACCTTCATAGAAGACCTCATACCAATATTATCCAAACTATTCCACAAAATTGAAACAGATGGAGCACTACCGAATTCCTTCTATGAAGCCACAATTACTCTTATACCTAAACCACACAAAGACCCAACAAAGAAAGAGAACTTCAGACCAATTTCCCTTATGAACATCGACGCAAAAATACTCAACAAAATTCTGGCAAACCGAATCCAAGAGCACATCAAAACAATCATCCACCATGATCAAGTAGGCTTCATCCCAGGCATGCAGGGATGGTTTAATATACGGAAAACCATCAACGTGATCCATTATATAAACAAACAGAAAGAACAAAACCACATGATCATTTCATTAGATGCTGAGAAAGCATTTGACAAAATTCAACACCCCTTCATGATAAAAGTCCTGGAAAGAATAGGAATTCAAGGACCATACCTAAACATAGTAAAAGCCATATACAGCAAACCAGTGGCTAACATTAAACTAAATGGAGAGAAACTTGAAGCAATCCCACTAAAATCAGGGACTAGACAAGGCTGCCCACTCTCTCCCTACTTATTCAATATAGTTCTTGAAGTTCTAGCCAGAGCAATCAGACAACAAAAGGAGGTCAAGGGGATACAGATCAGAAAAGAAGAAGTCAAAATATCACTATTTGCAGATGATATGATAGTATATTTAAGTGATCCCAAAAGTTCCACCAGAGAACTACTAAAGCTGATAAACAACTTCAGCAAAGTGGCTGGGTATAAAAATAACTCAAATAAATCAGTAGCCTTCCTCTACACAAAAGAGAAACAAGCTGAGAAAGAAATTAGGGAAACGACACCCTTCATAATAGACCCAAATAATATAAAGTACCTCGGTGTGACTTTAACCAAACAAATAAAAGATCTGTACAAAAAGAACTTCAAGACACTGAAGAAAGAAATTGAAGAAGACCTCAGAAGATGGAAAGATCTCCCATGATCATGGATTGGCAGGATTAATATAGTAAAAATGGCCATTTTACCAAAAGCGATCTACAGATTCAATGCAATCCCCATCAAAATACCAATCCAATTCTTCAAAGAGTTAGACAGAACAATTTGCAAATTCATCTGGAATAAGAAAAAACCCAGGATAGCTAAAACTATCCTCAACAATAAAAGCACTTCAGGGGGAATCACTATCCCTGAACTCAAGCAGTATTACAGAGCAATAGTGATAAAAACTGCATGGTATTGGTACAGAGACAGACAGATAGACCAATGGAACAGAATTGAAGACCCAGAAGTGAACCCACACACCTATGGTCACTTGATTTTTGACAAAGGAGCCAAATCCATCCAATGGAAAAAAGATAGCATTTTCAGCAAATGGTGCTGGTTCAACTGGAGGTCAACATGTAGAAGAATGCAGATCGATCCATGCTTATCACCCTGTACAAAGCTTAAGTCCAAGTGGATCAAGGACCTCCACATCAAACCAGACACACTCAAACTAATAGAAGAAAAACTAGGGAAGCATCTGGAACACATGGGCACTGGAAAAAATTTCCTGAACAAAACACCAATGGCGTATGCTCTAAGATCAAGAATCGACAAATGGGATCTCATAAAACTGCAAAGCTTCTGTAAGGCAAAGGACACTGTGGTTAGGACAAAACGGCAACCAACAGATTGGGAAAAGATCTTTACCAATCCTACAACAGATAGAGGCCTTATATCCAAAATATACAAAGAACTCAAAAAGTTAGACCGCAGGGAGACAAATAACCCTATTAAAAAATGGGGTTCAGAGCTAAACAAAGAATTCACAGCTGAGGAATGCCGAATGGCTGAGAAACACCTAAAGAAATGTTCAACATCTTTAGTCATCAGGGAAATGCAAATCAAAACAACCCTGAGATTTCACCTCACACCAGTGAGAATGGCTAAGATCAAAAACTCAGGTGACAGCAAATGCTGGCCAGGATGCGGAGAAAGAGGAACACTCCTCCATTGTTGGTGGGGTTGCAGACTGGTACAGCCATTCTGGAAATCAGTCTGGAGGTTCCTCAGAAAATTGGACATTGAACTGCCTGAGGATCCAGCTATACCTCTCTTGGGCATATACCCAAAAGATGCCCCAACATATAAAAAAGACCGTGCTCCACTATGTTCATGCAGCCTTATTTATAATAGCCAGAAGCTGGAAAGAACCCAGATGCCCTTCAACAGAGGAATGGATACAGAAAATGTGGTACATCTACACAATGGAATATTACTCAGCTATCAAAAACAACGACTTTATGAAATTGTAGGCAAATGGTTGGAACTGGAAAATATCATCCTGAGTGAGCTAACCCAATCACAGAAAGACATACATGGTATGCACTCATTGATAAGTGGCTATTAGCCCAAATGCTTGAATTACCCTAGATGCCTAGAACAAATGAAACTCAAGACAGATGATCAAAATGTGAATGCTTCACTCCTTCTTTAAAAGGGGATCAAGAATACCCTTGGCAGGGAAGAGAGAGACAAAGATTAAAACAGAGATGAAGGGACACCCATTCAGAGCCTGCCCCACATGTGGCCCATATATATACAGCCACCCAATTAGACAAGATGGATGAAGCAAAGAAGTGCAGAAGTGTAGATCGCTCCTGAGAGACACAGCCAGAATACAGCAAATACAGAGGCGAATGCCAGCAGCAAACCACCGAACTGAGTATAGGATCCCCGTTGAAGGAATCAGAGAAAGAACTGGAAGAGCTTGAAGGGGCTCGAGACCCCATATGTACAACAATGCCAAGCAACCAGAGCTTCCAGGGACTAAGCCACTACCTAAAGACTATACATGGACTGACCCTGGACTCTGACCTCATAGGTAGCAATGAATATTCTAGTAAGAGCACCAGTGGAAGGAAGCCCTGGGTCCTGCTAAGACTGAACCCCCAGTGAACTAGACTGTTGGGGGGAGGGCGGCAATAGGGGGAGGTTGGGGAGGGTAACACCCATAAGAAAGGGGGGGGGGAGGGGATGTTTGCCCGGAAACCGGGAAAGGGAATAACACTCAAAATGTATATAAGAAATATTCAAGTTAATAAAAAAAAAAAAAAACTTCCAAAAAAAAAAAAATGGGATAAAGAAAATGCTATAAATTTATAAACTGGAATATTATTGTGGCTCATAAAAGGAGAAACTACTGCTATCAACAATCTGGATGAACCTGAAGAACACTAGGCTGGATGCAATAAGGGAGAGACATCAGGTATAAGTGACATGTTTTCTAGCAAAGAACAAAAATTTTCAAAATCAGAAGGAAGAAGGGCTGGTTATCAAATAGTTCAAGGCTTACGTAGATGGGAAGGGCAGTTTCACATCTACTGAGTAGCACAGGGAAATTACAAGCAATAAAGTATTAAGGTCCTGAGACATATTAAGAAAAAGTTTGAATGGCTTTTAAAAAGTGGCAGAAATGTTGAGTGATTTTATCTCATGCCACTATAAGCATTGGAAGTTCACTTGCTTTTTTTTTTTTTTTAATTTAGAGCAGGTAACATTTCATTCCCAAACTCCAGTTTTGCTGATAGTCACCTGGACTTTGTGCTTATTTTATCTAAAGACCATTTTCATGTGTGTTATCTCACTTTGTTTCTTCCATTTATACACGAAAGACAAGTAAGGGAATAATGAGTTGTGTGTTTCTTTACTTCAGGACCATTGCATACAAAAGTTCACTTGGAAATTCCAAATTTAGAAATGATAAAAGACTGCAAGAGAGTGGGTAATGATTACTTCTGTTGTTATTTGATGGGAAAACAAACATACTGGGTAATTGGATTATCATATTCTATACTCTAATCACTTCTTGATATACAACTATTTAATTCAGAAGATTTGCGGCTAAAATATCTTGAGGAATTACCTATCACAGCACATTTCAAATAGTCTAAACACCCTGAGAATGTTTATACATAAAAGTACATGCTTTATGCTTCATTACATCCCATAATACCATATTCATTCCTTTGCAAGGCAGCCCAAGCTCTAATTAAATCATAATTACAGTACAATGTTTGGTCCTGAAATTTGATCTCGACTTTGTTCTTTTGGTAAACATGGAATAAATCACACAGTTCTCATGAATGACATCTTTATAAAACCTTATAGACAGGGACTATTTATTTCTAAGTTTGTATATGGGACAATTTATTCTTTTCCTTATGGTGACTTGATTTGAAGAATGTATGCTCTGGTGATGATTAATAAAATTGAAAAATATCAAGGCAAGGTTATTTAAGGAAGATGTTTGAAATTCTATGTTATATAAGATTATATTTTTGATGTTTTACATATTTTTATTTCATGTGTATGAATATTTACCTAAAGAGGGCAACCGGTCTTCTGCAAATGGAGTTACAGAAACTTCTGAGCTGCCATGTGAGTGCTGTGATTTAAATTCAGAGCTTCGGGAAGAGCAGCCAGGGCTCTTAACAGTTAAGCCATTTCTACAGTCCGGAAACTAATTTGATGGTTTAGCTTTATCAACAAAGGTCTTAAAAATAAAAGATTCAACCTAAATATTTAATTTGCTTTTCAATACTAATGGCTGAAATAAAGAACAGTAGAACAAAGAACAAAGCCAAGGTTCTTATGTTTATTTTCACTGGCATGTAAAAAAGTTTAATACGAAAACCAGTGTATCATATCTAGTGCCACTTAAATTTCTAAAGCTTTGAAGTTCAAAAAATAAAAAGGACAAAGATTACAGTGAACTAATGGTATTAAGTATTGACCAGTTCATTTTCTAAAACAGAAAATTTGGTAAAAACCCAGGACCCTGCCTTACATTTAAAATAGTCTTTGAGAATCAAAATTTAAGGTGTTAAACTGGCTTTTCTATAGCTACCCTAGAATTACTGATTGAAATGAATACTTAATTTAGAATGTAATACATATTTCCCATAAGTAACTGCAAGTTTTAAAGTGAATAACCTTTCTGGCATGAGTTAAATGAATCTTACAATCATAATCATGTATTTTAAAGTTATGATGTTTAGAAATAACATTTAGAAATAATAGAGATGTGGGTACTTATCTTGCGAGAAAAGTAAACACATGACTTCTGGATTAGAAATATAACATCGTTTAAAGAAACTGCAATACTAAGAGTCTTTGCTTCTATCCTGCTTGCTCCAAAGGTGTAACAAGAGCTAAACAGAGAATTCACAACAGAGTAATCTCAAATTGCCAAGAAGCACTTAAAGAAGTGTTCCAAGTCCTCAGTCATCAGGGAAATTCAAATCAAAATGACCCTGAGACCTTACACCGATCAGAATGGCTACAATCAAAAACTCAGGTAATAGCACATGTTGACAAGCATGCTGAGAAGGAGGAACACTCCTCCATTGCAGGTGGGGTTGCAAACTGGTACAACCACTCTGGAAATCAATCTGGAGGTTCATCAGAAAATTGGAAATGGATTTGCCTGAAGGCCCAGCTATACCACTCTTAGGCATATTTCCAAAAGAAGCCCCCCCATCATATCACATGGGCACATGCTCCACTATGTTTGTAGTGGCCTTATCTCTAATAATGAGAAGCTGGGGACAACCCAGACGTCCCTCAACTGATTAATGGATACATAAAATGTGGTTCATTTACACAATGGTGTGCTATTTATCTATTAAGAATGAGGGCATCATGAGTTTTGCAGGCAGATGGATAGAACTAGAAAATATCACCCTGAGTGAGCTAACTCAGACTCAAAAGGACATATATGGTATGTACTCACTAATAAGTGGATATCAGCCAAAAAATTACAGAATACGCAGGGTACGATCCAATCCACAGAACTAAAGAAGGTTAACAAGCAGAAGGGTTCAAGTAAGGATGCCTCAATGTCACTTGGAAGGGAGAAGAAAACAATAATGGTAGGCAGAGAGAGGGACGAACCTAAGTGAGAGAAGGGACAGGTAGGAAAGGGAGGAAATGATCGGGTATGAGGCAGGGGGAGGGGAGAGACAGGAGAGAAGCCCTGAGGGCCAGCAGAATGAATGGACATAAGCAACTTCAATGGGTGGAAGGTGGCGGGGACCCTCTAGAAAGTACCAGAGACCTGAGTTGAGAGACTCTCAGCACTCGAAGGGAGAGTCCTTAGCTGAAATGCCCAACAGTGGAGAAAGGGAACTTGTAGAGTCCACCTCTACTAGAAAGACAGGACAGCAAATGGAGGGAAGGGGTTGTCATCCCACAGTCAAAAACACTGACCCAGAATTATTCCTGTCTAAAAGAACTAAAGGGACAAAAATGGAGAACAGACAGGGAAAGATGGATCCCAAGTTGGGATCCATTTCAAGGGGAGGCTGACACTACTACTTATGCTATGGTGTACTTATAGACAGGAGCCTAGCATGGCTGCTCTACAAGAGGCACAACAAGCAGCTGGCTGAGACGAATGATCCCAAACAAAGATCAGTAGTTTCAACTATCCCAAGACCCCTGAGATCTCTAAGACACTGTGCCACCAACCATGCAGTATACAAGGCCCCTAACACATGTAAAGCAGAGGACTTCCTGAAGTCCTAGTCTGACTTCAGTGGGAGAAGATGCACCTGACCCTTGGGAGACCTGAGGCCCCAGGGAGTGGGGAGGCCTGGCTGGGGGTTGGGGGAGGCAGATATATTCTTTTTTTTTTTTTCAGACATCCTCTTAATGACGGGGGAGGAGAAAGAGGATGAGGAACTGTGGAAGGGCATACTCAGAGAGAGGCAATGAGTGGACAGAAAAACAAAATAAAAGTAAACAAAGAAAAGAAAGAAAAGAGAAAAGAAAAGACATCACACTGTGAGGAAAGAACAGACACTATTAAGTCACGTTTCTGTAAGAGCTGGACAGCTGACTGATGCATCACCTTGAAAGACAAGGAAGAAAACCTCATGATCATAGCCAATAAATTCTCTCTGGGCGAGAGAAAGGAAAGGCAAGCATCTGATTCCAGGGGCAAGAAACTCTGTAGCCTTTAGCATCCACAGTGATGCACTGAGATGTTTCTGCTGTAAGAACTCCCTAGTTACAAGTTTAGGCTTTCAGAAAGTAACAAGTAAATGAGATTTAGACAAAAGGAATGTTTCAGAGAATGATACATTTTATTTTGTTCTGAGATTCTTCCATTTTGATGGTTTTTTTCTTCATAATTAAAAACTATATTTTATGAGTACAGAGCTATGTACATATAACGTGGGTTAACTTTGTAAACTGTCTGGTTTTTGGATATTACTATTGTTCATTTTTTTCACCTATTTGCAATAGGCTTATGTAAAATTAGAGATTCATCTTGATGCACTAAACATTTACTATTATTGTGTGTCCTTTTTATCTGTTTTCTCTCTTTAGTTGATGGAAACTTTTCTTTGCAGTGCTTCTCACTGTGAAGGTCTCCATATCATTGATTTGAGGCCCAGCAAACCAAGCATTTGTGCTTTGTTAGCATTGATCTTTTTGTTAACTTTTTGGCTTCAGCTTCATATGTATTTCTGTTTGAATCCATCTGGTTTTAGTATTTTTAGCTTTTGAGCCCTTCATATTTTTTTTTCTTTTCAACCCTTTCTCTTGGAATTTCTATTAAGTATTGCATTTCCACACCCAACTTTTACATTAATTAGACCTTACAGCACTTGTAATTCACAAGCTGTCTCAGGCATTACTTCAATGGGTGTATCTTTAAAATTTGAGCACATTAGGTGCTAAATAGCAGGTTATCTCATGGTGTGCTACGCTTCATATTTTTTAAAGAATTATTTATTTATTTTATGTATGTGAGTACACTGTAAGTTGTCTTTAAACAAACCAGAAGAGGGCATCAGATCCCATTACAGATGGTTGTGAGCCACCATGTGGTTGCTGGGAATTGAACTCAGGACCTCTGGAAGAGCAGTCAGTGCTCTTAACCGCTGAGCCATCTCTCCAGCTCACCCTCCCTATTTTTAAACAGCCCCTATATAATATTTTTATCATCTTCATTGTATCATATACTCACTGTGCACTCAGATCACCTGACCTTTTTGTTCTTGCTCATTTCAGTTTCCCAATTTACTCCTGAGATAGTATTTTTGTGCATATTTCTTAATTATGTGTGTGTGTCTGTGTGTGTGTGTGTGTCTGTGTGTGTGTGTGTGTCTGTGTGTGTGTGTGTGTGTGTGTGTGTGTCTGTGTGTGTGTGTGTGTGTGTGTGTGTGTGTGTGTGTGTGTGTGTGTGTGTGTGTGGGTGTGTGTGTGTGTGTGTGTGTGTGTGTGTTGAAGGTGGTAAGTATGTTGCCAAGTGGTATATTTTGTTATTAAAAGTGTTACATTGTGGGCTGGGGATTTAGCTCAGTGGTAGAGCACTTGCCTAGGAAGTGCAAGGTCCTGGGTTCGGTCCCCAGCTCCAAAAAAAAGAACCAAAAAAGAAAAAAAAAAGTGTTACATTGTACCAGTGCACCATTTTTATTTTAATTTCTCTTATACTGTGAGGACAGTCAGTCTTTTATTGTCTTCTTTTTCATTGTTTCCACAAATAGATCAACATTTGGGCAGATTCTTTCTGCCCTGGTACGAAATCTTTATTCCTTGTGGCTTCCAGCTGCTCAGTTTTGTATGTTATACTGAGGTAAAATTTCTCTTCTTATCTGTCTTTTCATTCATTGTACCTTTAAAAAAAATTTAACCTTTGCTACAGTTTTTTGTTGAATGAGGAAGAATATTAAAGTATACTCATATATACTTGCATAGTGCTGTTGGCTATTTATTTTTTTCTATTCTTATGTGATTATAACTACATTTTTATGGTGACTTTTATTTGTCTAACGATGCTTCTCAAAAACTTGAATCTACTTTATGTCTTATAATTTCTTCTGTATTGGTCTGGTCCTAAGATGAAAACAATATATAAATAAGTTGTAGATTTCCACTTTAGTTTTTGTTTACACATTATACTTTAAATGGTTTATCATTTTGATTATAGACTGTGATAATGTTTTGAATATCTATACCAGCAACAGTAACAACAAAAGCAGCAACAACAGCAGCAGCAGCGGGAGGAGGAGGAGTGGCAGCTTCAGCCTCTCTTGGGGGTTCTTGCATGTATATACCCTCTTTAAGGTACCTAGAATTCCAAATGTAAATTATCTGCAGCTGGAAAAATCATGATCCTGCTAGAGCATGAGACAAATCATAATTAGTCATGATGTATAATGTAAAGCAACCCCATATTCCACACCAGGGATTAAACCAAAAACAAAGGGGCTGGGAAGATGGCTTACTAGTTAGGAGCACTGGGTGCTCTTCCAGATGCCCTGAGTTCAATTCCCAGCAACCACATGATGCCTCACTAACTTCTGTAATGCAATCTGATACCATATGCTGACAGGAAAGTATACATACAGATAGAGCACATATACATAAAGTAAATAAAATAAATCTTTTTTAAAAAAAGGGTTGGAGAGATGGCTCAGTGGTTAAGAGCACTGACTGCTCTTCCAGATGCCCTGAGTTCAATTTCCAGCAACCACATGGTGGCTCTCAACCATCTGTAATGGGATCCAATACCCTCTTCTGGTGTGTCTGAAGACAGTGACAGTACAATAAATAAATAAGCCTAAAAAGAAAAATAAAAGTAAAGAAAAGTAATTGCTAAAAATCAATCAAACAAACAAACAAACAAAAGCATATTCACATAACATTCCTGTGGTTAAAAAAATAAAACTTCTCATTAAGAGACTCCCTGCCCAATTACAGGACACACCTGCCAAAGGCCAGATAGACCACCCACCTGGGACATTTCCCACTCTGTAATGTCAAGTAGACTCAATCTTCATTTGTGCCTCATCTCTCTTCACTGCATCCCAGCCACAACTCCAGCACACAGCCCCTTCCCAAACACAGACCACACTTTTCAAGAGATCAGGTAGGTTGACAGCTTGCAGATTTCCTCCACTCTCAGTATCCCAACACTATCCCCAATCTTCCCTCTCCTTCTCATCACCATGCTCCAGTCCCCAACTAGAGCAGACACCACAGGATCAACAGGAGACCAAGCTAGTTACCAGTAAAAATGGCCATCATCTACCAAAGAAACTACAGGTTTGACGCAATCCCCAACAAAATTCCAACACAATCTTTACAGGACTTGAAAGGGTAATAGTTAACTTCATATGGAAAAATAAAACACCCAGGACAGCTAAAAGATTTTTCACAATAAAGACTGGTGAGTTTGGTAAATGATTAAGAATGTATGAATAGCAATGATGGCTAAATTCTGTTAGAGTATAGATTATAGTGGAAATATCAAATGCTATTTGAGACATCCAGTACTACCTCAGAATGTTTTGCATAGCTCACACTCTATGTACATTGAACTTTAAAGCTGTCCAGAGTCTTTGCTCTTTATAGACTAGTTAGTAAGTGTATTTTCTGCGCATATGTATGGCAATGTCTAAATTCCTATGGTTTTCTCTTTAGTAAAACCATAATAAAGATGATCAGTATAGTAAGCAGAATTTTAAGATTATCCTATAAGTCTTATTCTTCAGAATTAAGCCCCTGATTATGTTATATTAGATGACAGAAGGATTGTGAAGATGTAATTAAGATTTTTTAATCAGTTGGCTTTGCATGAATTTAAGCAGAAATTATCCAGGTGAGCTCAGTTTAATCCCAGGAACCATTTAAAAACACAGGTTCTTTTGACTCTTTGTAGATATCAGAGACATTTTAAAAATGGAGGAAATTAGTTACGTGGGAGGTTCTTATTGTTGTGATGGAGGCAACTGAAGGGCAGGAACTAAGAGCACACTCACAAGCAAAGGCAGCCTTTGGCCACAAACAAGGAAGGAAACAGACTTAAGTAATGAATTTCCACATTGTTGTGTGATCTTTCTGTACAGGATTTCACTGGGGAGTTCATGCAGGTTTTGAACTGTTCTCCCCCATGTTTCTATCTCCCATATACTTTGGTTATAGATGTGTGCAGCTCTGTCTGGATGAAGTAACATATTTTATTCTGTGGAATTTTTATAAAATACTGAATAATAAACCTGGAAGTAGAATTATTTTTAAGTCTCCTGATGATAACAGACAGCTGGCATGTTGATATTGAAAACAGAATTTATTCCAAACACCTCAAAACTCTGAGTTAGTAAGTGTAGGAAGTATCATTTTAAGTTTCTAAAGTTAAAAAATGAGTTTGGGTAGCAGTAGATGATGATATAGGATTTTTGTTGTTGTTGTTGGTGGTGGTGGTGATGGTGGTGGTGGTGGTGGTGGTGGTGGTGGTGGTGGTGGTGGTTTGATGACAACCTGTCAAGTGGGAAAACAAACCATGCAGGATGAATTAGAGCAGTGGTTCTCAACCATCCTAATGCTGCTATCCTTTAATACAGCTCATTATGTTGTGGTGACTCCTCAAGAGATCGTTTTCTCACCCCTCAGGCCTGTGACTTCTTACTCCTTCCTACTGATGTCTCTGAAGTTTAATTTCATTCTATACTTTAACAAATTGGGAGATTTGGAATTTTTCAGTAATATGTTAATCTCATCTTTTTGCAAATATTCTTTCATGTTGATCCTGAATTTTATTTCGAGAATGTTTACCTTCATTGAATTATATTCTTTACCTTCTTCAATAGATTACTAGAAATACTATTATACAGGTCCAGACAGTTTTCTTTATTGTCTATTCAATGGACATTTTCTTTAATTTTAAGGTTGAGATTTAATTGGCACTTTAACTAATTTTTTATCCACTATTCAAATTACTTCACTTTTTAACCATACAGCATTGTTGAATGTTTATTGAGTGGGTACTTCCTGTGATTCATTATACATTCAAAGTTTAAACTATCTTTATTTGTAAGAAATTGACTTTTAAAAAGTCTCACTTTATGAACTCTCATTCACTACAGTCATTGTGAAAGGTGATTTGGGTAGAGGGGTGACTTTGCAGGACACAGCCTTGTATCTCTGTATGACCCTTGTAGGTATAGATGCAAGTCATTCATTGCACTTTGTTTAAGTGTCAACGGCTGCTATAGACAGACTAGTTGTGGTACTATGCTAAATAGCTCATAACAATGAGGTTACAGAGCTAAGGACAAAATATACTTTTCAAAAGCATTCTCATATTGGCATAGTTTCTTAGTAATGCCTAAAATTTGGTATCACATTCAGATGGGAACTCACCCTGTGGGTTAATCCTTTTTTTTCTTTTCTTTTTTTTTATTGGATATTTATTTACAAATGTTATTTCCTTTCCTGGTTTCCCTTCCATAAGTCACCTATAACCTCTCGCTTCCCTTCTTCTATAAGGGTGTTCCTCACCCATCTACCACCCCTTACCTCCACCCTTTGACAATACCCTACACTAGGGGGACCAACATTGGCAGGAACAAGGGTTTCTCCTTCCACTGGCGCCCACCAAGGCCATCCTCTGCTATATATGCAGTTGGAGCCATGGGTCTGTCCATTATAGTCTCTGAGTAGTGGTTTAGTCCTTGGAAGCTCTGGTTGGTTGGCAATGTTGTTCTTATGGGATTGCAAACCCCTTTAGTTCTTTCAATCTTTTCTCTAATTTCTCCAACTGGGGTCCAGTTCTCAGTTCAGTAGTTTGGTGCTAGCATTCACCTCTGTATTCGAAATGTTCTGCTGTGTCTCTCAGGAGAGATTTATATCCAGTTCCTATCAGCATGCACTTCTTAGCTTCAATATCTTATCTCGTTTTGGTGGCTGTATATATATGGGCCACATGTGGGGCAGGCTCTGCATGGCTATTCCTTTAGTCTCTGCTCTAAACTTTGCCTCCATAACCCCTCCTGTGGAAATTTTTGTTCCCCCTTTTAAGAAGGAGTGAAGCCTTCACATTTTGGTCATTCTTCTTCTTGAGTTTCATGTGGTCTGTGGATTTCATCTTGGGTAATTCGAGTTATTGGGCTAATATCCACTTGTCAGTGAGTGCATACCATGTGTGTTTTTCTATGATTGGGTTACCTCAGTCAAGATGATATTTTCTAGACGATTCCATTTCCTTATATTCATGAAGTCATTGTTTTTGAGAGTTGAGTATCTCCATTGTGTATATGTACAATATTTTCCCTCTGTTGAAGGACATCTCGTCCTTTCCAACTTCTGGATAATGATAAATAAGGCTGCTATGAACATAGTGGAGCATGTATCTTTGTTGTATTTTGAAGCATCTTTTCGGTATATGCCCAGGAGTGGTATAGCTGCGTCCTCAAGTAGTACGATGTCCAACATTCTAAGAAACCTCCAGATTGATTACCAGAGTGGTTGTACCAGTTTGCAATCCCACCAACAATGGAGGAGTGTTCCTCTTTCTCCACATCCTCGCCAGCATCTGCTGTCACCAGACTTTTTTATCTTAGCCATTCTGACTGGGGTGAGGTAAAATCTCAGAGTTGTTTTGATTTGCATTTCCATGATGAGTAAGGATGTTGAACATTTCTTTAGGTACTTCTTAGCCATTTGATATTCCTCAGCTGAAAATTCTTGTTTTGCTATGTACTCCAATTTTTTAATAGGGCTATTTGGGTCTCTAGAGTCTAATTTCTTGAGTGCTTTGTGTATTTTGGATATTAGCCCTCTATCAGATATAGGATGTTGGTTTCTGTTTTGTCCTAACGACACTGTCCTTTGCCTTACAGAAACTTTGCAGTTTTACAAGGTACCATTTGTTGATTCTTGATCTTAGAACATAAGCCATTGATATTTTGTTCAGGAAATTTTCCCCAGTGCCCATGTGTTCAAGACACTTCTCCACTTTTTCTTCAAATATTTTGAGTGTATCTGGTTTGATGTAGAGGTCCTTGATCCACTTGGACTTAAGTTTTGTACAGGGTGATAAGAAAAGATCAAATTAGATTCTTCTGTGAGCTGACCTCCAGTTGAACCAGCACCATTTGCTGAAAATGCTATCTTTTTTTTTCCATTGGATGGTTTTAGCTCCTTTGTCAAAGATCAAGTGACCATAGGTGTGTGGGTTCATTTCTGGATCTTCAATTCTATTCCATTGATCTACCTGCCTGTCTCTGTACCAATACCATACAGTTTTTATCACGATTGCTCTGTCATACAGCTTGAAGTCAGGGATGGTAAATCCCCAGAAGTTCTTTTATGGTTGAGTATTGCCTTCTCTGTCCTGGGTTTTTTCTTATTCCAAATAATTTTGCAAGTTACTCTTTCTATCTCTAGAAAGAATTGAGTTGGAATATTGAAGGGAAATGCAATGATTCTGTAGATTGCTTTTGGCAAAATGGCCATTTTTACTCTATTAATCCTGCCAATCCACGAGCATGCGAGGTCTTTCCATCTTCTGAGATCTTCTTCAATATTTTCTTCAGATACTTGAAGTTCTTGTCATACAGATCATTCACGTGCTTGGTTAAAGTCACACCGAGGTATTTTATATTATTTGGGACAATTGTGAAGGTGTCATTTCCCTAATTTCTCTCTCAGCCTGTTTATCCTTTGTGTAGAGGAAGGCTACTGATTTGTTTGAGTTAATTTTATACCCAGATGCTTTACTGAACTTGTTTTTCAGGATTAGTAGTTCGCTGGTTGAACATTTGGAGTCACTTAAGTATATGATTGTATCTTCCACAAATAGTGATATTTTGACTTTTTCCTTTTCGATCTGTATCCCCTTGACTTCCTTTCATTGTCTTATTGCTCTGGCTAGGACTTCAAGAACTATATTGAATAGGTAGGGAGAGAGTGGGCAGCCTTGTCTACTCCCTGATTTTAGTGAAACTGCTTCAAGTTTCTGTACATTTAGTTAGATGTTAGCTACTGGTTTGCTGCATATTGATTTTATTATGTTTAGATATGGGCCTTGAATTCCTGATCTTTCCAGGACTTTTATCATGAAGGGGTATTGAATTTTATGAAATGCTTTCTCAGCATCTAATGAAATGGTCATGTGGGTTTTATCTTTGAGTTTGTTTATATAGTGGATTACCTTGATGGATTTCCATATAGTGAACCATCCCTGCATCCCTGGGATAAAGCCTACTTGATCATGATGGATGATCATTTTGATGTGTTCTTGTATTCGGTTCCCAAGAATTTTATTGAGTATTTTTCTGTCAAAATTCAACAATTTGGGAAATTGGTCTGAAGTTATGTTTCTTGGTTGGGTTTTTGTGTGGTTTTGGTATAACCACAATTGTAGCTTCATAGAAGGAATTTGGTAGTGCTCCATTTGTTTCTAATTTGTGGAATAGTTTGGACAGTTGGTACGAGGTCTTCTATGAAGGTCTGATAGAATTCTGCACTAAACCCATCTGGTCCTGGGCTCTTTTTGGTTGGGAGACTTTTAATAACTGCTTCTATTTCTTTAAGAGTTATGGGGTTGTTTAGGTGGTTTATTTGTTCCTGATTTATTGGTACCTGGTATCTGTCTAGGAAATTGTCCATTTCTTCCAGATTTTCCAGTTTTGTTGAATATAGGCTTTTGTAGTAGGATCTGATGATTTTTTTTAATTTCCTCAGATTCTGTTGTTATGTCTCCCTTTTCATTTCTGATTTTGTCAATTTGGATACACACTGTGACCTCTGGTTAGTCTGGCTAAGGGTTTATCTATCTTGTTGATTTCCCCAAAGAACCAGCTCCTGGTTTTGTTGATTCTTTGTATAGTCCTTTTTCCTTCTACTTGGTTGATTTCAGCCCTGAGTTTGATTATTTCCTGCCTTCTACTCCTCTTGGGTCTATTTATTTCTTTTTGTTCTAGAGCTTTTATGTGTGCTGTCAAGCTGCTGACATATACTCTCTCCTGTTTCTTTTTGCAGGCACCTAGAGCTATGAGTTTTCCTCTTAGTACTGCTTTCATTGTGTCCCATACATTTGGGTATGTTGTATCTTCATTTTCATTAAATTCTAAGAAGTCTTTAACTTCTTTCTTTATTTCTTCTTTGAACAAGTTATCACTGAGTAGAGTATTGTTCAACTTCCATGTGTATGTGGGGTTTCTGTCCTTATTTTCATTATTATAGACCAGCCTTTGTCCTTGGTGGCCTGATAGGATGCATCAGATTATTTCTATCTTTCTATGTGTGTTGAGGCCTGTTTTGTAATTGATTATATGGTCAATGTTGGATAAGGTAACATGAGCTGCTGAAAAGAGAGTTGTTTTAGGATGGAATGTTGTATAAATATCTGTTAAGTCCATTTGTTTTATAGCTTCTGTTAGTTTCTCTGTGTCTCTATTTAATTTCTCCTTCCATGATCTGTCCATTGATGAGTATGGGGTGTTGAAATCTCCTACTATTATTGTGTGAGGTGCAATGTGTGCTTTGAGCTTTAGTAAAGTTTTCTTTATGAATTTGTAGATGCCTTTACATTTGGAGCATAGCTATTTAAGATTGAGAGTTCATCTTGATTGATTTTTTTCCTTTGATGAATATGGAGTGGCCTTCCTTATCTCTTTTGATTGTTTTTGGTTGAAAGTGGATTTTATTCAGTTTTAGAATGGCTACTGCATCTTGTTTCTCAGATCATTTGCTAGGAAAGTTGTTTTCCAGCCTTTTCCTCTGAGGTAATATCTGTCTTTGTCTCTGAAGTGTGTTTCCTATATGAAGCAAAATACTGGGTCCTCTTTACATATACCGTCTGTTAATATATGTGTTTTTATTGGATAATTGTGTCCATTGATTTTGAGAGATATTAAGGAATAGTCATTGTTGTTTCCTGTTATTTTCATATTTAAAGGTAGAATTTTTTGTGTGTCTCTCTTCTTTTTGTTTCTTTGCAAAGAGATTACTTTCTTGCTTTTTCTAGGATGTAGTTTCTCTCTTCGTATTGGGCTTTTCCATCTATTATCCTTTGTAGCACTGGATTCATAGAAATATACTGTATAAATTTGGTTTTGTCATGAATATCTTGGTTTCTCCATCTATGTTATTTGAAAGTTTTGCTGGATATAGTTGCCTGGACTGACATTTGTGTTCTCTTAGGGTCTGTATGACATCTGCCCAGGATCTTCTTGTTTTCAAAATCTCTGATGAGAAGTCTGGTGTAATCCTGATAGGTCTGCCTTTATATGTTACTTGACATTTTTCCTTTGCTGCTCTCAATATTCTTTCTTTGTATTGTGCATTTGGTGTTTTGACTAGTTTGTGATAGGAGGAAATTCTTTCATGGTCCAATCTATTTGGAGTCCTGTAGGCTTTTTTATGTTTATGGGCGTCTCTTTCTTTATGCTATGGAAGTTTTCTTCTACAATTTTTTGAAGATATTTACTGGCCCTTTAATTTGGGAGTCTTCACTTCCTTCTATACCTATTATCCTTAGGTTTGATCTCATTGTGTCCTGGATTTCCTATATATTATGGGGCTAGGAGCTTTTTTGTTTTACATTATTTTTGATGGTCGTGTAGATGTTTTCTATGGTATCTTCTGCCCCTGAAATTCTCTCTTCTATCTCTTATATTCTGTTGGTGATGCTTGCATCTATGACTCCTGATCTCTTTCTTAGGTTTTCTATCTCTAGGATTGTCTCCTTTTGTGCTTTCTTTATTATTTCTACTTCCATTTTTAAATCCTGGTAGGTTTTTGTTCAATTCCTTCACCTGTTTCCTTGCATTTTTCTATAATTCTTTCAGGTATATTTATGTTTCTTCTTTAAGGGCTTCTACTTGTTTACTTGTGTTGTCCTGTATTTCTTTAAGGGAGTTATTTATGTTCTTCTTAAAGTTCTTCTCCTCCCCCTCCTCCTCCTCCTCCTCCTCCTCCTCCTCTTCCTCTCCCTCCTCTTCCTCCTCCTCCTCCTCTTCCTCCTCCTCCTCCTCTTCCTCCATCATCATCATCATCATCATCATCATCATCAAATGTGATTTTAAATCGAACTCTTGTTTTTCTGGTGTTTTTGGATATCCATTATTGACTTTGGTGGGAGAACTGGGCTCTGACAATGCCAAGTAGTCTTGGTTTCTGTTGCTTAGGTTCTTGTGCTTGCTTTTCATCATTAGGTTGTATCTGCTGTTAGTTTGTCTTGTTGTTTATGACAGTGGCTAGATCTGAGTGTCAGCACTCCTGTAGCCCTGTTTTCTTGTTCCTTTCAGCCGGTTCTGGGAGCAGAGCGTTCTGGTCTCAGGTGTGGAGGTGCTCCTGGCTGCTGTCTTTCAGTTCTTGACATGGGCTGGAACTGGGAGAGTCCTGTCCTGACTGCTTCTAGATCCCTGTACCCAGGGGCCACAGATGGCACTGGACAAATTCCCTATTTGGTTTGGAATGTGGGCAGAGAGTATTCTCTGATTTCTCAAGTGTCTGCAGTTCTGAGGGTCCAGCTCTCCCTGCCACGGGATTTGGGTGCAAGGAGCTGTTTGACCAGTTCAGCTCAGTTCCACGCACAGACCTGGACCTTGGGTTCCTGCTGCTGTCTGCTCTTATGTTCCTCTGTACAGAGGCACCATGCAGCTTCCTCTTGGGCCAGGGACATGAGCAAAGGTGGGCAGAAGTGACAATTTTTCCTGAGATCTTAAGATTATTGGCACTTCTGGGTGTTCAGCACTCTCCCCTATCGGATTTGGGAGCAGGGAGCCCTGCGGGTTAATTCATTTTATTACCCCTTGATTAAGGAACAATCCTTCAATATTTGAGCATGATGGGAGAGTCTTTACCTTCTAATTCAGATAACAGTTACCTCTTAAACCTCATAGCTCTTCTTCTGAGATATTTCCAGCAATGTCTTACAGGAATTTACCATCCATGTTGTAAAATGGAATGGGATGCTTTGAAAAACACCTAATTCTGTGAGAGTTGAGGTCAAAAGAAGTTGAAGAACATTGTACAAAATATAGAGTATTACAGAGACTTGTAGGAGAAGACATTTGAAGGACTACTAGGGAAGACTGAGAAGCTAGTAACAATATAAACCTCATAAAGAAATCTAAGGGTTCTGGAAAATTGATACAAATGGAATTTTCTACTAGGCCAGGAAGGAAACAAGAGTAATATGACTAATGTCAGAATTGGGAGGGGTGCATTCATAACCCAAGACACATGGTAGCTTTTAGATGCTGAATAAGATTCATCCAAAGCTGCCAAAAGAAAGCAGCATTTCCAACTTCTGAGCTCTACAGCTATTGCATGGCCAGTTTCTGTCACAACCAAGGAGAAACTTTTTTGTTAATACCTACAAAAGTACATGAAGGGAGGGATGATGTATTAGCGAGCTCGGGCAGAGTTTGTGTGAAAATATATTCCTAGTTATTATTTTAGCATAATCACATTAGATTCCTGTGCCAGAATATTGCAAGGATAGCACATTCATTTTAGAGTTTTACGTTCAGCTGTGCTGTCATCTTAATTTCTAGCATTGTTACTAGGATTTATCCCATAAACAAATCGCATTTACTCATTCTTCCTTCTTTCCTTTCTTTCTCCCTTCTTTAGTTCTTTCTTCCCTTCCTTTTTCTTTTATTTATCATTGTGACTTCTATGAGTGTGTGCATGCATGCATGTGTGCAATTGTGTGTGTGTGTGTGTGTGTGCGCGCGCACGCATGCGTGCATATGTATGTGTGCTTGAGCATGTGCATATTAAATATCAGTGTACTTTTGGCAATGTGTAGCTTCCTCATTTAATGCTACTTGCCAATTTATCAGTATGGAGTTAAAGCATTGCAAAACTTTCAGACTTAATCTAGCTAATAAAATGACATTGTCACACTACACAGGTGTTATCATGAGGATTAATCAGTCATACTTAACATCCTCTTCACACATGCAAAAATGGTCTCTACACTTTTAGATTATGGTAAATTATATGTGAGTTAGCAAAACAAGAACTCAAAGTGGAAATCTTAGTATTTTTGTTGGGACTTGTCATATTAAGATAATTTGGTGTAGGAATTTTGGTGAATCGCAGGGGAATTTGCATTTGCTGATAACCATTTAGTCTATTCAAATGGTTAATTGTTGAAGGGAAATAAGATACAATAAATAATTATCATTAAATTCCACCTGCATCAAACTATATTGACAATAAAACCATGTAAAATGTTCTAGAAATATTAGTTCATGACAAAGAATCTCATGAAATGTAGTGTTTTGTATGAAAGCTTTTTAAATGATTTTCTACATTTATTTATGAAATGCTGATTTACTTATTTATTATATATATGTATATATGTGTGTACCTATGTACTTGTGTGTTCCATAGACAACCATGGACATCAGAGGATATCTTGCATGAGTCTGTTTTCTTCATATATTTCAATCATATGAACTTCAGGTATTAAACTCAGGATGTGTTGACAGCAAGAATCTTTATGCAGTGACCTATTTTGTCCCCATATAGAAGAAGTTTTAAATGGAAGTTTAGTTCTCATTTAAGGAGATATTGCAATTTTCTGCTTGTCAGCTGTTCCCCACGTCCATTTGATAAAGCATCTTATAAATAATAGTAAGTCAAGTTCAATTTAAAAACAAAAACCAAAATAATTACCCCAATATCTATATCTATTAGAGTAAATTTCATTAGATCACGAAGAATTTAGAATCTTAAAAAAATTAAATTAGATATAATTTTATTATTTTCTCAATTTTAATTGCTTCACAAGTGGCCTTAGAACATAAGTTATGGAAAGCCACTGTAGAAAAAAAATAATTTGTTTTATTAATTTGTGTCAATACTTAGAATTAGACTTGAGACTTTGTACATGGTAGGTAACTGCTCTACCATTGAGCTCTAGTCCTCCACCATCAATTTGTTCTTAAAAGTAATAGCTGGTATAACGAATTCTTGGACCCTTACAAGGCCTTTACAATAGATACTGCCTATGTGCTGGGGTACAGTCTATATAGCATTTGACTTAACTGTGCAAGACATTGGCTTTAGTGTGAAACATCACAGACCAAGGAAGACTATGAGTAGGATAAATTGAAGTCAGACTGAATTCTGAATGTAGCTTCTTTCTATTTAAATATGGGGAGATGGCAAAACAAGGATACAAACTGCTCAATGATGGAATAAATTTAGACTGCCTACTTACTGTGACTCTCTGAGATTTTCCTTTTTTTTGTATTATTCAATGTCTCTTTTGGAAATTATCAACTCTTCTGCAGGCAGATTATAAGAAAAATATTATGCCTTCTTATTCTTCTTATACTTTTTGACCTTAGCCAAATCTTTTGATTTAACTGGACCCACTCCTGTCATCTGCTGAGCTTCATTTTTTCCCTGAGGTTTATAGTTTTGTACCCACAAGCAAACTGAAGATATGTTTCCTTGAATCCAAAGAATAGTATAATCTTTACATCTATAATTCTATATCTGTTAATAATTTGCTGTCTTAAATGCAATTAGTTTCACTTTCAAATAGATTAAAGAAGCAGATCTTCCTAAACATTTGTAGTTATGCTGGCTGTGTCTCCATCTAGGTGCAAATATATAAGCATAAAAAATAAAGAGATGCTGTGATATGACTGAATCATGGAAATAATATAGCAAAGTGGAAGACTACTAATAAATGCTTGTATTGTTTTCACTACATATGGATCATATGCACTACAGGTAATAATATATATGTACATATGTATATACATGCAAATGAAAGCAACAGAAGGTTACTATTTGCAATGATACACATTTTAAAGCCCTATATGGTATGTTGTATTTATTCTTGTTGACTGACAAAGGAAGGAGAGTAGGAGAACCCAAACATCACTGAGCTCATAAATTGGAAGTCTTTCTTACTTCAATGTCTGTCTTTGTACCACTAACTGACAAAATAACCAAAGAAACATCTTGGCATGAAAGATGGCAAAAATTCATCTAAGGTGATGAATAAATGAAGCATTTTATGATATAGAAAGAGTTATTATGCATTGTCTTAGAATTTCTGAAACAACACCCCTATTCTATAACAGGAATTTTGTTTTATATTTTAAATTATTGCTTTTTTGTGAAACAGAAATTTAGTAAAATTTTATTTTATTATAAAAGTCAAAAAATTGTTATCTCTCACTTTGATATTAGTTAATGATTCCATGTGAATATAGAGACATTCGTATAGTTTATTATTAGTCATCAAACATAATTACTTTAGGAAAGTTTTAATTCATATGTAAAGTCCTACATTAACTCAACACAAGCCTTTAATAAAATTCTGATTTAAAGGAAACTGACCAGATGGAAGAAGAAACTTCTTTATATCCAGAACAATCAAATCTGCAAAGGAATCTCTATGTTTAAATCTAGGTTTTATTTCCTATTTTTTATTCAAAGAGTATACGTTAGGAGCAAACTGAAACAGTGTTTTGCCAAAGTGTAACTAGTTTTCATCGAGAAGATACATAGCAAAACAGAATTATGTTCTAGGTTAGTTTATTAGTTTTGTATTATATAAAGTTATTTTGTAAAAACATCTTAATTTATCAACTGGAAAATAAGAAAGTCTGTTTTGAGCAACTGCTTGTTGCCTGTGTCAAGTTTAGGTATATGATGATGAGGGAACCTCACCTCATGACAGCTAGAGCAGAAAAGCATAGAGTCCCACTGCAGTCTTCTGGTGGTGCCATGCAGGAGAAACTGGTGAGCAAGTGAGCTTTCTGGAGATGGCTCACAGCTTTGCATAGCTATGATAGATATACCTCAGAGAGGGGTTCATCTCTAGATTGCCTCTTGCTGTTTCTGTACTTTCTCAAGTTTTTCATTGCTATATTCCTCCTGAATCTGGCAAAAGTTATGGAATACAAATGGGTGGAGGGAGACCCTCACTGCCTATCGTTTTGTGTGATTGCTTCTGGGGAGAGAGCCCACAATTTTGGGCAATTTTCCTGCAGAGCAATATGAAAATGAACTTTCATAGATTAACATTGATTAGATGAATTAATGATTTTACAAAATTCTTAATTTGATTTAAATAATTTTTGGAAGTTAGGATAGTTGATAATAAATTTTCAAAAGGTGGTTTCAGGTTGTTTTACCAGGAAAATATAACAAATGTAGAACCAAGACTAAAAGGTGTCCCTATTTACATAGTTTGGGCTGTCTAGGCTTGAAAAAGAGTAAATGAAGACCAAGCTGCTCGTAAACTACATATGTGTGGAGAGCCTCAGTCCAGCTTGTGACTGCTCTCTGCTTTGTGGCTCAGTCTCTGAGAGCCCTCATGGGTCCAGGTTTGTTGATTCTGTTGGTATTCCTATAGAATTCACATCCCCTTAGGGTTGCTCAATTCTTCCCCCAACTCTTCTGTAAGAGTCCCTGAGATCTGTCTAATGTTTGGCTGTGGGTCTCTGCATCTGTTTAGTTAGTTGCAGGGGAAGCGTGTCAGAGGACAGTTATGCTAGTCTGTGAGCATAACAAAGTATCATTAATAGTGTAAGGGACTGGTGCTTCCCTGTGGAATGGGTTTCAAGTTGGGTTGGTTATTGGTTGGATCAGTCTCTGTTCCATCACTGTTCCTGCCTGACTACAGAAGGTAGTCATTTCACACTCCATAATTCCGCTGCTTCAAGTCTCATCTAAAGTCACGCCCACCATAGGTCTCTGGCAGCAGAGACCCCCCCCCACCAGCTGAGAATCTCCATTCAATCTTCTGGCCCCTCTGGCCCTCCCTCCTGTCTCTTGTGACACCCATAAAAACTCAGCCTATTCCCCTCCCCATCCTCTCTACCACCCAAATTCCTCCCTCTATCTGCCCCTTATGACTTTTTATTCCTCCCTCTATGTGATATTTGAGCACCCTCACGTGGACCTTCCCTCTCTTTGGTTTCTTTGGGTCTGTGGAGGGTAGGGTAGGTATCCTGTATTTTATGGTTAATATCCACCTATAAATGAGTACATTCCCAGCATGTCCTTTCAGGTCTGGGTTGCCTTACTCAGAATGATATTTTCTAGTTCTATCCACTTGCCTGCAATATATGTGATGTCATTTTTTAAAATACCTGAATAGCATTCCATTGTATACATGAACTACATTTTCTGTATCCATTCCGTGGTTGAGGGGCATCTGAGGTTTTTCCAGTTTCTGGCTATTATGCATAAAGCTCCTATGAAGATAGTGATGCATGTGTCCTTCTGGTGTGGTGGAACAACGTCTTTTGGGTGTTTGCCCAGGAGCTGTATAGGTGGGTCTTGAGGTAGAACTATTACCAATTTTCTGAGAAACTGCTCAGTGTCATTTTGTTTTGCATTTCCCTTATGATTAAAGATATTGAGCATTTTTAAGTGATTCTTAGTCTTTCAAGATTCTTCTTTTGAGAATTCTGTGCTTCTCTCATTTTAAATTGAGTTATTTGTTTTTTGGTGTCTAATTTCTTGAGTTCTTAATATATTTTGATTATTAGTCCTCTGACACATGCAAGGTTAGTGCAGATCTTTTCCCACTTGGAAATTTATTAATAAAAACAAGACATAGTTGATTAATTTTAAAATAAGTTATTATTTTAAATTATAAATTATTTATAATGTATCATATACTTATATGTTATATACTATGAATTATATTATATACTCTGACATTTATTTGCTGTATTTAAATGACTCATGTTTAAACTGACTATATATTTGGGTTAGTATTTGTTAGCTAATATTCTACATTCTAATTATTATATATTTTTTGTTCTAAACCTCTCCTTTTTTCATTATCATTTATAATTTTGTTTGAGGAATTTTTATGTTTTCAGCATATTTCCTACATCAGCATTTAAACTATTTTCTTATCAAAACTGTTTTAGTGGCTGGGTATGAAGGTACATGCATATAATTCCTGTACTGTGGAGGAAGATGCTTGATTATCTCAAGTTCAAAGAAAACCTAATACATATGGTGTGCCTTGTGACTACAGGAGATGAAGTTTCAAACAGTGCAAGCACCTAGCCAAAATCAAAACAAACAAAATCCATTTAAGATATATCAATGTCTTTACACTTCTAATATATGTTAAAAATTATATGATGCTTCCTTTCTATATTTTCAGAATATCTTTTCTTTTATTCAATAGTAAGATTTTTATAATTATTACTTCAAAGGAAAAAAATCAACTTTTATATTAACTAAGAATAAGAAAACTGGAGAGCTGAACACCCAGGAGTGAAGACATTCTGAGACCGCAGGAAAGACTGCCACTTCTGCAGACCACTGCCCACTCCCTGGTCCAGGGGGAAACTGCACAGTGCCTCTGGACACAGGAATATAGGAACAGACAGTTACTGGTACCTGCGGTTCTGGTCTGTGCCCAGGACTGAGCTGAACCAGCCAAACAGCTCTCTGTACCCAATCCCGTGGGGTAGAGAGCTGGACCCTGAGAAGTGTGGACACTCCTGAGAAGTCAGAGGAGACTACCCTCTGCCCACAGTCCACACCCAATAGGGAACTGCATAGTGACGAATGTGGCTGCTGGGTGCAAGGACCTAGGAACAATCAGGAGCAGGACCCTTTGATTCCTACCCATGTCTAGAGCTGGAAGACAGTCTCCAGGAGGGCCAACACACCTGAAATCAGAGCACTTGTTCTCAGAAAAGGCTGAAAGAAAACAGGAAAACAGTTCTACAGGAGTGCTGACACAGAGGCCTACAGCAGGGTCAATCAATCTCAGAAACAGCAAGATAAGCAAAAACCAGAGATAAAGCAATGACTAGAGGCAAGCGCAGAAACCTAAGCAACAGAAACCAAGACTACGTGCCATCTTCAGAGCCCAGTTCTCCCACCAAAGAAAATACTGGATATCCAAACACACCAGAAAAGCAAGATTTAGATTTAAAATCACATTTTTTGATAATGATGGAGGACTTAAGAAAGACATAAAGAACTCCCTTAAAGAAATGCAGAAAAACACAAGTAAACAAGTAGAAGCCCTTAGAGAGGAAGCACAAAAATCCTTGAAAGAATTACAGGAAAGCACAAATAGGTGAATCAATTAAAAATGGAAATAGAAACGAAAAAGGAAGCACAAAGGGAGATGACCCAGGATATAGAAAACTTAAGGAAGAGAAAAGGAACCTATAGATACAAGAATCACCAACAGAATACAAGAGATAGAAGAGAGAATTTCAGGGGCAGAAGATACCATATAAAACATTGACATAACTGTCAAAGATAATAAAAAGCACAAAAAGCTCCTTGCCCAAAACATCAAGGAAATCCAGGACACAATGAGAAGATAAAACCTAAGGATAATAGGTATAGAAGAAAAGGAAGATTCACAACTTGAAGGGCCAGTAAATATATTCATCAAAATCATAGATGAAAACTTCCCTAACATAAAGATACAGATGCCCATAAACATACAAGAAGCCTACAGAACTCCAAATAGATTAGCCAGGAAGAGAAATTCCTCCTGTCACATAATAGTTAAAACACCAAATGCACAAAATGAAGAAAGAATATTAAAAGCAGTAAGGGAAAAAGGTCAAGTGACATATAAAGGCAGACTTATAAGAATTACACCAGACTTTTCACCAGAGACAAAGAAAGTCAGAAGATCCTGGACACATGTCATACAGACCCTAAGAGAACACAAATGCCAACCCAGGTTACTGTATCTAGCAAAACTCTCAGTTAACATAGGTGGAGATATTCCATGACAAAACCAAATTTACACAATATCTTTCTACAAATCCAGCCCTACAAAGGATAGTAGATGGAAAACTCTAACACAAGTAGGGAAGAGTCTGAAATACAAGGGCACTGGGGAAATTTTCCTGAACAAAACACCAATGGCTTATGCTCTAAGGTCAAGAATTGACAAATGGGACCTCATAAAACTGCAAAACTACTGTAAGGCAAAAGACACTGTCATAAGGACAAAAGGGCAACCAACAGATTCGCAAAAGATCTTTACCAACCCTACATCTGATAGAGGGCTAATATCCAAAATCTACAAAGAAATCAAGAAGTTAGACTCTAGAGAGCTAAATAACCCTATTAAAAATGGGGTACAGAGCTAAACAAAACTTTCTTAACTGAGGATTATTGAATGACAAAAAGCACCTAAAGAAATGTTCAACATCCTTAGTCATCAGGGAAATGCAAATCAAAACAACCCTGAGATTCCACCTCACACCAGTCAGAAAGGCTAAGATAAAAATCTCAGTTTACAGCAGATGCTTGTGCGGATGTGGGGAAAGAAGAACACTCCTCCATTGTTGGTGGGATTGAAAACTGGTACAACCACTCTGGAAATCAGTCCGGAGGTTCCTCAGAAAATTGGACATTCCATTACCTGAGAACCCAGCTATATCTCTCCTGGGCATATACCCAAAAGATGCTCCAACATACAACAAAGACACATGCTCCACTATGTTCATAGCAGCCTTATTTATAATAGCCAGAAGCTGGAAAGAACTCAGATGTCCTTCAACAGAGGAATGGATTCGAAAAATGTAGTACATCTACACAATGGAATACTACTCATCTATCAAAAGCAATGACTTCATGAAATTCATAGGCAAATGGAATGAACTAGAATATATCATCCTGAGTGAGGTAACTCAATCACAGAAAAACACACTTGGTATGCGCTCATTGATAAGTGGATATTAGCCAAATGCTGGAATTACCCAAGATGCAATCCACAGACCACAGGAAGTTCAAGAAGAAGGATGACCAAAATGCGGATGTTCCCACTCCTTCTTAAAAGGGGAAAAATTTTCCATAGGAGGGGATATGGAAGCAAAGTTCAGAGCAGCGACTCAAGGATTGGCCATTCAGAGCCTGTCCCACATGTGGCCCATATATATACAGCCACCAAAACTAGATAAGATTAATGAAGCTAAAAAAATGTATGCTGAAAGGGACCAGGTATAGATCTCTCCTGAGAGACACGTCCAATACAGAGGTCAATGCTAGCAGCAAACCACCAAACTGAGAACAGGACCTCCTTGGGGGGAATTAGTGGAAGGACTGAAAGAGCTGAAGGAGCTTGCAACCCCATAAGAACAACAATGCCAACCAACCAGAGCTTCCAGGGACTAAACCACTATGGAAAGACTATACATGGACTGACCCAGGTCTCCAATTGCATATGTAGCAAAGAATAGCCTTATTGGGGCACTAGGGGAAGGAGAAGCCCTTGGTCCTGCGAAGGTTGGACCCCCAATGCTAGGGAATATGGGGGGCAGTAAGGGGGATATGTGGGGGGATACCTGTATGGGGGAAGGGGAGTGGAGGGAATGGAGGCTTATGGACAGAAAACGGGGAAGGAGAAAAACATTTGAAATGAAGTAAAGAAATATATCTTTTTAAAAAAAGAATAAGAAAACTTAGATATTCACACATAAATTTGCTCTCAACATACTCTTTATGGAGATAACTGTTTCTATTTTATGCTTCTTTTCTTTAATGGAAACTCTTTTTAACTTCTCTTGAAGAGTACATATGCATACTGAATATTTCTCCTATTTTTGGTCTGTCTGAGAAAGTCTGTAATCATCTATTTTGAAGTATAGTTTCACAAGTTGTAAATTTCAGTTTGATTGTTTTCTTGTGCTAACACTTTAAATGATTTACTTTGCTTTCTTTTCGCCAGCACAGTTTTTGACGAGAAGCCTGTGCATTAGTTTCCTAAGAGTGCCATAACTAATTATTGCACCTGATGTGGCTTTTAAGTCAACAAAATTTTCTTCTCACTGTAGAGAACACAATCTTGCAATCAGGTCAGGAATGGTTCCTTCAGATCCTGAGACAGATTTCTCCAGATTTCTTATAGAGTTTAGAAGTTTCTGTACCTTCATCATAGAACATCTGTTTGTGTCTCTGCCCAAAGGCCCTTCTTTTTTATAAGATTAGTCATTCTGTTCAATCTACACTCATCCATTATGATTTATTCTCTACTTGATCACATCTGCAAGGTCCTCTTTCAAAATCAGGCCATCCGTTGTTATCAAAACAAAAGCTATGGACATACGTTTTAAGAACACATTTAATTGTCAAGCATAAGAGGACAAAGTTACTCTGTGATATTAGTCAACATATTTCAATAGAATTGCTTGGTTTATTTCTGTTTGAATAAACTATATAAAAGGTACATATTATCTGTTGTCTTGTGTTGTCTTCTGAGCTTTCTGCAGCTCTTGTTTCATATAGCCATTATTTGTCTAAATATTTATTCTGCTCTATCTCGTGATCTTCTCATGTTCTAGTTGTATATATTCTGCATTTTAAAATCTCCTGTATTTCTGTATTTTTTCTGTTTCTGTTTGAGCTTTTTTTTTTATTTAAGTAGTTTGTGTCTAACTCTCAGTTCCCAGAAATTTCTTATTGCCCTGGTTTGATGTTCCATTAGTTTATGGCTTCAGAAGCTTTGGCTTCAGGGAAGCAAAACTCAGCAATAGCTCTTTCACAACACCTGTGTTTCCAAATATAATGTTGTCACGTTCCCCATATTCTCCTGGGTGACATACCAATCCCAGGAATAATGTCATAGGAAGACATTGAACACAGAAAAGTAAACAAGAGCTATTACTCAATGTAATCTTACTCAATGTAATCTTTTCAACTTTCGTCCCAAATAAAGAATTGTTGACCGACCAAAACAAGGGAACCACCAATGTTTAACATGATGAACCAGTGAGTATCACTGATAGTATTTACTGAAGTATGGAGGCTATTTACTGAAGCAGAAATGGTTCAAATGGCTATATCACAAAAGTCCACCCATCAACAGTGATTGATGATGATGACAAAAGCTAGAAACCTGGAACTCACTACCTAATGTGAAGGCAGCCTGTTCTTTAGAGAATGTCACTTCCTAGCAACTCAGGTGGTCTCAGTGTATCCCAGGCATGTCAGCTTGTTGGTGAGTGCCCCTCTCTTCTCCTTAGTTCTTATATAAGTCCAGGAAGGAAGAAGGTCATTTGAATCTGATCGGTTTCAGGGACTTTCTGAAACTTTTGAGATGTTTACTTCCTGGGCTTAAGGAGTTTTCTTGCAATATGTAATGGTTTGCCTTCCCTTGGAATATCCTGTAACTTATGGAGCTGTCCTCAAAGACAAAGTTTTAACTTAAAGGAAATAACTACCTAATAACCACAGGTCACATATTAATAGACCATGTGATTTTACTTAAGTTTTAAACTTCTCTTTTTCTTTATTTAAAATTAAAGTAGAAACTTTAATCTCTTGAAACAAGACAGAGCTACTCTTGAAGTCTTCATCATTGTTGTTTTTCCTAACATTTACTATTGATTTACATTTGAGTATGTGTGATTTTAGTTAAGATGGTTGGCATCTTCCTTTGTAAACAGAAGACTAACAGTATGCATACCTACACTACACACCCATTAGTCTGCTTTTCCCTTCTTTCCTTCATTTGTTCTTGACTACATTCTTAATGTGAATATATCATGCTCTAAAGGGACTTTGCATTTATAAACTCAATGTAAGAAGTAGAAATGGAAACTATATATTCTAGACAGGTGTAAATGTTCTACCCAGTGAAAGAAACAAGAATACTACTCTTCAGTTTGCCTCCTGTGTAAAAATGTGCACATCAAACAAAAAATTAGCATTGTAAACATAGGATGTTGCCATCTTAGCTCTTAAATTGGGGACCAACTAGGTATAACTTCTAGAATGAGTACTAATCAACAACCTGATTTTCTGAGAAATTCAACACAATGATACTCATATAATTACAAAGTCCTAAATAAATTTGCAAATACTAGGAAAATTAAATAGAAAAATATCAAGTAAGATAGAAATAAAATACCCACAAACCTATAGCAAACAGTTGCTATTCCTATCTGTCTCTCTGTCTGCCTCTGTCACTGTGTTGTCTCTCTACAATATAAAATCAGCTAAAAATTGAAATGGAAGCATTACTTTATTCATAATAACAAATGTTTACTAAAGGAAACAATTAAAATTTCATATCACGCATATATTACAATTCCTATCCCAAGCACTAAACCCAACTCGGACATTTTTCTGACAATGTGACACCGACTAGCATCATTTGAGGTATAAGACTCTTAACTGACAAAATTCTTCTATGAGATCAGGCTGTAGACAAGCCTTTAGAACACTTTCTTAATTAGCGATTAATGTGGAATCCCAGAGTCTACTGTAGGTAGGGTGACCTGGCCTGGTCATCCTGGAATTTGTAAAAGAGCAATGGAATAGAATATACATTCTAGTGCCTGTCCTATTTAAATTTCTGTTGACTTCCTTTAATGCATTTTATAAAATTCTACTTGTCAGTTGTTAACATTTAATTCCTGGATAAATAGAACCCTGTTCAGAAAGTCCTTCCCTATACATATTTCCTCTAGGGTATTGGCTGTGCCTTCTAGCAGTTTTAATGTTTATGTTTTGAATTGAGTTTTTGACACACTCGGATCTTATCTTTGAGGTGTTAGAAGCAGGTCTAATTTCAGTCTTCTGCACTGAATATCTAGTTTTACCATTACCATTTGTTGAAGATGCTGTCATTATTATAATGTATGTTTTCCCTTCTATCAAATAGTGCAAGTCTGTATTTATGTGAATTAATGTTTGAGTCTTCTCTTTTATGTCATTGGTGTACATGTCTGTTTTTCAACCAGTAATATATTTGTTTATTATGACAGAAGTATAATATGCCTGGGAATCTGCAATGGCAATCCCTGTACTATTGTTTGCATATCGTCTCAGGACTTTCATAATTTCATTGCTGCACCATTTTTTTTCTGTTTTTATATGAACATAAAGAGGCTACCAATTTGAGGAGGGACAGGGGTAATACAAGAAGAATTTGTTGGTAGAAAGAGAAAGGGGAAATTAATTAATTATATTTTAATCTTAAAATATAATAATCAGAAGGAGAAATTCTTGGTCCTGCCAAGATTGGACCTCCAGTGTATGGGAATGTCGGGGGCGAGAGGGGGAGGAAAGGGGTGGATGGGGAGGAGAACACCCTTGTAGAAGAGGGAGAAGGGAATGTGATAGGGAGCTTATGTCCAGGAATAGAAATAACATTTTAAATGTAAATAAAATTATCCAAAAAAAGAAATATACATATATATATATATGTATATATAAACATAGGCCTGTGGAATTGTCAATAATCCCATACACACAATGGCTTAATATCATCAAACTATAATGGATTTCTAAGTAAACATATAAAATCATGTATTTCTTACTAAATACAAATGTATTTATTTGTTTAAAATACAATTTGCAGCATTTTTCTAAGTAAAATCATAGACACAAGAAAGAATATGATGAAGATTAGGAGATTAGAACTACTCAGGAAGATGAACAGAGTAAACTAACCTGAACTTTTGGGAACTTTCAGAGACTGAACCACTGAGCAAAACATGAACACTAGCTGGGCTTAGATTCCTGGCACATATGTAACAGACATGGTGCATGCTTTACATGTAGGTTTTGAACAACTGAAGAAGGAGCTATCCTTAAAGTTGTTTGGGGGAAGCAGAGAAACTGTGGGAACTGTGGACCAGAAGGGGGGATGTAAAGTGAATTTAAAAAAAGGATCTATCATGTGATTCAGGTGATCCTCTTGAGGTTCCAAAGCTACAGGAAGTTAAAGCAGAGTACCAAAGAGAAGTCGACATTGGTGGAGTAATGTTTTGTGCACTGTGTATTGTCTCTGTTTTATTCAAGTGCTGACTTCTTAACTGGCAGTGATCTGATATAAAGCCACTATTAAGCATCACTAAAAATCCAACCTAAATGAGCCTAAACACTCCTTCACTATTCTAACACTTCCATGAATTCAGATTAAAAATCCTCACACTGTTTCTGCATTTTAGTAGACTAGAAGAAGCTTAAAGTAATAGTGTTTGAAGAGGAAAGAGAAATCAAAAGCTGGGAGAGATATGGTACCTTTCAAGGACTCAGTATAAAAAGCTTTATATGCAATTCTGTAAGAGACAAGGCACTGAAAAGTATGCTCAAGTCTTCAGTTAAGGCAATACCAAGCAATTAAACGTTAATGAGGCCTACAGACCTTAAAGAAACAAAAAGTTTGTTGACTGTCTTTAAGCCAAAGACTCAAAAATTGTATGACAGTGTCACTTACAACCAAAGAGAATGCATTTTTCACATGTGAATATTTGAAGTAGAAATCATCAAATAGTGTGAAAGTCCTCTTTTTCATGCTAGTCACGTGTCAGTAAGTTATTTTTAAACATCAGTCCAGTGCCAGCACCTTGAGCTGTTACAGAGCTATGAAGAAGTCAGATAGGGAAGTTGCAAAGAAATTATCAGCAGTAACATAGAAGCTTGGTAGTGGAAAGGCTAGGAATTGCATGAATTTCCTAAAATGCGGATGAGAAAGTATCTACCGTAAGCACAGGCTGCTTCCAAAGATTCTCTCTCAGAGGTGCACGATGCCCTTTAAAGCTGTTTAACTCTGTGAAGGTGTTATTATGACAATGGCCCTCAAACACACCCATCTCCATCTACTCTAGCAACTTTATACGACTACAAAGAATCTGTGTTCTTACCTCACACTAACTACCCAGCTCTGCCCACTGGTGCCTCCTCCACAAGCACACTGCAGGTTTTCTCAAGTTTGAAGTCCACATGAATTAATGCCCATTAATTACGATGTGTAAGATTACACCACTGTTTTGAATTTAGTACTTATACTTTTAGTATGTTCTAATGATGATACTGGCCACTTTGGTATCCTCCTATCTCCACGAATTCCATGCATTCTGATGTACCATTTTGTACAATGCTGTGTTATGTAAGAGCATGCACATGTCTCTAACTATATTTATGACTGAATTTGCCTTTCTGTCTGGATGCTTTCTTCACTCCCAGTTTATGCACAAGCTCTACCCTACATTCCTGTTTTCATAGCTGGATTCTTATTTTATATTCTAAGACTCAAAAGCTGTCATTCACACATCGTTTAGCAAACAAATAAATACACAGCCTATGACAAAAAATGTGTGAGTAAAGAAGGGAGCCTTTTGTTTTTCACTAAATATTCACTAAATAAATTTCACTAAATAAAATATTGAATAAAACAATATTTTATTCAATGGCTATGTCAATAAGAAACTGAAACAGAAGAATTTGAATTATAGAATTTACTATCTAAAGACAAAAGAGTAAGATTTGTATGTCATTTTACATAGTCCATATATTAAATGCAATGGGGAATGTCTAAGAACAAAATAGAAAGAAACATTGTTCAAAATGGATTGAAAAAAAATTTAATCAAAACTGCTACTACAACCACACGGGCTTAAAGAAGCACAATTATGATGCGTGTTTTGTAGTAATTCCTGGTATTTTATGGAAGCTTTATGATAATTTCAGCTCATTATTACTAAAGAAAGACTTCATCTGTTGTTTTCAAAGGAATTAAAAATAAACAAATATTTAAAAACCTCTTCAAGAATATCCAGTAATTTGTAAAATCTACAGCACAGGTAAAGAATTGTTGTGACAATTAGAGGGGCATTCTTTATTGAATATTTTTTTACATTTCAAATGTGATCCCCTTTCTCAGTATTCCTTTCATAAAACTCATATCGCATCCCCCTCTTCTTTTATGAGAGTGTCCCCCCTCCCACACCCACCTACCTCTTCCCTCCTCCCCACCCTGACATTCTGCTACACTGGCAGGTCCAGCCTATAGGTGTGTGGGTTCATTTCTGGGTCTTCACTTCTATTCCATACATTTACCTGCTTGTCCCTATACCAAAACAGTACATTTTTATCACTATTGCTGTGTAATTCTGCTTGAGGTCAGGATGGTGATTCCCCCAGAAGTTCTTTTATTGTTGAGAATATTTCTGGCTAGATTAATTCAGGATTAATGTTATTTCAAATGAATTTGCAAGTTGCTCTTTCTAACTCTATAAGGAATTGAGTTTGAATTTTGGTGGGGATTCCATTTAATTAGTAGAATGTTTATGGCAAGATGACCATTTTTATACTATTAATCCTGCCAATCCATGAGCATAGGACATCTGTCCATCTTCTGAGAGCTTCTTCAATTTTTTTCTTCAGGAACTTGAAGCTCTTGTCATACAGATATTTCACTTGCTTGTTTAGAGTCACACCAAGTATTTTATATTATTTGGGACTACTGGGAAGGGTGTCATTTCCCTAATCTCTTTCTCAGCCTGCTGATCCTTTGAGTAGAGAAAGGCTACTGATTTTCCTGAGTTAATTTTATAATTTTCAACTATGCTGAAGTTGTTTATCAGGCTTAGTAGTTCTCTAGTGGAACTTTCGGGGTCACTTAATATACTATCACACTATCTACAAATAGTGATATTTTGACTTCTTCTTTTCCAATTTGTATCCCTTTGACCCCCTTTTTGTTGTCTGATTGTTGTGGCTAGAACTTTGAGTACATTTTTGAATCATTAGCAAGAAACTGCACAGCTTGTCTAGTCCCTGATTTTATTGGGGTTGATTCAAATTTATCGCCATTTAGTTTGATGCTGGCTACTGGTTTGTGGTATATTGGTTTTACCAGGCTTAAATATGTGTCTCGAATTCCTGATATTTCCAATACTTTTAACATAAGAGGTGTTGAATTTTGTCAAAAGCTTTCTCAGCATCTAATGAGATCATCATGTTATTTTCTTTAGGTTTGTTTATATAATGTATTACATTGATGGATTTGTGTATATTGAACCATCCCTGAATCCCTGGGATGAAGTCTATTTGATCATGATGCATGATCATTTTGTTGTGTTCTTAGATTCGGTTTGCAAGAATTTTATTGAATATTTTTGCATCAACATTCATAATGGCAATTGTTCTGAAGTTGTCTTTCTCTGTTGGGTCTTTCTGTGGTTTAGTTATAAGTGTAACTGTAGTTTCATAGAAGGAATTGGGTAGTGTTCCTCTGTTTCTATTTTGTGGAATAGTTTCCACAGTATGGGTATTAGGGCTGTTATGAAGGTCTGATAGAATTCTCCATTAAACCCATCTGGTCCTGGGCTTTTTTCATTTGAGAGACTTTAAATAACTACTTCTATTTCTTTAGGAGTTATGGGACTGTTAAGATGGTTTATCTGATCCTGATTTAACTTTGGTATGTGGTATCTTTCTAGAAAATTGTCCATTCCATCCATATTTTCCAGTTTGTTGAATATTGGCTTTTGTAGTAGGATCTGATGATTTTTTGAATTATGTCAGATTCTTGTTGTTATGTCTCCCTTTTCCTTTCCAATTTTATTAATTTGTATACTCTCTCTCTGCCCTCTGGTTAGTTTGGGTAAAGATTCATTTTTCCTGTTGATTTTTTTCAGAGAACCAGTTCCTAGTTTTGTTTATTCTTTTTGTAGTTCTTATTGTTTCTTCTTGGTTGATTTCGGCCCTGAGTTTGATTATTTCATGCCATCTACTCCTCTTGGGTGTACTTGCTTCTTTTTGTTCTAGAGCTTTTAGGTCGGCTGTCAAGCTGCTAGTGTATGCTCTCTCTCCAATTTCTTTTTACAAGCACTCAGACCTATGGGTTTTCCTCTTAGCATTGCTTTCCTTGTGTCCCATAATTTGGGTATGTTGTGCCTTCATTTTCATTAAATTCTAAAATGTCTTTAATTTCTTTCCTTATATCTTCCTTGGCCAAATTATCATTAAGTAGAACATTGTTCAGGTTCTGATTCTATGTGGGCTTTCTGTCATTTTTGTTTTTACCGAAGAAGAGCCTTAGTCCGTGGTGATCTGCTAGTATTCACGGGATTATTTCAATCTACTTGTACCTGTTGAGGCCTGTTTTGTGACCAAGTATATTGTCAGTTTTGGAGAAGGTGCTGAGAAGAAGGCATGTATATATATTTGGTTCATAACCTCTCTTAGTTTCTATGTGTCTCTTTTAGTTTCTATTTCCATGATATGGCCATTGATGAGAGTGGGGTGTTGAAATCTCCCACTATTATTTTGTGAGGTTCAGTGTGTGCTTTGAGTTTAAGTAAGATTTCTTTTATGAATGTAGGTGTCCTTGCATTTGGAGCACAGATATTCAGGATTAAGGGTTCATCTTGGTGGATTTTTCCTTTAATGACTTTGAAGTGTCCTTCCCTATCTTTTTTGATAACTTTTGGTTTTATTCGATATTAGAATGACTACCCTGGGTTCTTTCCTGGGACCATTTGATTGGAAAATTGTTTTCCAGCCTTTTAGTCTTTGTCTTTGTCACTTAGGTGTGTTTCCCATATGCAACAAAATGCTGGATCCTCTGTCCCTATCCAGTATTTTAGTCTTTGCCTTTTATTGGGGAATTGAGTTCCTTGCTTTTAAGTGATATTAAGGAATAGTGATTGTTATTTCCTATTAGTTTTCTTGTTAGAGGTTTAATTATGTTTGTGTTGCTATCTTCTTTTGGGTTTGTTACAAAAAGATTTCTTTCTTTCTTTCTTTCTTTCTTTCTTTCTTTCTTTCTTTCTCTCTTTCTTTCTTTTTTTCCTTTTTTCTAGAGTGTAGTTTCCCTCCTTGTGTTGGAATTTTCCATCTATTCTCCTGGTAGGGTTAGATTTGTGGAAAAATAATGTGTAAATTTGGTTTTGTCATGGAATATCTTGGTTTCTCCATCTATGTTAATTCCGAGTTTTGCTGGGTATAGAAGCTTGAGCAGCATTTGTGTCTTCTTAGGATCTGTATGACATCTGCACAGGATCTTCTGGCTTTCTAGTCTCTGGTGAGAAGTCTGGTGTAATTCCGATAGGTCTGCCTTTATATGTTACTAGACATTTTTCCTTACTGTTTTTAATATTCTTTCTTTGTTTTATGCATTTGGTGTTTTGACTATTATGTAATGGGAGGAATTTCTTTTCTGGTCCAAGTTATTAGAAGTTCTAATGTCTTCTTTCATGTTCATGGGCATTCCTGTCTTTAGGTTGGTTTTCTTTAATTTTGTTCAAGATATTCACTGGCCCTTTAAGTGTGGAATCTTTGTTTTCTTCTATATCTATTATTCTTATGTTTTGTCTTCTCTATGTCCTTCATTTCCTGGATGTTTTGGTTTAGGAGCTTTTTACTTTTTGCATTTTCTTTGATAGTTGTTTCAATATTTTCTATGGTATCTTCTGCCCCTGAGATTCTCTCTTCAAGCTCTTGTATTCTATTTGTGATTCTTGGGTCTATTATTTTGGATCTCTTTTCTAGGTTTTCTATATCCAGGGTTGTCACCCTTATTGATTTCTTTATTGTTTTCACTTCCACTTTTAGATCTTGGATGGCTTTGTTTAATTCCTTCACCTGTTGGTTGTATTTTCCTGTAATTCTTTAAGGGATTTTTGTGTTTCCTCTTTGAGCGTTTCTACTTTCTTACCTGTGTTGTCCTGTCCTGTATTTCTTTAAGGGAATTGTTTATGTCCTTGTTTAAGTCCTCTATTCTTATCATAAGATGTCATTTTAAATCAAATTTTGCTTTTCTGGTGTGTTGGAATATCCAGTATTTGCTTTCGTGAGAGAACTGGGTACTGATGATGCCAAGTAGTCTTGGTTTCTGTTGTTTAGATTCCTGCACTTGCCATCTGGTTATTTCTGGTGGTATCTGGTCTTGCTGTCTCTGACAGTGGCTTGACCCTCCTATAAACCTATGTGTCAGTACTCCTGGAGTCTGTTTTTCTCCCAGTGGGATAGGGGTACAGCGAGCTGTGTCACAGAGTCAGCTCTAGGCACAGGTGGAAACTGAAAGGATCTTGTCCGTGACCGCTCCTAGGTTCCTGTGTCCAAAGGGCTCCAGGCAGTTTCCTCTTCTGCCAAGAATGTGATCAGAAGTGGTAGTTTCCCTTGTGCTCTCAGGATTGTCTGCATTTCTGAGAATCCTGCTCTCTCCCCACGGGACCTGGATACAGAGAGCTATGTTACTGGGTCAGCTCCAGGCGCAGGTGGAATCTAGAAGCAAGTTTTTCCATACATATCAATAATTAAAGAAATTTCTAGTTTATTTTTTTTTGCGGGTTTCAAATATCAAGTTACTTCATATTCCTGCCTGGATTTTTTTTTTTTGAGGGGAGATTGTCTTGTATGCCCTCTCATACTCATACAAGTTTACATGTGGTTAACAATAGTGCAAGGCTCTTTCCAGCTCTTCACCACAGCTGTTTCTAAGGATAATATTTATAGAGATCAATACTGATAGATAAGATCATATATTCTTAGGGAACAAATCAGATTACTTGCTAATTCATAATCAGTTAATTCCATACTCAGTGGTATTCTGTATGTAATTGTATGTGTAGTTACTATAGTTGTATGTGTACTGGCTCTGTAGTAAAAAACAAACAAACAAACAAAACCCTAGAGTAACCATCATTTTTCTGCTGCTATTAGTAATAAAGCCCTGTATCTCTTATGCAGAAGTGACCTATGAAATAGAAACATCCATTGTGTTGACTCTTTAAGTAGAGGGATGTTCTATGATCTCATCATGTTCTTTAAATTAAAATGTAACTGGAAGTTACATGGATGATTTAATTTACCCATACCTTAGATACAATAAGCTATTTCTTTTGTATAGCAAACACTTGGTAGTGAAATGAGGTCGTATTTGTCAATTTTGTACCTTATTTCCTTATACAGTTTATTTTTCCTAGTGTTTGCTTACCTAGAGATCACTCAGTTGACACAGCTGATTCTCAAATTTATGTAGCCTGGGCATTTAAGAAGCAGTTGCCATCAACACTTCCTGATATACCTAGCAACCCAATTTCTCTGATTATTTATGGACTCTGTTAAAATAGAAGAATTTTTAGATGAGACTCAGTATTGTAAGGTTACATATTATCAATCATCACTGCCATCTTCAATTCTCCTTAATACAGTATAGCATTTTATTCACTTGAAATTTTACACATGTATTCATTTTATTCTCAAGTTATAGCATTACTCTCTTTCAGAGAAGACTGAATACAGATTTTATATTTCATCTAATTTTATCCCATAAAGGTAAAATCTGTTCTTCTTACTCTCAGATTAGTCAATTGTCAGCAAACTTCTCTAATACATTCAAGTTAGGATTCCTTTTATGATTCATGAAGAAGAGGGATTATTAGATAACCCATTATAATGATGAGAAAAGCTTCAAGAATCCATTTATGTTTAGTAAATTACCATCCATTCTATATATAATGTTATACACTAAGCACAGTCACATCTGTCTTGTTATCACTGTATTGGATCTCTTATATCAGGTGTAGCAGACACAGTTTGGTCCACTCTGGAGAAGCAGAGAATAATGAACAACATGATTTTTACCCTTACCCTTATCTAGACTATTTTAAATATGTTTCCAAACTATTTTTGTATTAAATCAGACATAAAAATTATTCTGAATATAAAATTTTCCCAGGATTAAAATTTTAACAGAAGAAAAAGGTAGATAAAAGATGCAGCTGGTAGCAGCTAAAATTATATTTCAAACAGGATGGTATTTGACATGTTTGGTCAGTTTCCAGCTTCTTTAAGAAAGAGAAGAAACAACACATGGGGAGGAAGTTTCCTTATTATATTTTGTTGGAGAACACAATCATTTGATGTTTTTTGTTGAAATATATTATGAACATTTTGTGAAAATTATATCTACCCCTAAATTTATTTGTTTAAAAATTGAAACAATTTTGTTTGATCATTTTTTTTATCTTTTACATTTATAACATTCCTCATACTTTCTATCTTTTGCATTTGAAGGTAAATTATGTTAAAGTAAATATCAGTAACCAAAATATTAATTCAAAAATTTCTATTTGTCAAATATTAAAATCTCCAGTATTGTATTACTGACATGTAGTTCAAGCAGAAAAAGGTTAAAATAATAGGAGAGAAGACTTACAGCTCCTGCACTCCTGATCCTCCAGGACTTTTATTTATTCATTATTAATATGTCCTAATTGTGCAAATCCACATTGCTTGCTGCCACGCCTAACATAGTGTTTTAAGGTTCAATCATTGTCAATATAAAAATGTTAAACTTTATTTTTGGCAGCAACTAGAAACTTCCTCTACAAATTTGAATGTCTGATTATATCTACAAATCATAAAGTGCTAGGTTTGTGTTCTTATGTTTGTCCATGCCTATTAGCTTTTAAAATAATTATCTAGAGGAATTAAAATTAAATTAAAATGGAATTTATCAAGACAAAGATGAGAATATACCACAAATAATACCTAAAATTTGTGGCATATGAGGTCCAAAGGAGAATCAAAATTATATTTTTGCATGACGAGAAAGGAAGTTACTTCTTTCTATTTTACTTATTAGTCACATTCATACTTAATCATTTTTAGTGGTAATATCGCAAAATGTTCTTTTGTCGAAGAATTTAGATCAGAACAGTTAAACCTTTCATTTCTTATGCACTATTTACTGCTATTAGCTTGCTAGTATCAACTTTCATAAATCAAATTTATCAAATCAAATATAATATATACTAGGAAACCACATAATCTCACAGACTTAAAGTATAAGTCACTGATTTTGAGAGATAACTTAGATTTCTACAGATTACCATTGTTCTTGAGAATGACCTATATTTTGTTTTATACATGTAATATAATTACTTTTTGAAATATTGATCTCATGTACATTTTGAGGCTTATTATTTTTGTATACTCTGAAGCATAATATATGAGGATAATTTTACTTTTTCATATATTTGAGAGGTGCTTTACCTTCTACAAGCTTTATTTGCAGTTTGGAAGACTGAGTCATGAAGCCAAGAGTTTGGCAGAGTTTGGCATCTGTGGTTTCTGTAACTTTCCTCTTATATGTGGCCCGATTCCCATTACTCTTATATGCTCCTTACAACCTCCACCTAAGCTCCGCTTTTAGCACTATGACCCTAAGTGAGAAATCTATTTTGTATGTTGGTTTCCAATATGTGTTTATTTCCTTTGTTTGTTATTTAGAAGTGATAACTAGATTTTATAATGAATTCATTTTTAGTATTTGAGAACCAACATTTCTCTCAGAGGGTTATTCTAGTTACATTACCCACAGCAGTTTATGAATGCCTCTTTTCTTTCCCATTCTCACAAGAATTTGCACCTTTTCATTATTTTGGGTAATAAACATTATACCAGGGTTGAGATAAGGTCTCACTGTACTTTTGAATTCTGTTTTCTTGTTAGAAAATGATATCAGACATTTGAATCCCCTTTAGAGTTGTATTTGTTTTATACTTTTTATTTTTTTAAGAAAATTGTCTCCACAATGTTTTTTTATTTCTAAGCTGGATTACTTTTTATTGTTTTTGCTTTCTTTATCTACGTAATGTCAATCCCCTGCCAAATGAGTAATTGTTGGTTGTAGTGCCATATTGGATTTGGGCCTGGCCACTTTGTAACTGTATGGCCACAAAGTCATGGGATTGTTGGACAGAGGCCTCTCCCATGTATTTACGGCACAGGAAGAAAAGACCAAGTAGTAAACACCCGGTGTCTCCACTGCATGACCTCTGCTGAGCCCGGCTGATGCAGGTGGAACTGACACACCTGGACCACACCTGGGTGGTGGTCAATTTACTTCTGCCTTTTACTTCCTCAGCCTTTATCCTGGAGATTTAGGCTGGTCTTCTCGGATTTCTCCCTAATTAATTCAGGTCTCCTAGTTGGTCTTTTGTTACCAAGTCTCAAGCAGGTTGTCACGAGCCAGGGTTTCCCTCTGTGCTTCCCAGTTATTTTCTACCTGGAGACTTGGGTATATAAGTGGTGAATAAAGCTACAGGAGTCTCTCTCTCACTATTCCTCCTCACTCCTCCTTCTGCTCTTCCACTCTTTCTCTCTCTCTCTCTTTCTCTCTTCCTCTCCTGGCTTGACACGATAACCTGTGTGTGTGTATGTGTGTTTCTTTCATCCCGTAGGCTTTCGCCCGATTCTCGGTACCAGGTCGGTGCTGGCGCCGACAGTTGGTGAGTCGTTTTTCTCATTTTTTCCTTTACTCATTATTCTGTTCACATCTGTTGCTGTACAGATTTTAGTTGATTAATTCCATTTGTCAAATTTCACTATTCTCTTAATGCTTTTAGAATCAAGTATACATAACTGTCAGTGCTAATGTTCTGAGATACTTCCTATGCTTACTTACTTCCAGCAGTTCAGTAGCTTTCTGTTACGCATCTAGATCTTTGATACATCTTTGGTCATTTCCAGGGTTGGCATTTGGATCTGTATTAAGATTTATAATGTTTTCTCAGTTCACCCATATTGGTATCCAGTTTTGCCAGAGTCATCATTGTGCTTGTGTATATTATGTGTGTGTGTGTGTGTGTGTGTGTGTGTGTGTATGCTCATGTGCACATACAGGTGTGTGTACCTGAAGTTGTAAGCCAGATTGCAAGATTCAATGTGTTCCTCAATTAATTTCCGTCTTATTTTTGAAAGATTTGTGTCTCACTGAGCTCATTGATTTGTTCCAGCCGCCTAGACAATGAGCTTCACAGAAACTCCTGCCTCAACTCCATTCTCCCCGCAGTGCTGGTATCACAGACACTTACCTGGATGCAGATATCTTACGTGGGTGCAGATAGCTGAACTAAGATCCTCATTCTTGTATCATAAATTTTTTTCCCTCCGATCCATCTCCCTGGCTTCCCAAACCTATTAAAGACAGTCTGTTTTCTTCAATGTATGTTTCTGGCTCCTTGGTGAAGCAGCAGAACTTTATTTCTACCATGACTATGTTTGCTATTAGTCCTTTTTTCAGCCTTTGGTCCAATACCATTTGGGCTTTGTAAATACATTTGTATAATATGTTATTGAACCAGCTGTTGCTCCCATGCCACACTCTATTGAAGGTTGTATTGTGAACCTAGGGAAATTAATGCTGCCACATTGATTTGAGAATATTTTTGTTGCAATTCTTGATAAAATGTGTAGAGCACTGAAATAGTATATAAAACTTCACAATATTGATTCTTATCCATGAAGATGGGTAATGTTTTCCTGTATATTTTCTCCATTAATTCATTGGGTAATTTTATTCTTAGGCATTCTATTTGCTTTTGTCAATATTGTAAATGAAATTGCTGTGCGACGTTCTATTTAGAAAACTTATTAATGACATATAAAATTCCTATAATTTTTAGGTTGATTTTGTGGAAATTTTTAAAGAACATTTTTTTAGTTTATTCTTTATTCTATTTTTACAGTCCAGACTTTATCCCAGTCCTGGTTCATCCTCTGATTGGTCCCCATCCCATACGACTTCCTACTGCTTCTTACTCCAAGAGGTTGTCATCAACCCCCTACCCCCTCCCGCTCCACACACAACACCAAACCTCCCTACTCCCTGGGGCCTCAAGTTTCCAGAGGGTTAGATGCATCTTCCCTGACAATATCCAGACCCAGCACTCCTCTGCTGTGTTTATATTAGGGTCCTCATATCAGCTGGTTTATGCTGCCTTGTTGATGGCACAGTATCTGAGAGATCTCAGGGTTCCAGGTTAGTTGAGCTGCTAGTCTTCCTATAACATAGCCCTCCTCCACTACTTACAGCTTTCCCCTAATTCAGCCACAGGAGTCAGTAGTTTCTGTCCATTGGCAGGATGCAAATATCTTCATTTGAATGTTTCAGGTACTTGTAGGGTCTTTCTTCTGTCATGGGACTTCTGGGTTGTTTCCAGCTTCTGGTTATCACAAAGCTGCTATGAACATAGTGGAACACGTGCTCCTGTGGCCTGGTGGGGTCTGTTTTGGCTATATGGCCAAGAGTAGGATAGCTGGGCCTTTAGGTAGATCTATTTCCAATGTTCTGAGGAAGTTCTAGATTGAAGTCCAGAGGGGTTGTACCAGATTGCAACCCCATCAGCAATGAAGGAGTATTCCTCTTTCTCCACATACTAGAAAACATGTGCTGTCACCTGAGTTTTTATCTTAACCATTCTGATCAGAATGAGGTAGAACCTCAGGGTTATTTTGATTTGCATTTGCATTAACTACTGAGACAAAAATGGGAAAGAACCTGAGGAACAAGAGGTCCAGTGACAGGTCCAATTTGAGATGCAGCTCAAGGAGAGGTCCCAAGGTCAGCTGCTATTACTGATGCTGTGGTGTGCTCACAAAAAAGGGCTTATCAAGAATTGACAGGATTAATATTGTGAAAATGGCCATCTTGCCAAAAGCAACCTACACATTCAATGCAATTCCCATAAAAATTCCAACTGAATTCTTCATAGAGATAAAAAGAGCAATTTGTAAATTCATTTGGAATAATAAAAGAACCAGGATAGTGAAAACTGTATTAAAAAACAAAAGAACTGCTGGGGAATCACCGTCCTTGACCTCAGGTTTTATTACAGAGCAATAGTGATAAAAACTGTGTAGTATTGGCACAGAGACAGGCAGTTAGATCAATGGAATAGAATTGAAGATCCAGAAATGAGCCCACACACCTATGGTCACCTGATCTTTGACAAAGGAGCTAAAACCATCCAATGGAAAAAAGATAGCATTTTAAACAAATGGTGCTGGTTCAACTGGTGGTCAGCATGCAGAACTATGAAAATTGATCCATTCTTATCACCCTGTACAAAATTTAAGTCCAAGTGAATCGAGGACTTTCCATATAAAAGCAGATACACACAAACAAATAGAAAAAAAAGTAGGGAAGAGTCTCAAACACATGGGCACTCAGGAAAATTTCTTGAACAGAACACCAATTGCTTATGCTCTAAGATCAAGAATCAACAAATGGGACTTCATAAAATTGCAAAGCTTCTGTAAGGTAAAGAACAGTGTCATTAGGACAAAACTGCACCCAACAGATTAGGAAAAGATCTATACCAATTCTACATCTGAAAGAGGGCTAATATCCAAATACAAAACCCATTATATAATATACAAAGAACTCAAGAAGTTAGACTCCAGAGTAGCAAATAACCCTATTAAAAAATGGAGTAGAGAGTTAAACAAAGAATTCTCAACTGTGGAATATTGCGTGGCTGAGAAAAATCTAAAGAAATGTTCAACATCCTTAGTCATCAGGGTATTGCAAATCGAAACCACCCAAAGATTCCAAATTACACAAATCAGAATGGCTAAGTTAACAAACTCAGGTCACAACAGATGCTGACAAGGATGTCAAGAAAGAGGAACACTCCTTCATTGTTAGTGGACTTGCAAGCTGGTACAACCACTCTGGAAATCAGTCTGGAGGTTCATCAAAAAACTGAACACAGTATACCTGAGGCCACAGCTAAACCACACCTGGGTACCAACATATATTATATACCAAAATATACTCCTGTACCCAAAAGATGCTCCCACATAAAAAGGACACACGTTCCACTATGTTCGTAGTATCCTTATTTATAATAGTCAGGAGCTGAAAAGAACCCAGATGTCCCTCAACAGAGGAATCAATACAAACATTTAAACAATGGGCTACTATTCACCTATTAAAAACAATGACTTCATGAAATTCATAGGTAAATGATGGAACTAGAAAATATCACCCTGAGGGAGGGAAGCCAATCAAAAAATTGTACACATGGTATGCACTCACTGATCAGTGGATATTAGTCTACAAGCATGGATTACACAATGATACAATCCACAGACAACATGAAGCTCTAGAAGAATGACAACTGAAGGGCAGATGCTTCATTCCTTTTTAGGAGGGGGAATAAAAATATTAATCGGAGTAAATACAGAGATGAAGTTTGGAGCAGAGACTGATGAAAAGGCCATCCAGACACTCCCCCACTGGAGATCCAGCCCAAATACATATAGCCCATAAACCCAGACAATATTGGTGATGACAAGAAGTACATGCTGAAAGGAGCCTGATATAGCTCTTTCCTGAGAGGCTCTGCCACAGCATGACAAATACAGGGGAAGATGTTAGCAGACAAACATTGAGCTGAAAACAGGGTCTACATTGGAGGATTTAGAGAAAGGATTGAAGGAGCTGAAGGGTCTGCAACCCCTTAAGAACAACAATACCAACCAACCAGAGCTCCCAGGCATTAAACTACTAAGAAAAGACTACACATGGACAGACCCTTGGCTCCAGCATAGTAGAGGATGGCCTCCTCCAATGGAGGAGACACCCTTGGTCCTGCCAAGGTTGGATCCCTCAGTGTAGCAGAATGTCAGGGTGGGGGAACAAGGAAGAAGGAACATGGGGATGGGATAGGAGGTTTATGGATGAGCAAGGTGGTAACATTTTTAAATGTAAATAACAAAATATCCAATAAAACCAAAACAAAAACAACAAAAAATATTTCCTTTAATCAAGAAAATATTTTACTCACAAATTATTGAAATAAATACTAGGTTATAGACAATTAAATATTTTACAAAATGAAAAAGGTTACATGTAGAAGAACAGTGAAGACTCAGTTTAGATTTTCATAAGGACAAGACTTCTATTGAAAATTATTTCATATCATTTAAGGAAGGTTTATAAAGGCAAAACTTGAACTACCCTGTCTATGACCAACATTTTCACTCTCTTTCTTATAACTTGATTATTAATAATTTTCATTTTCACTTTAAAAATTAATTGTACAAATTTATTTTATGTTTAATTAAATGTATTTGAGTGCCATATTCCCCCATCTACTCAAGTATTTCAACTGAGACTTTCATAAATGTATGGACAGAAAGACTGGCATTATAACATCAGCCATTGTGAGAACACTTCTGCTGTACAAAGGACAGCGACTTGGTGAGAAATAAATTTGAAAGATTCAAAAAAAAAAAAAAAACCCAAAAAACAAGACTTCAATTTATATACATGGCAAATAGCAAGAGGTCTACTAGACATCAAGGCTTTTTATATTGATTTAGAGGCATTCATTATTTCTGTCTTCAGTGTCAATATACCTATCTAGCATACTAGATGACATGATTTAAAAAGAGTTTTAAAAATGGGGTGTAGGTAATTAGAGTTAAGAGGCAGTGGTAGGTGGTTAGAGCTAATATGAAAATGTGAAAAAAGAGAAATGTCTATAGTGCAGAAAAACAAGCGATTTGAGTAGGTAGTGAGGCCAGAGAAGTTCTATTCTAATAAGGAACATAGTGGAAACTGTGTGAGTACCACTGGGAATTCTTATAAACTAAGAAGCTCAAACACTCAAAGCATTTATTTTATATGAAGTTTATTGATGAACCAGTAATTCTTGTTCAGTTGCAAGTATGAAAGATAAATAGTGGTACCTTTGCAATCTATATGTTTGATAGGGTTCTGTCATCTGTAAAAACAGTACACAAAGATAATTTCATTATAAAAAGTAACCAAAAAAGAATTTAAATGTCAGAAAAATAGATAATATATCAATAAAAGGTGTTCATAACACTTAATAGTAACTTTAATATAATTAGTCATAACTATAACATATGCCCATTTAATACATGTCTTTAAAGGTGTCTAGGTAATAATGATTTTGCAGGAGCAGTGTGAGTATTTAGAAGACATTTAAATAAAATTTCTGGGTAAGAATATTCAAGTATGCAGTTTTGAACTACATATTTCAAATAAGAAATGCAATTAAACATGTGTTTGTTAAAATTTATTAAAATAAGATCTATAATATTTAAATCAGGAGGTGAAGAAAAAAGAAAAGTGAAATAAAGCTAAACATTAAATGGTAAAGCTTTTAAAGGTTAAATACAGGAAAAATATCTGTATAAACACAAACATGTATGTAAGAATTTGAGACAATTATTCAGAGACTAGATTTCAAGCTATATTATAAAGAAATAGTTATTTAAAACAATATTTTACTGGCAAAGAACAGACATGCATAGCAATGGAATAAAATTAAAGATGCAAATATAAGGGCAGTTAATTACAGCCCTCAGATACAAAGTGTCAAAAACAAAAACTTGAGCAAAGATATAATTTTCAACAAATCATGCTGAAATAACTACTTGTCCACATTCATAAGAATGAGTTTAAACTTATATTTATCCCTATGAACAAAGCAGTCAAAAGGGGTCAAAGACCTTAATGTGAATCCTGAAACATGGAATCTTCCAGAAGAGAAAATTCGCAGTATCATACAAGGTATGGGAACAGGAAAAGACATTTTAAGTAGACATAAAATAATATGACCCCCCTTGGCTTTTCAAACATGCTTAGTGTTATTTATCCAGTAATGGGAGAGAATCTCAGAGGATTAACATGCAGAATTATAAAACAAAACAAAGCAAAACCTTAAAAACAAAGTCAATATAAAATGAACCATTTGTAAAGTGGATGGTGGATTTGAACAGAGACTTCTGAAACAAAATAGTGAAATGTTTAAGAAATGTCTCAGAAAGGGTTTAGCACCCTTAGCCACCAGGGAAATTTAATATAGTGCTACTTTGAGGAATCATCTTGTCCTTGTCAGAATATCTAAAATCAACCAAAAAATCGACAACAAATGCTGGAGGGCACTTCGAGAAAGGGAGGATTGCAAACTGGTCTAGCCACTCTGAAAAGTGTTTTGTAAAATTCTCAGAATACTAAGAAGAAATCTTCCACACATCATCCAGCTATACCCCTACTTGGCATAAGCCCAAAGGACTCAGCATCCTACTCAATAGACACTTGCTCAGCAATTTGGTTCTTAATCTCTCAGGCAAATTGTTCGGTGTAGAAAATGGACAGTCAGCATGCTGTCACAGCCCTCAGAATAAATAGGTTGCTGAAGCTTAGGAACATTCTCATATGCTTCACTTTGGCCAGCTCCTTAAGGTTGACAGGAACATGTCACTTGACTCAAGTATCATCCTGAAACTCACTGTGGGTAGTCAAGCTAATAAGGAGCTCTGGAAATAAAGACTGAATCACAGTCTCTTTGAAATTGATCTATAAATTTAATTTAAGCACCACAATTGTATTCAGAGGCTTGTACATTAGATGTTAATAAAATCACTAGATATGTTGTTGGTTTTGTGTAATATTTTTTGGGGTGGAATAAATATGATTCCTGAAATCCCTTGTTTTATGCAAAACAGATGCAGTGTAGCAAATATTCTATATACTCCAAAATAATAGGTTTGGGTAAGGGAGTCTGAATAGCCCTTTTGAGGGTGCCAGGCAGGCCTGATAAAATGTTTCACATCATAAAAAAACATCAGCTTGACTCCATTGAAACAGTGCCAATGCTAGCATCACCTAATTTAAATATTAACATTTTATATAAATACCCACTATTGCTCTCCGTCTATTAGCCTACTGTTATGTACTTTATTCATCTGTTTTACCTATCATCTATCAGTCATCTATCCATCTTATCTAGCTTTCTCTCTTTAGAAATACCTATTTTTTTTCAATCCAACGATAGAAATTGTCGGCGCCTGTGCCCCCAGTGTGTGAATATCGGGCATAGGTCTGTGGGATTGAAAGAAAACAAGTACACGGGTCACCCTTTTTTAAGCGAGTGCCACCAAGGCTTTACTGAGAGCTCCTTATATACCCAAGGCAAAAGCTGTTGGAAAACAACAAGGCAGGTGAAAATCCCTAACCAGGAAAACAGGAAAAGTCTGTGTGGTGGAAAGTTCCGGCCCAATCAAGGGCATAAACAACTTTTTTTTTTTTTTTTTTTTTAATTAACTGAGTATTTCTTATTTACATTTCGAGTGTTATTCCTTTCCTGGTTTCTGGGCCAACATCCCCTAACCTCTCCCCCTTCTTTATGGGTGTTCCCTCCCCATCCTCCCCCATTGCCGCCCCCTCCCACAACAACAACAAAACAGAAAGGCTTATGGAGGAAGGTACCATGGAAAACCAGCCCCCAGAACAGGAGCTAAGAGCAGCTCCCAAGTGTATAAACAATTTCTTGCTAAAGCAGGCTAAAAGGCTCAGTGAGGCGGGAGGGATACACCAAGGTAGGACCCAACAAGAAATACTTATTATTACCTTTTGCTCATTATAATTCCCTAGAGTAAACTGAACTGTGTGAGCAATTCATATCCAGCAAGAATTCTGAAAGTTCTTTATTTAAGATTACATTTGTTAAGATTTTTTTAAATGAGCTTCTCAAAGTATTTAATCTAAATGCCAAGAAATAAAGAATGGTATTTAACCTATTTAAATTGAAATACATTTTTTCTTACTTAACATACTATTACATAGTTTTAGCTTTCTTAACAGATTTTAATCTTTATCTTAGGGATTATTTTAATTTAAGGATTATTAATATAAGTTATACCAAGAACAATTTAAAGATTACTTTTCCCCAGTAAAAGTTAACAAGATAAAATTTCTATAGAATTCATTTTTCAACTTTATTCTTGAGTATAACAAAATAATTCACAGAGTAATTATACAAAAGTCTTTTTTATTATCACTGGATTAACTGTATTTGAGGAAATAATCTAATCAAATGTTGATTAAGGCACAGCATGTCTCCCAAATGAGAATATAAAAAGTTGGGTGTTTTTCATTCTTTCCTCTAGTCCTGTTTGAGATACTACGTGCTCTGAAAACAATTCTCTCTGTCCGCAAATAACTATAATTTTTTCGAGCATAATCTCATAAAACAATGCCTAGAGCTGTAGTGATGCTGACCAGAAAATGAAAGCCACCGATGTTTCTAGAAAATGGTAATTTTGCAGAATCTCATTCTGTTATTTATACTGAATCTATCCAGAGGCTCTGGATCTTCTTTATCTCCATCTATGTAACTCAAGATCTGATGAAACTTGTGATGAAGTGTATTTCCATTCTAAGTTCAAAACTGTCTGAGTAATCATCATTAAATTATGATCATTGGATGATACAACATGGGATCTTGGGAAGAACATGGTACTTGGATATTTATACATCTGAAGTCTTTTTTATACATATAAGTTCAATTAATTGTGTTTGTATAGGCCATCATATATTTGATTAAAGCATTTTTAATTCTAAATAGAAAGGACAGATAACAATTTTTAAAAAAATCATATATCATTAAAGCATTATATTTTAAACAATAATAATTTGGGACTACATTTCCAGGGTCATAGCTCTGCCTGCACCTCTGGAGTTCTGCTGTCACCCAGGAGAAAGAGGTGAGATCTCCAAGACCAAGTCCCTACACTTTGGATCCCCCATTAAACCCAGAAGCTTAGAGGCCTTCACGGCCCCATCTGCACTCCATTTTCCAGTCCACAGCTCCACCTGCATCTCTGTAGGATTGTTGTCACATGGAGCAACCATGGCAGATCCACAAACCACAAACACTTGCCTACTGTGTCCCCTGGTAAGCCTAGCATCAATGAAGCCTATCCTGTCTACTCTGTGCTCCATCATCTGGTACACATCTGTAAACACAGTCCCAGAGACCCGCAACCTTTAGGGACCACCAGGTGAGAGCCTTACCCCAATTCCCTTCCTGACTCTCTTGGCAAACCCACCAGTAGCAAGCTCTGCCCTGCCCCATGTGTCATTGCAATAACTGCATCTCTAGAGGCCTGAGGCCATCTAGCACAAACAGAGGCCTGAAACAATCAGGGGCCACAAACTCTGCCTGCATCTCTGGAACTCTGCTACCACCTTCAAAACACAGCTCTACCTGTAATCCCAGAGGTGTGCTGACATAAAGAACTACCAGCTCTACCTGCAGGCCTGCAACATCCAGGTCCTACCAGGCCTGTCAATAGTAAGGACGACCAGAGGGTTAAAAGTCAGAATAAGAACACAATCAAAAAGGAAATGGACCTTATAAAGAAACAGATAAATATAAACATATAGAGATAAAATCAACCAAGCAGATGAAAGAAATTAATAATGGAAATAGAAGACATAAATAAACATACTGAGGCAATCTTGGAGATGGAAAACCTAGGAAAAAGGATAGGAATTACACCCAAATCTCCTGGGGAAGAGAGCTGAACAAGCAGAAGTGCAGACATCCTGAGACCATAGGACAGACTGCCACCTCTGCACACCTTTGCACACATCCCTGGTCCAAGGGGAAACTGCACAGTGCCTCTGGACACAGGGATATAGGAACAGACAGCCACCAGTACCCATGGTTCTGGTCTGAACTCAGGACCGAACTTAACTGGCCAAACAGCTCCCTGCACCCAAATCCCATGGGGGAGAGAGCTAGACCCTCACAAGTGTGGACACTTCTGAGAAGTGTGACAAGACTACCTTCTGCCCAAAGTCAAAATATCAAAACACCCAGAATAGCAAAATCTACACTCAACAATAAAAGAACTTCAGGGGCAATCACGACCCCTGACTTCAAGCAGTATTACAGAGCAATAGTCATAAAAAATGTATGGTATTGATACTGAGAAAGGCAGATAGATCTGTGGAACAGAACTGAAGACCCAGAAATGAACCCACACACCTATGGTCACTTGATCTTTGACAAAGGAACTAAAACCACCCAATGGAAGAAAGATAGCATTTTCAACAAATGGTCCTGGTTCAACTGGAGGTCAGCATGTAGAAGAATGCAAATCAAACCATTCTTATCACCCTGTACAAAACTTAAGTCCAAGTGGATCAAGGACCCCCACGACAAACCAGAAACACTCAAACTAGTAAAAGAAAAAGTGGGGAAAAGTCTCAAACACAAGGGTACTGGGGAAATTTTCCTGAATAAAACCCCAATGACTTATTCTCTAAGATCAAGAATCAACAAATGGAACCTCATAAAACTGCAAAGCTTCTGAAAGGCTAAAGACACTGTCATTAGGACAAAGCAGCAACCAACAGATTGGGAAAGGATTTAACAATCATACATCTGATAGAGGGCTAATATACAAAATATGCAAAGAACTCAAGAAGTCAGACTCCAGAGAACCAAATAACCCTATAAAAATGGGGTACAGAGCTAAACAAAATATTGTCAGCTCAGGAATATCGAATGGTCGAAAAACACCTAAATAAATGTTCAACATCCTTAGTCATCATGGTAATGCAAATCAAAACAACTCTGAGATTCCACCTCACACTAGTTAGAATGCCTAAGATAAAAAAAAAACTCATGTGACAGCAGATGCTGGTGAAGTTGTAGTGAGAGAGGAACACTCTTCCATTGTTGGTGGGATTGCAAACTTGTACAACCACTCTGGAAATCAGTCTGGAGTTTCCTCAGATAATTGGACATTCCACTGCCTGAGGACCCAGCTACACATCTCATGGGCATATATCAAAAAGATGTTCCAACATAAAACAAAGATACATGTTCCAGTATGTTCATAGCAGCCTTATTTATAATAGCCAGAAGCTGGAAAAAACCCAGATGCCCTTCAACAGAGGAATATATTAAAAAAATGTATTAGATCTACACAATGGAGTACTACTCAGCTATCAAAAACAATGACTTCATGAATTTCATAGGCAAATGGAATGAACTAGACAATATCATTCTGAGTGAGGTAACCCAATCACAGAAACATCACATTTGGTATGCACTCATTGATAAGTGGATATTACCCAAAATCTTGAACTACACAAGTTGCAATCTGCAGAACACAGGAATCTCAAGAAGAAAGATGACCAAAATGGGGATGCTCCCACTCCTACTTAAAAGGGGAAAATATCCATAGGAGGGGATATGGAAACAAAGTTTAGAGCAGCAACTGAAGAAATGGCCATTCAGAGCCTGCCCCACCTGTGGCCCATATATATTCAGCCACCAAAACTAGGCAAGAATGATGAAGCTAAAAAGTGCTTGGTGAAAGAAACCAGGTATAGATCTCTCCTGAGAGAAACATCCAGAGTATGTCCAATACAGAGGTCAATGCTAGCAGCAAACCATTGAACTGAGAACAGGATCCCCTTGGGGGGAATTAGAGGAAGGATTGAAAGAGCTAAAGGACCTTGCAACCCCATGAGAAAAACAATACCAGCCAAACAGTGCTTCCAGGGACTAAACCACTACTGAAAGACTATACATGGACTGACCCAGGTCTCCAACTGCATTTGTAGAAGGGCTGAACAGTTTTCCAAGCAAAGGGACTCAAGAAACAAGCTGGAGTCAACATTCTGATATATAACAAAAGAGGCTTTCAACCAAATTTAATCAATACAGATATGGAAGGATACATCATACTCATCACAGAAAAAACATATCAAAATAATATCTAATTTCTAAACATCTGTGCCTCAAATTCAAAGGCACCCAAATTTGTAAAAGAAACAATGCTAAAGCTTAAGTTACATGTTGAATACCATATATTATTATGGGGAGACTTTAGTACTGCATTCTCACCAGCAGACAGGTCATTGAAACAGAAACATAAAAGAGAAATATTTACCTAACATATAATGCACCTGAAAGACATAACAGATATCTACAGAACATTTCACCTAGACAATAAAAGAATATGCTTTCTTCTTGGTACCTCCTGGAAACTTCTCCAAAATTGACCATATAGTTGGTCACAAAGCAAGCCTCAATAAATATAAAATAAATAAAATAATTCCTTGTATCTTATCTTGTATCACTGTAGAGTAAAGTTGGATTTCAACAATAAGAGAAATAACTGAAAGCCTACAAACACGTAGAAAATGACCAGCTTTCTACTCAATGGTGACTGGTTTATGGAAGAAATAAAGAAATCAAACACTTTCTGGAATTCAATGAAAATAAAGACCTAGCATACCCAAACTTATGGGACAAAATGAAAGAAGTGCTAATAGGAACGTTTTTAGCACTAAGTGCCTTCATAAAAAATTGAAGCAGTCTCAAAGTAGAATTTTTTATGTTCACCTAAAGACTCAAAAAATAAAATAAATCAACCAGCAAAGAAAAAACAAAATTCAATCAACCACCCAACCAAGCCAAAAATACTCACAAGAGTAGACAGCAAGAAATAATGAAACTTAATCTTTAAATGAATCATCTAGAAACAAAGAGAACAATACAAATAATCAACAGACCAAGAGCTGGTTCTTTGAGAAAACTAACAAAGATTACAAATCCTTAGCCAAACTAACTAAAAACAAGAGAGATAGAACCCAAATTAACAATACTAGCAAATGCTGGCGAGGATGCGGAGAAAGAGGAACACTCCTCCATTGTTGGTGGGGTTGCAGACTGGTACAACCATTCTGGAAATCAGTCTGGAGGCTCCTCAGAAAATTGGACATTGAACTGCCTGAGGATCCAGCTATACCTCTCTTGGGCATATACCCAAAAGATGCACCAACATATAAAAAAGACACGTGCTCCACTATGTTCATCTCAGCCTTATTTATAATAGCCAGAAGCTGGAAAGAACCCAGATGCCCTTCAACAGAGGAATGGATACAGAAAATGTGGTACATCTACACAATGGAATATTACTCAGCTATCAAAAACAACGACTTTATGAAATTCGTAGGCAAATGGTTGGAACTCAAAAATATCATCCTGAGTGAGCTAACCCAATCACAGAAAGACATACATGGTATGCACTCATTGATAAGTGGCTATTAGCCCAAATGCTTGAATTACCCTAGATGCCTAGAACAAATGAAACTCAAGACGGATGATCAAAAGGTGAATGCTTCACTCCTTCTTTAAAAGGGGAACAAGAATACCCTTGGCAGGGAAGAGAGAGGCAAAGATTAAAAGAGAGACTGAAGGGACACCCATTCAGAGCATGCCCCACATGTGGCCCATATATACAGCCACCCAATTAGACAAGATGGATGAAGCAAAGAAGTGCAGTAGTGTAGATCGATCCTGAGAGACACAGCCAGAATACAGCAAATACAGAGTCAAATGCCAGCAGCAAACCACTGAACTGAGAATAGGACCCCCGTTGAAGGAATCAGAGAAAGAACTGGAAGAGCTTGAAGGGGCTCAAGACCCCATATGTACAACAATGCCAAGCAACCAGAGCTTCCAGGGACTAAGCCACTACCTAAAGACTATACATGGACTGACCCTGGACTCTGACCTCATAGGTAGCAATGAATATCCTAGTAAGAGCACCAGTGGAAGGGGAAGCCCTGGGTCCTGATAATACTGAACCCCCAGTGAACTAGACTGTTGCAGGGAGGGCGGCAATGGGGGGAGGGTGGGGAGGGGAACACCCATAAGGAAGGGGAGGGGGGGGTTTGCCCGGAAACCGGGAAAGGGAATAACACTCGAAATGTATATAAGAAATATTCAAGTTAATAAAAAAAAAAAACAATACTAGAAATCAAAAAAGAGACAGAATACAGACACTGAGGAAATTCAAAGAGTCATCATATCTTATTTCACAAGCCTGTACTCCATGAATATGGAAAACCTAAATGAAATGACTTCTTTTTCTAGACAGACACCACATATCAAAGTAAAATTAAGATCAGTAAACTATATTAATCGACTATAACTCCTAAGGAAATAAAAGCAGTAATTAAAAGTCTCCTAACCAAGAAAAATTCAGGGCCAGATGGGTTTAGCACAGAATTCTACCTGACTTTCAAAGAAGAGCTAATGCCAATACTAATAATCCTCGAAGTAATCCACAAATCAGAAACAGGAGGAACATTACCAAATCCATTCTATGAGGCCAAGGTTACTTAAACCCAAAAAGACTCAACAATGGAAGAGAATTTCAGACCAATTTCCCTTTTAAACATTGATGGATCAATACTCAATAAGACACTCAAATCCCCAATAAAACACTCACAAACCTAAGTCCAATAATACATCAAAGACATCATCAAACATGAACAAATAGACTTCATTTCAGAGATATAAGGGTGATTCAATATATAAAAATCTATCAACAGAATCAACCATAGAAACTAACAATGAAAACATCATTTCATTGGGTATTGTAAAAGGTTTGGACAGAATCCAAAACCCTGTCAAGTTAAAAGTCTTGGAGAGATCAAAGATACAAGACACACATACACAAAATAAAGGGAATATATAAAAATCCTGTAGCCAACATCAAATTAAACGAAGAGAAACTTAAAGCAATTCCACTAAACCTGGGCAAGAAAAAGCTGTACACTCTCTCACTTTTTCTTAAATATATTACTTGAAGTCCAACCTAGAAGAAATCAAAGTAGCATTATTTGCAAATGATATGATACTCTCATAAGTGACCTCAAATTTTTTAACAGAAAACTCCTATAACTGATAAACACCTTCAGAAAAGTGAGTGTATACAAGATTAACTCAAAGAAACCAGTAACACTGTTTCATAAAAATAATAAATGCACTGAGAAAGAAATGAGGGCGACAACACCATTTACAGTAGCCACAAATTATATAAGATATCTTGATGAAATTGTATGACAAGAACTTCAAGTCTCTAAAGAAGTTGAGGAAGATATCAGAAGATGGTAAGTGCTCACAGATCAGGATTAACCTAATGAAAATGCCTATCTTATTAAAAGCAATCTACAGATTCAGTCAAGCAACTCCCATCAAAATTTCAACACAGTCCTTTACAGATTCTCCAGAAATATTCTCAATTACATATGAAAAAACAAAAACTCCAAACAGCTAAAAGAATTTTTTATATAAAAGATTATCTGGAAGTACTACCATTCCTTACTACAAACTCTACTGCAGAGCAATAGTAATAAAGACCATATGGTGTTGATCTAGAAACAGAGCCACCAAAGACACACCCCCAACATTCACATGCCTATGGAAGCTTGACTTCTGATGAAGAATTCAAAGACATATGGTAGAAACGGGAAAGCATCATCAGCAAATGGTGCTAGTCTAACAGGATGTCTACATGTAGAAGAATGGAAACATTCAAAATTATTATCCCTGAAAAAAAAAAGACTCTGAGTGAACAAAAACCTCAGTGTAAAAACCAGATAAACTAAATCGAATAGAACAGAAAGAGGGGAATAACTTTGAACTCTTTGGTACAGAAGACAGCTTCTTGAAGAGAACATCAATAGCTCAGAGACGAAGACAACAATTAATAAATGAAACCTTAAATGGCCAAGAAGCACTTAAAGAAATATGCAGTGTCCTTAGTCATCAGGGAGATGAAAATCAAATGACTCTGAAATTTCTTCTTAAACCCATCAGAATAATGAAGAAAGAAATCTCAAGGGACGGCACATGCTTGTAAAGATGCGGAGTAAGGAAAACAATCCTCTGTTGCTGGTGGGAGTACAAACTTGTACAACCACTCTGGAAATGAATTTGGCAGTTTCTCTGAAAATTAGGAATAGTTTAAACTCAAAATCCAATCCTGAATACATACCCAAATAACACTCCTACATTCTACCAGCACACTTGCTAACTGTTTGTAGCAACTGTATTCTGAATAGCCAGAAACTAGAAACAACCTAGATGTCACTCAACTGAAGAATAGATAAACAAAATGTGGTTCATTTATACAATAAAATACTACTCAGCTGTTAAGAAAAGGACATCATGAATTTTGCAGACAAATTGATGGAACTAGAAATATCTTGAGTGAGGTGACTCAGACCCATTAGAACATGCATGGTATGTACATAATTGTAATTGGATGTTAGCCATAAAGTACAAGATACCCTATACACAATTCAATGACCCAAAGATGTCATAAAATGAGGGCTTAAATTAGGGTGCTTGAATCTTACTCAGAAGGGGACATAAAGTAGATATTGGAGGTGGGTAGAGGGAGGAAACAAGTTGGAAGAGAAGGTAGAAAGGGGAACAGAGTGTGGCAATAAGGTAGGTGTTGGGAGGTGGGAGAAAATGGAAGTTGTCAGTTGTCAGGGGGTGCATCTCTAGTATAAGCTAGAGACATGGAATGGGAGGAAGTGTCAGGGAGCCTATGTTGGTGACTCTGGCTGAAACTACTAGGAGTGAGATATATGGCGCCTGTAGTGGCCAACTCCTGTAGCTAGACAGAACCCCCAGAGGAAGGATAAGGAGAACAACCTAAGTACAAAGTCAAAAGGATCTGGTGCTGTCCCCGATCAGATGCCTGCCTGTAGATCTTGTTTCTCTAACTGCCCTGCCTTATCTGGCCTCAGTAAGAGAGTTTGTGCCTAGTCCTGCAGTGACTTCATGGGCCAGAATGGGATGATACCCAGTGGGGTTTCCCTCTTCTCGGGGGGTGGGGGGGAGAAAAGAAGGGGAAATGGGTTAGTAGTGGGAAGAGGGGTCTAGAGGTGCAATATGGATGTAAAGTAAATAAATAATAAATAAAATACATTAGTTTTTTGATACATGTTCATAATCAGTTCTTATATATTATTTTATGTTGTCTGGTAAATATTTGATTGTATTTGGTACACATTTTTTGTCAAATGTAAAATATATTCAATCTTAAGACTCATTCATGAAAATCCTTGTTCTTCTTCAACATAGCATGTACACACACACACACACACACACACACACACATACACACTTATGTGATTAATATATAATTGCTATATATACTTAGATGGTTAATTTTGTATAACCCAATATTCTATGCGATATGGATTTCTGATAAGTTATCTTTTTTCATTGTGTAGGGGAATTCCAGGGTGAGGAGATGGGAGGGAGTGGATGAGTGGCTGGGTAAACACTCTCCTAGATGCAACAGGAGGGGGGAAAGTATAAGGGGATTCCAGAGGGAAATCAGAAAAGGGGATAACATTTGAAAATATACAATAAAAATAACCTTAAAAATTAATATTATAATATATCTCTTCAAACAGTGAAAATTTAAAAAATAATTTTAAAAGAAAAATTTAACTACTTTGATTTATCTCTTATAAACAGTTGTAAAAATTAATTGAGTTCAAAACATAACTACAAATTTTTTTGTTTATTTTTACATAGCTAGAATATTTTTCTTCATTCTGATAAATCTTAACAATCTTATGAAGATAAACTAAGAGCTAATAAGTTCTAAATTGAATGAGAAATAATGACCAATTATCAAAGTTATTTTGATGATCAATGTGTTAGAACCACTGCTAATTACTATGTCAATATTCTTGCAAATCAAATATTAATAACTTACCTTGAAAAGTATATTTAATCAATAATTACAATTATTCAATTTCTGAACAAAAATAACAGTATTTTTCTTTTTCCTTTTGGCTATGGGAAAAAAGACTAAGAAAAAAAATATAGTATGCATTAATAGTTGGTGAAGTCTCAGAAAAAAATTATCTATGAAAAGTAACATTGTTGGGCATCAAAGGGAGGAGAGGCCCTTGGTCCTGTCAAGGTTCAATGCCCCAGTGTAGGGTAATGTCAGAGCGGATGGGAGGGGTTGGGTGGGTGGGTAAGGGAACACCCTCATAGAAGGAGGGGGAGGGGAGATGGGATAAAGGGTTTCTGGATGGCAGACCAGGAAAGGGGATAACATTAAAAATGTAAATAAAAATACCCCTACAAATATTTTTAAGATGCCCCCCAAAAAAAGAAAGAAAGAAAGAAAAAGAAAAGAAAGGAACATAAATAAGTGGGAATTTAAACTTTTCATTTAATCTGAAATTTTAAATTAAATTTTCTTAATACTTTCATGCATATGTACTCCTATGAGGATCTTTCTATACACCAGTGGGTATTTGCCACCACATTTACAACTACAGTAGTAAAACACTGGCCTGAAGGGTTTCTTTGATTTCATATTTTCCCAGAGTTATGCTTGAACAGTGTTACCTGACCCACCAGCACTGGCAGGAAATTGAGCTTGGGTTTGTGGCAGGCATGCTTTTCTAAAGGAAGTTGTTGTCTATACATTCCTTGAGTCCAGGCGATAATGGTGCTTCATAGCAATACACTTCCAAGTCCTCCTACCCAGCTCTGTGCAACCAGCTACTGATCAATCACAAACTCCACAATTTCCTTAGGTATTTAATTAAACTTGGATGCTAGCAAATTACATATTTCAATTTATCTTGTCTTACAATAACCCCAAAAAGCTGAAAATTAATAAGCCAGACAGATGTCCAGGTTTGGAAATGGAGATTATTGTTTTTCTAAGGAAATCTGCTTTTCTTTAAACATAAATTATGCTGTTTCATGGATTCATGAATTTATTCATCTTTGAAAAAGATGAGTGTGTAGCTAATAACATACAAAGAATGGTGTTGATATTCAGGATGCACAGAAATGATAAGATTATTCTCATTAGAAAAATGGTATATAAACCTCATAAGACATGTTAATCTAGAAAGTACTTAAAGCACTGTCATTCTTTGAAGGCTAAAGAAAAGATAGGATGGTCATTTTTACTCTGTTAATCCAATTTATCCATGGAAAATCTTTTTGCTCTGATATCCATTTCTTGCTGCAGTAGGATAGCTGTGTTCTGGTGGATCCATATTGCCTCGACTGCTCTTAGTTGTGTTCTTATACTAGGTTGTAGGCATTTAGGTTTGAGGTAATTATAGATTTAGCACCTAATTTCTGAGTTTATCTTTGTTGGATGAATTTTTCTCTTAGGTTCTCTTTCCTTTCTGGTCTTCTTATAGGAATGGCCTCTGTTTCTGATGACTAGTGAGACCTGGGGTCCACTAGGCTGCCACCAGTGGGGTCTTGGTGGCCTACTTAACCTTGAGGGCTCTGGGCTTCTTTGTACTAGTATGGTAACTGGGATTCCAGGTATTTATGTGGCCTCTAGTAGAGCAGGGTACTTCTGCCAGAGTTTTGGGCCAAGATATGGAGACTAGTTAGGATTGTTTCTTATAATTTGACCTACAGAGATAAGGTGCACAGAAAGAAGAATCTTAGTAAGAAGACAATTTATTTTATATGCCCTTGAACAACTTAAATAACTTTTTGGATCTATATTGTGATATGCTATATAATATAGACATTTAAATATTAGCAGATGAATGTAATATTCTTTGCTCGTGTCTTTGGACATGAATAAAAGCTGATAATATATGGAATGGATTTAGACATAATATTTAATGAAATTTTTATTCAACTACAGAGATGTATTCATCTCCTCATGTATATGTACTGTACAGATAATAAAGCATGTCTTTAAAATATATGTGTTTCTGGGCACGTGATAAGAAAAGGGAATGAACAATGGCAGTGTTTTACTAATATGAGACCTGTCAAGACCTCATCTATTTTCTTAGCTTATAAATAATTTCATAACCTAAATAGATCTACTTATCAAAAAATAGCCAAATCATTCAATGATGTGGGGTGTATGTGTTTTGTAGGAACATGTATTAATATACCACCACCAGGTATTATTGAAACATATCCAGAAACATTATAACAATAATAGTGGGATGGGGATTTGCAGGGAAATACTTTGATGGAAAATTTGGTTGAGAAAGGTCCAGATATATGAAACACAAATAAAAGAGAAATCTTTGGGTGACCTTAAAACCATGAGGAAGTAGATGAGTTGGGAATGAGAGGAATACAATGAGCAATGGTGGCACCTACATGATTGATACAACCAGTATCAGTGGAAAAGTAGGAAGGGGGTTAGAAGAAAAAAAACAAACTGGTCTCTCATGTTTAAAGGCATCAATGTGTTAGAAAGGGGAAATGTATTGCAAAGGTAATAACATCTGCAGCATTTCTTAGTTATCTATAGATGCCTTCAATAATAAGAATCTATTGCAAAAAAAAAAAAAAGAAGAGAAAAATGTAGTCTTTTATTCTGGAATAGGTCAATAGTAGTTAAGAAAAAAGGTAACCTTTCTCCTTATTTAAACTTGTCTCTTTAGCTGCTGTTCAGATTTTACCCTAAGATACACATTTGGATTTCATATTGCAGCCATCACCGTTATCTTCCAGAGCACAGCAAGCTCCCTCAGACTTCATTTTCACCTTATTTCCACTATCACCAGCACATGGAAAAGAAGCATGTGGAAAATAGCAGTAATCATCAAACTGAAAGCAACTTTTTTCCCTTGATATCTTGGTTTTACAAGCTGGGTAGAAATAGGCATGATCTTTTGTTTCCCTGTAAAAGGACATACAGAATTTATAGACTTAAGCAATGCTCTCTTGGTCTACAATGACTCTGCATTTACAAAATTTCCACTGTGTCTATCAACTTATGGTGTTCAAACTGAAGTAACAAGTTATTTGAAGTGACAATAAAGTAATAGCCATGAATAATTCTTTTGCAAACTGCCATGCCTATAAAGAAAGGCGAAGACATTTTTCATTTCACTGCCAGTAGTTTTGTATATTAAACATCTTGATATTGATATTTTTTTTTCAAAAGAGCATCATTGAATCTATTAATAATCTGGACCACAGGGAACATGCTAGTAGCTGCCAAACCCATGGCATGTTTTCATAATTATAATCAGCAAAACTGCCTAAGTGAGGGATACCATTTAAATTGGGAAATGAAGAGTTTGAATTACTTTTCTTCAAATACGTGACTCCTTGTTATGGAAGCTAATGTTTGCAGAATGTCAGCGTTTTCTGTCCCCACTGATTGTGTGCTGTTTACAAGCACTCAACAATTTGCCTAGCTGCTTCCAATAAAATATTAATGCAATCAGATCGAAAATGTTTTCTTTCACTCATCTTATTGAAGTCGATACTCTACTTCTTTGAAGATGAGGAAAATAATTTTTCATTTAACTGTGCATATGTAAGTTTAAAATTATCTAAGTAAACATTCAAGATTTTTTAAAAACTTTTCTTCATTTTATTCTGATTGGGATTTTATGGTTTTTAAAGGCTTTTCTGCAATTTGTAGGCAAATGGTTGAACTGGAAAATATCATCCTGAGTGAGCTAACCTAATCACAGAAAGACATACATGGTATGCACTCATTGATAAGTGGCTATTAGCCCAAATGCCTGAATTACCCTAGATGCCTAGAACAAATGAAACTCAAGACGGATGATCAAAATGTGAATGCTTCACTCCTTCTTTAAAAGGGGAACAAGAATACCCTTGGCAGGGAAGAGAGAGGCAAAGATTAAAACAGAGACTGAAGGAACACCCATTCAGAGCCTGCCCCACATGTGGCCCATACATATACAGCCACCCAATTAGACAAGATGGATGAAGCAAAGAAGTGCAGACCTACAGGAGCCGGATGTAGATCGCTCCTGAGAGACACAGCCAGAATACAGCAAATACAGATAATGTCAGCAGCAAACCTCTGAACTGAGAATAGGACCCCCGTCGAAGGAATCAGAGAAAGAACTGGAAGAGCTTGAAGGGGCTCGAGACCCTATATGTACAACAATGCCAAGCCACCAGAGCTTCTAGGGACTAAGCCACTACCTAAAGACTATACATGGACTGACCCTGGACTCTGACCTCATAGGTAGCAATGAATATCCTAGTAAGAGCACCAGTGGAAGGGGAAGCCCTGGGTCCTGATAATACTGAACCCCCAGTGAACTAGACTGTTGCAGGGAGGGCGGCAATGGGGGGAGGGTGGGGAGGGGAACACCCATAAGGAAGGGGAGGGGGGAGGGGGATGTTTGCCCGGAAACCGGGAAAGGGAATAACACTCGAAATGTATATAAGAAATATTCAAGTTAATAAAAAAAAATAATAATAAAGGCTTTTCTGCAAAGAGTTAGATATACACATGAGTCAAGCACTAGTACACTGCTGAGTGCACAGAATGGTGTTCTGACATTTATAGTATAATATAGAAACAATAGTACACACAGAAAAAGGAGTGGTGGGGATAAAGCAACATTTCCCAGGAAGAGCAGCTTCAGGTTGCCAGTTCAAAGAAAAAGCGGTTCAATCTTGTGGCTATGGTATGATCAGATAGTGTCCTGCTGGATCTATAGACAGAACAAGTAAGGACATTTTCTGTGTCCTCCCACAGAGCTTTAACCTTGACCCTTTCTCTAAAATACAGACATGCTGTAAAATCAGGAAATCCCATTATACAAAAACATTCAAGTATTAAGTGAGAGTCATTGATGGTATATGAACTGGGTGTGGGGATAAGCGTAGAGAAATCCTGAGGCAGAAACTTGACCTGGAAAATGTGAATGAGAATGTAAGGGAAGTCAAAATGAAAACTAAATATATCTTATGAAAAAAATGTAAAAACTTTAATTCAAAGAGAATTAGGAATTCAAAAATAAATCTTACACAAGCTGAGATAGGCATCAATGATATTATATTGGGCTGAGATATGTCCAACATGCTTCTAAGTCTCTATGTCATAATAAAGTCTGCCTTTAGCAAGAAATCTAAGACACACTCTGTACTAGGCCTTCTTGTATGATAATCATCGTGGGACTCTGGCTTCTGGAGCTAACAGTCACATAATTATCCTAAGTGAGGTAACCTAGTCACAAAAGAACACACATGGTATGCTCTCCCTGATAAGTGGATATTAGTCCAAAAGCTCAGAATACCCAAGATACAATTCACAGACCATATGAAGCTCAGGACTTGAAATACTATGTTGAATAGGTAGAGAGAGAGCAGGTGGCCTTATCTAGTCCCTGATTTTTACTGGGATTGCTTCCAGTTTCTTTCCATTAAGCTTGATATTGGCTACTGGTTGCTGTATATTATTTTTACTATGTTTACATATGGGTCTTGAATTCCTGATCTTTCCAAGACTTTTATCATGAAAGGGGGTTGAATTTTGAATTTTGTCCAATGCTTTCTCAGCTTCTAATGAGATGATCATGTGGGTCTTTTCTTTAAATTTGTATATATGGTTGATGGATTTCCACATACTGAACCATGTTTGTATCCCTGGGATAAAGCCTACTTGATTATGAAGGATGATTGTTTTAATGTGCTCTTGTATTAGGTTTCTTAGAATTTTATTGAGTATTTTTGCATCATATCCTTTCAGTTGCCTCAAGACTAACCAGCTTAGAACAATTCCTTGCGGTTGAATCCACCCACCTTCCCAATTGAATCTGAGACACAGGCTACATAGTAGGATCTGCCTGAGGCACAGCCAGCACAATCCCCAAAAGTTCTGCTACCGTCAGTATGATCTAGCCAACACCATGGAATACCAGATGCCTAAAGGACAGCATAAGAACACACCAACAGGATTGAGGTGATTATGGTACCACCAGAATTCAGTTATCCTGCTACAACACACCCTAGCTAGCTTAATGAAACTGATGTACAACAAGAGGATATTAAATCAAAACTTATCAAGATTATAGAGGCCTTTGAAGAGGACATGAATAAATCCCTTAAGGAAATGCAGGAAAATACACTCAAACAGATAAAGACATTAAAAGAGGAACCAAATAAATACAAAGAAATAGAGAACATACAATCAAACAGGTAAAAGATATGAATAAAACTGCCAAAGATCTGAAGAGAGAAATAGAAGCAATAAAGAACACAAAACCTTGGTTAGAGTCACCCCCAAGGTATTTTATATTATTTGTGACTATTGTGAAGGGTGTCATTTCCCTAATTCCTTTCTCAGACTGTTTGTCCTTTGAGTAGAGGAAGACTGCTGAATTGTTGGAGTTAATTTTATATCCAGCCACTTCACTGAAGTTGTTTATCAGCTGTCTGCAAAGAGTGGTATTTTAACATCCTTTCCAACTTTTATCCCTTTGACCTCTTTTTTCTTGTTATGTCTCCATTTTCATGTCTGATTTTGTGAATTTGGATAATGTCTCTGTGCCCTCTGGTTAGTCTTCCTAAGGGTTTACCTATCTTGTTAATTTTCTCAAAGAATCAGCTCATGGTTCTGTTGATTCTTCGTATAGTTATTTTTGTTTCTACTTGGTTGATTTCAGCCCTAAGTTTGATTATTTCCTGAGAGGCTCTGCCAGAGCTTGACAAATACAGAGGCAGTGCTAGCAGCCAACCATTGAACAGAGAACTTGTCCCCCAATGGAGGAGTTAGAGAAAGGGCTGAAGGAGATGAAGGGGTTTGCAACCCCATAAGAAGAACAACAATGGATGGAGACTTCTCCTGTCAAAGCTCAATGTCCCACTGTAGGGGAATGTCAGGGCAATACGTTGGGAGGGAGTGGGTGGGTAGGTGAGGGAGCAACCTCACTGAAGTGGGGGATGAGGGAGATGGGGTTTCGAGGAAAGGGGATAACCTTTAAAATGTAAATTTAAAAATCCAATAAAGGGAAAAAATTTAAAGAAGAGAAAGAAAACAAAACCTTAGGCAATCCTGGAAAACCTAGCAAAGAGAACAGGAAATACAGATTTAAGGATATAACCTTTCACAAAGTATCATTCAATAGATAGAAGATTGAAACAACCCCATGCATTTTATTTGATCAACAAGGACTAAACTCATCCTCTATTTCATTCAGGACTATGGGAAAATTTAGATTGTTTATTTGAACCTAATTTAACTTTGGTATCTGGTACTTGTCTAAAAAATTATCCATTTCACCTAAATTTTCCAGTTTTGTTGAGTATAGGCTGGGCTTTGTAGTAGGATCTGAGGAATTTCCTCAGTTTCTGTTGAGACATCTCCATTTTTATGTCTGCTTTTGTTAAATTGAATACTGTCTCTTTGCCTTCCAGTTAGTGTAGCTAAGGGTTTATCCCTCTTGTTGATTTTCTCAAAGAACCATCTACTTGGTTTTTTGTATAGTTCGCTTTGGTTTGACTTGGTTGATCTCAGCCCTGAGTTTGATTATTTCCTGCTGTCTACTCCTCTTGGGTGTATTTCTTTTTTTTTTCTAGAGCTGTAAGGTGTACTGTTAGGCTGCTAGTGTATGATCCCTCCAATTTCATTTTGGAGGTACTCAGAGCTATGAATTTTCCTCTTAGCACTGGGTTTACTGTGTCCCATAAGTTTTGGTATGTTGTGCCTTCATTTTCTTTCAACTTTACGTGGGTCCTAGGATAGAATTCTAGTTGAATGCGTATGTGGCAATGACTTTTGCACATTAAACTCAATTTCTGGTCATTCTAAATAGAAAAGTAAAAAAACTCAAGTTAAAACCTTAAGACTATATAGAAAAAGATAGGCTAGTAAGTTTGTCAAGTAAAAACCTGAAAGTTTTAAAACAAACCAAAAAAAGATTCCTAAATTTCACACTGATGAATAGAGTTTTGTAACTGATGATCAATCCCAATTTAAAATCATGATGCCAATCAAAGCTTCAGCAGCAGAGTTTAGAGAGCTAGCAGTATCCCAAACATGAGAACAAAAACATAAATATCAGTCACTGAAATTAGAATTAAACCCAATCAGTAGCATTTTTTGATCAGTTCAGGAATTTTCAGGTTTTGAGTACAACACCACCTCAACACACATAGGAATATGCATGTGTGACAAGACAAATTCAGAGGGAGGGAGAGGAGGGAGGGAGGAGGGAGGGAGGAAGAGAAAGCAAGGAAGGGAAGGAGGGAGGGAGGGAGGGAGGGAGGAGAGAGGAGAGAGAGAGAGAGAGGAGAGAGAGAACCTCTGTGACCTCTGTGACTCTATCTTGGGGGTGAGTTGTTTCAGACTTGGAGAAGACTTATTTTTCAGTCTTTGTCCTACATATTACAGCATTGCAAAGTTTGGGTTGTGCCACTAATCCTTCACAGTGTGAGGTTTTGGACTGAAATGAGACCCATAGCACAGAAAATTCATGCCTAGAAATCATAAAGAAAATTTCAACCTGCGAGTCCTTCCCTCTCACAGGGAAAGCAGTAGAGTTCTGCACATTAAAACACATTAATCTCCACAATAATATAACAGCAGGTAGAATAGAACAAAAGAGAAGGGAAGGCTGAATCAAGAGACAATAGTGAAATAAGTATGAGGCATACTCTTTGGCACGAAATAAAATGGTTTAAATTTACACTATTTACATTACTCAGTAAACATTTTCTCTTAAGGGTATCAAAAAGAACTTGTCTAAAAGATAATAGAAATGAATGAATTTGGTTAATATCCTTAAAAAATTATATTTTTCAAATAAATGGTTTTCCTAAATAGAAAGAAATAGCATGTGGGAAAATGTTAATATAAGAAACATTCCAGTTAAAAATGAAATGAATAGAACAAGGGAAATGAACCCAATAATATATGGAAAACAAGATTCATGTACAAATAACCTCAACACTTATTTTCATAGAAAATAGTGTTTATGACAATTAGAGATCAAAGAATGGTATAAATTTGATCAGTTTGAAAATGTTTTTTTCTTCATTTTCTTTGTAATACATTATCACCGAAATATGTGAAACCAGAAAACATACAATGATTTATAAAATTCAACATTGCTTTTGAGAAGCAGTGAGTAGATAGGGAGAGAGTATATAGTCCCTGATTTTAGTGGGATTGCTTCAAGTTTCTCTCCAATTAGTTTGATGTGGGCTACTGGTGTGCTGTATATTGCTTTTACTATGTTTGGTATGGGCCTTGAATTCCTGATCTTACCAAGACTGTTAACATTAAACAGGTGTTGAATTTTGTCAAATGTCTTTTCAGCATCTAATGAAATGATCATGTGGTTTTTCTTTTTGAGTTTGTTTATATAGTGGACTGTGTTGATTAATTTCCATATAATGAATGATCCCTGCATCCCTGGGATGAAGCCTACTTGATCATGATGGATGAACATTTTGATGTTATCTTGGATTCGATTTTTGAGAATTTTATTGACTGCCGACTTTCTCACTATCTATTCAATACAGTACTTGAAGTTCTAGCTAGAGTAATTACACAAAAAGGAGGTCAAAGAGATAAAAATTGAAAAGGTAGAAGTCAAAATATCACTATTTTCAAATAATATGATAGTATACTTAAGTGACTCCAAAAATCCCACCTGAGAATTCCTATATTTGATAAACAACTTCAGCAAAGTGGCTGGATATAAAATTAACTCAAACAAATCAGTAGACTTCTTCTCCTCAGAAGGTAAATATGCTGAGAAAAAAATTAGGGAAACAACCCCCTCGCAATAGTCACAAATAATGTATGATATCATGGTGTGACTCTAACCAAACAAGTGAAAGATCTGTATGACAAGAACTTCAAGTCTGTGAAGATAGAAATCAAAAAGGACCTCAGAGGATGGAAACATTTCCCATGCTCATGGATTGGCAGGATTAATACAGTAAAAAATGGCCATCTTGTCAAAAGAAATCTACAGATTCAATGAAATCCCAATCAATTCAATTCAATTCTTCATAGAGTTAGAAAGAGCAATTTCAAATTCATTTGGAATAACAAAAATCCCAGTATAACAAAAAGTATTCTCAACAATAAAAGAACTTCTGGGGGAATCACCACCCCTAACCTCAAGTTGTACTACAGTGCTATAGAGATAAAAACTGCATGGTATTAGTACAGAGATAGACAGACCAAAGGGATAGAATTATAGACCCAGAAATGAACCCACGCATCTAGATAAAAATCATCCAATGGAAAAAAGACAAAATTTTCAATAAATAGTGCTGGTTCAACTGGTGGTCAGCAAGTAGAAGAATGCAAATTGATCCATTCTTATCTCCTTGTACAAAGCTAAAGTGGATCAAGGACTTCCACATAAAACCAGTTACACTGAATCTAGTAGAATAAAAAGTGGGGGAAAGCCTCCAACACATGAGCACAGGAGAAAATTTCCTGAATAGATCACCAATGACTTATGTTCTAAGATCAACAATTGACAAATGGGAATTCTTAAAATTGCAAAGCTTCTGTAAGGCAAAGGACACTGTTACTCAGACAAAATGGCAACCAGTAGATTGGGAAAAAGATTTTAACCAATCCTTCATCCCATACAGGGCTAATATCCATTATAAACAAAGAACTCAAGAAGTTAGACTCCAGAGAATCAAATAACTCGTTTAAAAAATGGGGAACAGATCTAAACAGAGAATTCTCAACTGAGGAAACTCAAATGACCAAGAAGCACTTAAGGAAATGTTCAAAATCCTTCGTCATCAGGGAAACGTAAATCAAAACTACCCTGAGCTTTCAGCTCATGCCAATCAACATGGCTAAGATAAAAAACTCAGGTAAAAGCAGATGCTGTTCAGGATGTGGAGAAAGAGGAAAACTTCTCCATTGCTGGTGAGATTTTAAGCTGGTACAACCATTCTGGAAATCAGTCTGGCAATTCATCAGAAAATTGGACATAGGACTACCTGAGAACACAACTATACCACTCTTGGGCATATACCCAAAAGATGCTCCAAAATATAACAAGGAAACATGTTCTACTATATTCATAGCAGCCATGTTTATGAGAACTAGAAGCTGGAAAGAAATCAGATGTCCTTCAACAGAGGAATGGGTACAGAAAATGTGGTACATTTTTACAATGGAGTACCACTCAGCTATTAAAAGCAATGACTCCATGAAATTGTTAGGCAAATGGAGGGAACTAGAAAATACCATACTAAGTCAGGTAACTCAGTCACAAAAGAACGCGCATGGTATATACTCACTATCAGTGGATATTAGTCAAAGGGCTTGGAATACTCACAATACAACTAACAGACCACATGAAGCTCAAGAAGAAAGAAGACCGAAGAGTGGATGCCCCAGTCCTACTTAGAAGGGGAATCAAAATAATCAAAGGGGTGTTGGGGATTTAGCTCAGTGGTAGAGCGCTTGCCTAGTAAGCGCAAGGCCCTGGTTTCAGTCCCCAGCTCCGGAAAAAAAAAAAAAAGGAAAAAGAAAAAAGAATAATCAACGGAAGTAGAGGGTGGGAGGAACTTGGGAGGAAGAGAGAAGTGAGAGTGGAAAAGACAGGCAGAGTCAGGTTTGGGAGGAGATAGAGGAAATGTACAGAGGGTCAGGAAATTGAACAGAGGTGAGTAGCAGCGAGGGATGGGGAACTGGGGATAGCGACCTGAAAATCACAGATGCCAGGAATGCAAGAGCCTCCCAGAACCACACAGGGAGGACATCAGCTTAAATACGCCACAAAGAGGAGGGAGAACCTATCGAAACCATATCCAGATGTTAGGCAAGGTCCCTGTTTGAGGGACGGGGCCACAAACCCATCTCTAACCCAGAATTGCTCCTTTCTAAAGGAAGCACAGGGACAAAGAGTGGAGCAGAGAATGAAGGAAATGCCATCCAGAGACTTCCCAACCTGGGGATTCATCCCACATGCAGACAACAAACCCAGACCCTATTGTTGATGCCAATAAGTACTTGCTCACAGGAAGTCTGGTACAGTTGTCTCCTGCGAAGCTCTGCCATAGCCTGATCAATACCTATGCAGATCATTGAAGCCAACCATCTGACCAAGCACTGGAATCCCAAAACAGGAGTTAGGGGAAGCACTAAAGGAACAGAAGGGGTCATATCTGTCATCAATGGGAGGGGAGGCCCTTGGTCCTTTGAAGCCTTCATGCCCCAGTATAGAGGAATGCTAGTGGGGTGAGGCAGGACTGGATGGTTGGTGGGGGGAGCACCCTTATAGTAGCATGGTAAGGGGGAATGGAATAGCAGGTTTGTAGAGAGGAAATCAGTGATGGGTATAACTTTTGAAATTTAAATAAATAAAATATCCAATTAAAAAAAGAAACTGGAATGACAAGCTGAAATCTCACTGAAGATCTCATTAGCTGCTGTCTACTGCAACTGGCAATCGGACTGTTTAAACGTTATTTATGCCTTGTTTCTTTGATCATAATTGCAAGTTAAGGGCGTTTTGACAGCTCTAGCAGCAAGTATGTTGCAGACTAAATTTTTGATGTTGAATTAACAAACCAAGAACAACTAGAACTCTAATTACTACATGAGAGTGCTGGGGCTTATATACCAAGTGAAATAGAGGAAGTTTTTAGACTGCTGGAAAACCTAATAGGAACTTTAAGATCTTGGTTGTTACTTCAGTCAACACTGGTCAAATTCTCTGTCAACTTGAACAAGGTGAGTTACCCTGTGACACTTGGAGGTCAAAACCACTAAATACCTCATAGTGAATATGTCAAAAGATGATCTAAATATTTTTTTCAACTTACCTAGTTTGAAATTCATAGTTACCAAAATATTAATCTTAATATTGGACACATGAAAGATAAGTTGTAAGAAATGATTAATGCATGAATTATACAGATCTTACTCCACTCCAATGTCAGTAACTCATCATTAGAATTTTGACACCTTCAATCAAATCTAACTCATTTATCGTCTACATTTGTTCAATTTGCTTTTCTGAACATAGTATCTCAAATGAAAACTTTACATATTTATTACCTTGATTAACATAAAAATTTATATTTAATGCACCCAAACTCTTTGTTTGAATGTGCAGCACCAGTGAAAACATCATTGTCATAAACTTACTCATAACATTCCAATTTTCCTCTAAAATGTTTAGTTTTTGGATCCCTTTATGTTAGTTTTCTTTTTAAGGTAAGAATATTTATGGTAAGGTGCACATGTTGACCATAATTTTAAGCATATGTCTCTGTCCTGTCAATCATACCCTTTATGCTGCAGTCAAGTTTGAGAATATGCTTACCACAAATGGTGAGTATCTTCCAAGCACGGCCCCTCAAGTCTCTAGTAACTGATTGTGCTTTCTCTTCCTATGTATTTGATTCTAACAAGGGGATAACACAGTGATATTTTCAGAACAAAATAAAAATTGAAAACCTTATGAGTCAGTGAGGATAATTTGACTAAAGCTTTGGTCAGGGATTTTGGCCCTCCATTGCATCTGGGATGATAATCCTCACACCTGTTAGAGATGTGCCTAACATCACCTCAATGAGCTACACCATTGACAGCACGAATGAGACAATTACACAGATGTTTCTAACAAAAATTAAATGTTATATTTCAGTGCCATCTTGTACTGTAATGAATGAATCCTTGAGCTGTTCCCTATAGCCAGAAGGGTTAGTTCAGGAAAAAGGTTATTGTAAAAGGAAGCTTTCTCAGATGGAAAAGCAAGGTGGATGTGACATTGGATGTGATTATGTTTTAATCATGAATTTTTAATACAATTCTATTTATTAATTATTGAGTACAATATTATGTATCAAGAATTTTTTTGATATTAACTCACTTAAACTATAAAATTTAGGTGCCATCTTGTCTATTTTATAGATTAGAAGATCTAGACTGAATTTAAATAGGGTTATCAAAATTAATTTGCCCAGCAAGGTAACATAGATTTAAATTCTGATCTTTGTCTCCAGTAACCCTAATAATGTCTTTATTTATCATTTTGGAAGAATAATTTCTTTCCATAAGTTGTAACAGATAATGACAAAAATCCTATAGATGTCTTTATCATTGATTATTCTGGAAACAGAATTTCATCTTCAAACAACTTCCAAAATTAGCATTTACTTCTTGTTTATAGAACACTCTGTGACCTCAAAATAGCCATTGGCTACATAGATGGCATGGCCTCCCTTCATATCATCAGGAGAGCCTGAGAGACTCCCAAAACAGTATAAACTTTTGGTTGCTACCCAGATCTTGAAGGAAACCCCAATTGGTGAAAACACCAACCACTTCAGATATAGTACTTGGATAAATTGGATTGACTTATAATATTCTCAGTGAAAACTAGTTCTCACAGTGTCTTAATGTGCTATGTAAGCTGCAAGAAAGAAAAGCAGTCAATAGCCATACCAGGCAATAGAGCCTAAAAACCAAAATATTGACCATACTGGCAAAATATTCCAAAGTTGAAAATAGTAGATTTCAAATATAAATTCCAAAATTTATATCCTAAAAGTAACCAACTTAATTTTCTCTCAATGGAAAGCTATATATGTTGGGTACAATAAACCTACCCAACTCCTTGTATTTGATTAGGTCATGGACTTCGGGGTAGAACCTACTAGAGTCATATTTGTAAACCAGTGTAGTTCCTAACTATATTATAAATAGTTACCTTTACATTTACATCTACAACTATGTCTATGTAACACGAATCAACAAAAGAATCAACATAGATAAAGACCATCAGAGGCGAATGCCAGCAGCAAACCACTGAACTGAGAACGGGACCCCCGTTGAAGGAATCAGAGAAAGAACTGAAAGAGCTTGAAGGAGATCGAGACCCCTTATGAACAACAATGCCAAGCAACCAGAGCTTCCAGGGACTAAGCCACTACCCAAAGACTATACATGGACTGACCCTGGGCTCCAACTGTATAGGTAGCAATAAATAGCCTAGTAAAAGCACCAGTGGAAGGGGAAGCCCTTGGTCCTGCTAAGACTGAACCCCCAGTGAACATGATTGTTGGGGGGAGGGCGGCAATGGGGAGGGGAACACCGATAAAGAAGGGGAGGGGGAGGGATTAGGGGGATGTTTGCCCGGAAACCGGGAAAGGGAATAACACTCGAAATGTAAATAAGAAATACTCAAGTTAATAAAAAAAAATAAATAAATAAAAGAAAGAAAGAAAGAAAGAAATCCACAATTGTTTAATGCAGAGGACAATTGATGATGGAGTATCCCTTTCCATTTGTACAGTGATATCTGAGGCTGAGAATTCAACAGTGAAGAAGAAAAGACAATGAATGCCAGAGGACCAGGACATTGGTTGTGGGATGGTATGGTCCATGTAACACAAAGTCCTGCACCCATGAGGTCTTAGACGTATGACTGCCTACACAAACACTACAGATTGATACCACCAGTTTACATCCCAATATAGATATGGGAAATCTTAAGGATTTCTAATATGAATGAAGATCTTTATGCAAATAGTGTCAGGTAAAAAAGGGAGACCCATGCTTCTCTACTGACCAGTTCTCTGACGGTATTCCAACACCCAATGCTGTGTCCTACACTATTTCATATGAGTGACACCAAGTGAACTCATGCTGTCGTATATATGTCAATTTAATATATGTGTAATTATTTTTGTACATATGTATGTTTATTTACATGCAAATTATGTTATATTACTTATAAATTACATATAATCTCTATAAATGGCATATATGTACAAATAAAACACTTATATTTAAGGGGCTGTGAGTCTGAGAGTCTGGGGAACTGGACAGAAGTTTTAGGGAGTAAGATGAAAGTAGAACTGAGTATGGGTGGAAATTATGTATATATGGTGCCCATATATGAAATTCTCAAAACTAAAATAATTCTTAAGAAGAGAATACCATGATTGAGTCTTTCAGAGAATGTGTACCAGGTCAGGAACATGGGGTTACATAGAAAGACATCACCGTATGACATTTAATCTGGAAACACTCAGGAATGTGCATCCTGTCTTTCACAGTGCAAATGTGCTTCCACCAATTTATATAAAAGCTGATACACCACAAGTCAATCCTACATTATAGAGTTCATTCCACAAAATATAACAAATATGAAATACATAGTCAAACCATACCTAGTTAGAAACATGTATAGTGCTCCTAACCTCAAGATGAATTTCCTGTTGACAATCTTCAGATTTTTCCAGACTATCTAAATGAGAGTAACTAATTATTCAAGTCAAACAACTACATATTTGAAAATATCGTTTAAAATTAGAAAAATTAATTGGCAAGTATTTGTGCAAAGTTGGTTATGACAGAAATGTGAGTGATTCGTTTAACATTTTAGGCTACAATCTGCCATATGATGACAATTGAATGACAGTTATTATCTTATTTAATCAGTATTAAATTGTAGATATTAATGTGTTTTAATTTTTCTTATGTACATCACATTAGTTGACTTTAAACTTATCTGTACTTATGAATCCAACTATATTTAAGTATCTCTACCTACAAACTTAACATTAAGCTTTATATAAAGTGAAAGAGCTCAATATCTCATACTATTCTTGGAGAGAGATGTCACACATTTGATCTCCTTCCTCTCTTTTTACTGGATAGTTTTCTTGCCAGTTTATAAGAAATAGACACTTATAATATGTTATTATGTGACTGAATGTACTGGTGTAATATTATTATTTTTATATATATAAACTTGTGACTTCACAGTCATAAAATAGCATTCAAAGAATTGTGCCTACTTATAGGTCTAGTGATTTTATATCTTCCTAAAAGGGGAGGTTTATGGTACCTAGGTCTGGAAAATCTGGAGAGAGTCAAAGCAACCATGGGTGAACTCATTACAGCTGAGTATTTGGGTATTGTTCTAGATGTTCTTTTCTTTTGACTCTCAGGGCCTTCCAGCACCTCTACACTGAGAGAACAGGAGGGTTCTCTGGCTAAGACCAGTTTGTGATTTGTGTTACCTTGCTTTAACAATGTATTAAAGGAATCCTTTTATCACATACATTCCTAGGGAGTTAGCTCAACATTTCACCTGGGCTGAATGCACTATGCTAATAGTATCATAAGGAACTGTAATTCCAATAGCGAGAAAATGTTTGGAAGGATAATGATAAATTAGCCAGCTTATGGTTGGAAATCTCAAAGGGAAAAACTGTAATATTACCAAAAATGAAAAAGAATCCCCCAAAATAAGAAAAGGAACAATCCTCGAAAATGTTCAAAGGTGGGATTCTCAAGGTGGGTTATGGCCAGCACTCATGCTCAAGGATAGGTCAAGGGGGAAGTGGCAATAACCTAGGACTCAACTTATTTTTCATAAAGAAAATAGACAATGAAGGAAAACCATTCTACTTTCTCAGTATTTTTGATGAAGCAATAACTAAAATGCCCTCAAAAACCCATGAAAACTTAATCTAGAGAAACAGATATGAGCAATATCACCTGTGACAGACCCTGAATTGTACAATGTGAAAATGAGAGGAGTTAACGACATGGTACATTCTGTACAATCTAAATGTCAGACAAATATCATAGATTATACTTTACTAGGAATGAAGATATTGATACCCTTTTGAATTAAACAGAGAATAGCTCTTTAAATAACTGCAGAACTACCTAGAAAAACATCCCACTACATAAAATGACATTTATGGTATTTATGGATTTTAAGACATTTATAGGATTTAAATGTCAATTTTTTTTTACAAATACTCCATGAATATTCATGTTTAAATACTTTTGGAAAGAAAATGCATGGGATAGAATCAGGCAACATATCACTCACTCCATCCCACGCAGTGCCATACAACAAGATTCAAAGATGACTAGAGATGCGCATGCTTTATTTCATTCCAACAGTGAGAGCTCAAAGGCTTTTCCACCATGGGAGAGAATTCTCTTCTCCTCCTTTCTGTCAGTTTCCAAACAATTAACAGACACATAACATGGCACTGATAGGACTGAGTTGAGACAGTATAATAAAAAGAAAAAAATAAACCACTCTCAGACGATATTTTTCCATCACCACCACCACAGATGCTAATGCAATTGTTATTGTCATTGTACATAGAGTGGAAAATAAAATCATAGCACCAAATGGAGAGAGAGCACATGGAAAGTGCCCTAATTAAATGGTTAAACAATTCTATATACTGGACACATCAATTTGTCAATTAATCCACTCAACTACTGCATTAGACAAATTCAAAAATATATTGTTCAAAGTCTTGAGAAATATGAGATGTCTTGGAGAACACTAGACATTTACCATTTATAAAAAGAGAAGTATTTGTTCTTTGTTTCTCTGTACTTGCATTTTCAATGAAACAATCTGATAAGTAGGAAAAATTCTACTGAAGTAAGCATCATTGTTATTTTCCTGTGAATACAAAAATGAAATCTATAGCTCCAGAAATTGTATTTCATCCATAAAAGCTACTTCTCCAATCAGCAAATAGTCCAAGTATATTCAAAATTGTGGAAAGTATCCTTACAACCTTACTACATATTCTTTTCAGAGTCAAAAACAAAAACAAAAACATGAGAAGGCATCTCTTCTCCATACTAAGGACCTCAGCATTAGTTGACTGGACATAGAATTGCCAGAGTCCTAGAAACCTCAGCATGAAGCTATGTGGCCATGGGTATCAGGATGAGCTGTGCATATAGAAAGGTCATATAAGTCAAGAAGGATGCCTTTGCCCAAGGCCGGTCTTTTTCTCCTTCTGGGTAGTATTCACTAGATCTGTTCCTCTAGGTGAAACAAACACATTGAAGGAATGAGAGAATTCTGGGTGGCATTCCAAATGTTTTGCTGTTCTCAGAACAGTAGTCTATGAGAAAAAACTTAAAATGAGCAGTTGCTCCCCTGTGAGCTATGCACAGGGAATTGCTATATCTTCAGATATTTTTTAAATGATTCCTTTACTTTTTGAGATTAAAATAATCTTTGATTCACACCTTTGCCTGTGTCCAGTGAAGCTAGACAAGAGTAATCCTAGAGAAGAGTAAAGAGAGGCATCTTCAGATGAAAGGGAGTATTGGTAATGCTAGGAGTTGAATAAATTACAAGAAACAAACAAAAAAAAGAAACAGTAAATGTCCATTAAACTGTACCATAATATCTAAGGAGATTTGAAGAATGTATAATCAAAAACTACATTTCAGTGGAAATGCAAGATAAAATTATGAAGCTATAACAAGTATAATTTTTTGTTTCTTCTGTAAAATAAGTCCAAAGGAGGAACATGTGAGATGGGTCATTAGCCACAAGGAGATATGATAAGCAATGTAATTTTTATTGTTATAATAAATTGGAAAAATAGAGGAACTGCTTATGGTAGACACAGAAAAAAGAACATGGGCTGTGTTGCATAGGGATTGTATAAGATCACCAGAGAAGGGAAGAAGAGCATCATTTACAGAGAATCCATAAAGCTGCAAGAAGCTAGATTAATAGGAGGAATATTTCCAAGAATTACACTTTGAAGGGACTTTAGACTTAAGAACTCACTTGTCATTTGGAAACAAAGTGAAAGGATTAGGATACTGAGGAGTTGTGCAACAGGGCTGAGAAAAGAAATGACACTACATATCCTGAAGGAAATGGTATCAAAAGTAGAGACCTTAATTTTCTTCTGGTGTGTCTTCTGATTCCTAACAACATAAGTGAGAGACAATAGTTGCTACGTAATAAAGACAGGATCCAACTGTGGCTGGAGATAATGGACATGTAACAACTTTCAGGTGACCACAAACCAACACTTCAGCACTAAGCCACCCGGGGATTGCTACAGAAGAGCTAAATAGATGGGTTTATATGTTATTACGTAGGTGATCTGCACCAACTTGAATAAGGACATTGAGAAGGAAGATAAATTCCAGGTGCTATAGTATTGGTGGCTCCTAGAGTGATGTGGGCAAAGGTTGTTAAGGGGGATTCTTGGTTTCACAGACATTACTACTGGTTCTTATGGAACTAGCAAGTCCCAGTTATGAGGGAAATATTTGCAAGATTATTGCATTCAAGAAGCTTCATTTCATGTTCTGTCTCTGAAACATCAAAATAGGACCAGTGTCTCAATTTTGTTTCCTTACCTTTAAAATAGTAAGTAACTGTAAAAACATCAGAGTGATATACTGAGCTAGGGACAATTGTAATGGAACCTGTCTCATCACATGAAACACCCCGTAAATATTGGGAGAAATTATACTGCATATCAATCTTTCATTCACGTGATTAAATATAGAAAGTAAAAATTATAAAGAGAGTGAAGTCAAGGGACAATCACTTGAGTTTTTGATAACAAATAATATATGGAGTGTGCCTTCTCCATTAAGAACAAAATGAGAATAAAATTCAGGACTAATTTTATAAAAAGCAGTTAGTGTGCTCTACTAGTGAGGGAGTCTATTAACTTATTGCCACTTATTCCCTTTCTTCACACATGGGAAAATATTAATTCGACCCAGAATATAGCCCTGATGTCTGGAAGTAGTTTTATCACCAGCTCATTAGGGCACTACTTGAAGTTTCTTATTGAAATATGATTTTTTAAATTGCAAAAGATCTGCATATGTTAGGTGGAATTAGGTCTAGAAATTTTAAAAAAGGTACTTTCTACTCTAATTAGTACCAATGAGACACTGAAATAAAGATGATTGGTGTGTCCTTATAGGGTGTCTATAGGGCAAGGGAACAACTTCGAAATGGTCTCTATTTGCTTGGTTTCATTTGACAAATCAGGATGGAGTATATTTTAGATGTGTGTTAAGGGGGCAAATTGTACACAGACTGTAAGTCTCAGGCAGGAGTGGGAAACTCAGCACTATCTGGAGAGATGTATCCCAAGCACCCTTGAGAGCCAGCCAAATGATCCTGCCTTTCAGAGCATACTTGATGATCCACATGATCATTCAGTTTTGAAAGTTTATGAAAACTGTTCTTGTATGTCTATGTAGTGTCCTTCGCCAAGCTAATAAGAACTCTTGGTTTCTGAATAGGGTGAGCCACTGTTATATCAGATCTTGAAAAACAAAGAGCCAGTCCAGAAAACACTCCAAATGGCCATGTGTCATTTACTGAGGCGTTTTCTTGACACTTCCGTGTCTTCCTTTCTCAAAACCCAGTGACAAAGGCTCTGCTTGCTCATATGCCATCACTCTCACTGACCTGAGTCTCCTGGTGATGATAGATATTTTTCTTAAACCCATAGGATATTTATGCTGTTTTCACAAGTGTAGCTCATCATGTTTTGTCAACCAGCTATTGAAAACAAAATCGTAAATTATGACTGAACATACAGCTTGACCACGGAGAATGAATTTTCCTAGGACAAGAACTTTTTAAACCCTTATGTTTATAGTTGGTGATAGGTGCTTTGTCAGAAATGATAGCTGTGGGGTTGGGGATTTAGCTCAGAGGTAGAACGCTTGCCTAGCAAGCGCAAGGCCTTGGGTTCGGTCCCCAGCTTCAAAAAAAAAAAGAAAAAAAAAAAAAAAGAAATGATAGCTGTGTTGGATTATAAGTCTAGTAGGATTTAACCACAACACAGTTAAGGACTCCACAGCCGAGACATATTAGTTTAAGATTAAGAGTTTTGCATATTCATATCATGACAATATCTGGCTATAATTTTGTGGATAAAAGCCATCCGACAAGGCTGTAATCATAAAATCTCCAGGTGAGCATTATATTAGTTTTTGTGTGAAAAATTATGAAGTCTGTACACATGCTTTTTGTGTTGGGGTTTACAAACTTCATTGTTTCTCACTCTCGTTGGTGTAGATTTTATTGTTCTTTAAATTTTATACAGGTCAAAGGTAGCCTTGTAAACATCCTTCTAAAAATTAGACCACAACTGTGAGCTTAGATGAGCTCAGAATTTTCAAAGGATTGTTATGTATGCTTTGCAATGGCAGTTAGTCAGTAAAATATCATTCTTGGTTTGTGATATAATTCTTGGTTGTTAAAAAAAACATTTCATGTTGAAACATTTTGGGTGGCTGTCACTGAGATGAGATTTTATCTGTGTTTATGGACACTAGCTTTGTGATTTTCCTATGTCCTTGAAAAGGCAAAGGGGGAGATATGTATATATTGTGTGTATGATTTTTTTCAAAAATTTTAGGAATTATACTCTTGACAAGGAGTTGGCTTTATTGGCATATAGTGAAAAAATATTAGGAAGCACATATTTGCAGAGAGATTTATACTTTAAGTCTATCAAAGTCTACTTTTAGAACTTTTAAGATTCAGTGGGACAAAGATATGAAATTGCATAAGAAAAATTTTCAAGGTCAGCTACTATAGTTTACTAAAATTAAATAATATGCGGTACTTGAATACAATAATTTTCAGTGTCTTGATAGCATCATCTAAAGTTACACAGGAAAGATGAAACTTACTGATGTTTTATTTTCACAAGACAGATTCAATATAACTAACAGCCATAGTCCAACTCCAATCTGTAAGGAAGTACCTTTTAAAATATATACAGTTCACATAAAACATCGTGTTCATGATTCTTCTCATAAGTTGTGTTTGTAGCCTTTTCATTTTCCATGATTACAGATTCACAGAAGAGGGAAAGGATGATGACTGTAAGCAGGAATTCAGCATTGGCAGAACACTGAAGGAGAAAGCAGACCAAAATAACCCTAGCATTCAGACAAGGATCCTGATTCTCAAGACAAGGCTGTTACAGGGTACAAAGAAAAGGACTACAAGAAAACACTTCAAATAAAGAAGCTCAACTATCTAATAATTTAGTAAAACCAGCAAAACAAGGATGTGACTACTTTCTAAGTCTAAATTTAATTTCTATAAGTCTGGGGGAATAGATGATAGGAAAGAATCATAAGGTTAATTCAGCAGTAACAGGAAATAAAAGATATATGAGAGTGTATCTAGTGAATGACTATCCTATATTATTTCATCACAATCTTTTAGCTTTTAAATTCTTTTAAGATTATAATTGACTGTAGTATTCTTCCATATCTCTGCTTCTGATACACTCTTGCTCACAAGTTCATAATAAAAGATATGACTTTTCTTGCAAACCTACTTATTTTTCCTCATGTGCAGGCTAGTTTTATGTCAACATGAAAAAGGCTAGAGTCATTAAAAAGGAGGGAGTCTCAAATGAGAGTGTGACCTCATAAAATCTGGCTATATGCAAGTCTGTAGGCCATTGTTTGAACTAGTGACTGATTGTGGACGACCCAGTCTATTGGGGGTGATACTGCTCTGAGCTAGTGGTCCTGCCTTGGGTCTATAAGAAGGCTGAGCAAGCCATGAGGTGGATGCCCATAAACAGCACCCCTCCGTGGTCTCTGCGTCAATTCCTGCCTTCAGATTCCTGCCTTGTTTTAGTTTCTCTCCCTACCTCATTCAGAAATAAATAGTGATGTAGAAGCCAAATAAACCCGTTCCTCCACATGTTCCTGTTGGTCAGGGTGCTTCCCTCAGCAATGGTCGCCCTAACTAGAACACATGGACTCTTCCTAGTGTGTTTTACCATGAGAACTTGCTGTATTAGTATGAGAACTTGCTGTATTAGTGTATTATTTGGCTGTTATGGAAGCAGCACTTCTCAGACAAAGTTCCTCACATATTGAGTGACAGAGACAACTGTTTGAAGGCAGCTCAGTTTAACTGCAATAAACAATGTGTACTGGACTGTGATATGACACCCAGACCTGCATTAGGATGCAAATACATGTAAACTGAGATATAAAGATGGCTGCTATCAAATCACCAACAGTTATCAATGGTTGGGCATCTCCTTAAGCTTGAGAAAGCTACCTGTACAAGGTCAATCTCTCTAGTAAACATAGCCTGGATCCTGAGAATGTGTGATACAAGGTTTATGATCCTCTCATTCCTACTCAAATCCTGAACTCTAATCAAGCTCAAGGAGGCTCAGCATTTTCTTCTACTGAAGCCATGTTCTACTGCATCCATCTCAAATAATAGCTACAGAAGCAGTGCTTTGTAAACTCCCTGTACTGATTTCAATCTAAAAGCTTCATCAGTATTTGGCTTCTCAATAGACTAAGAATGCAGAAAGACATAATCAGCAATCAGCTAAACAGGATTAGCTCATAGGTGATAAATGGAACTTCTATACTCATGCAATTATTAAAACTTCAATCCACAGAGAAGTAAACTGGTAGACTGAAATATACCATCAGGAACAAGGTGACATGTGCTTGAGAAATATGGCAGAAATATTATTGATAAAGGTGACTAAAGCCGAGTGTAGCTAATGCTCTGTGGAAAGAAAATAATTATCTGAGTAAGGGTTATTATCAATTGAATCTGTAACTTTTTGGAAAGAGTCCTTGACAGCAGTTAAGAGCTTTTAAATTTCCTACACATTGAATGCAGGAAAAAACTGGAGACAGTACTTCCATTTATTCTGAAGAAACCCATTTTCCTGTGACATCATGTGTCTTCCTCAAAATCTGAAACCACATCCTATCTATGCAGTATGTTGGGGATGAGAGGTATATCACATGGTGATCTGAGGATAGAACTGGCAGGGTTTCACATGGAGAAAGGAGACACAACATAATCACTCATCTGGGAAAACTGAGAAATATATCCAGAGCTAAATTAAGAGAGAATGTGTAATTGTATGGTGAAAAGGATTATCTTAAAGATGAGCTGTTTCGACAAACATTTTTGGAAAGACTCCAAGATATGGTACTGAAACAATGTGTGGATGCCAATTTGAAGCATGAAAAAAAAATGTTGTTCTGGATTAAGTATAAAAAAAAAATTCTAAGACTATATGGCCAACAATAATAAAAGAGAGGAAATACAAGAGACAAGTTACCAGGGTCCCTAGGGTTAAGTGAAATTCTAGGAAGGCTCCACACTTCATAGTCTTAAGAAATAGAATGGTGAAAGCAACTAGCATAGAGGTTACAGCCAAACTGTAGTCTATGAATAGGGAAGGAATTGGATAGTCATGAAAAGGTCAAACTTCCATAACAATATGTATACACAGGCTCTTACTAGTTTTAAGTAGGAAGTCTCTAGTAGCTTTATAAGGAGAAGGTTTGGAACAGCAACCAGAATGCCACAGCAGACAAAATATCACAGATATAGTTGATGTGACACAGCATTCTTGAGGTCAAGATTTGCACCTAGTGTTACTCAGTATCTCCAATAAGAACTTGAAGGTCTGCTCTAACTTCCATCAATAATGCTGCCTACAATTGCCTCAATTACTTCTCAGTATCCTCACAAACACCCTTTCTGTACTCATTTGGCTCAGTCTACTCAGATCTGCACATCTTTGTAAAATCCACTAAGAGTACATTTTGCTTCTGATGATCTGATACTTTTACTTATACTTATTATTTAGTTTACCCAATCTACATGTAGTGCTTATGCCACAGATCCCGTGACCATGGAAGGACTGACGAAGACATTCTTCATTTGTGTTCCTGATTTTGTAAGAAGCATCTTCATTCCAGGACCTATGATTTGAATGTCACAGAATATTGCTTACTAGTTACTATATATAGTTAGTGTACCTAAATATATGAGATGACTGTTCACCATAATGGTATTTTACTTAGCATATTGTTAAAATCACTATTCATTTTTTTATTGGATGTTTTGCTTATATTTCAAATGTTATTCCTTTCCCAGTTTCCTATCCATTAGCCCACTATCCCATCCACCTCCCCCTTTTTCTATAAGGGTGTTTCTACCTCCCCAACCAACCCGCTTAACAACTTCCTGCCCTAACATTCCCCTACACTAGGGGGTTCAGCCTTGGCAGGACCAAGGGCTTCTCACCCCATTGGTGCCCAACAAAGCCATCCTCTGCTACATAAGCAGCTGAAGCCATGGGTCTGTCCATGTGTAGTCTTTGGGTCATGGTTTAGTCCCTGAGAGCTCTGGTTGGTTGGTATTGTTATTCTTATGGGTTGCAAGCTCCTTCAATCCTTTCTCTAACTCCTCAAATGGGCACCCCATTCTCAGTTCAATGGTTTGCTGCTATCATTCGCCTCTGTATTTGTCATGCTCTGGCTGAGCCTATCAGGAGACAACTATATCAGGTTCCTGTAAGCATGCACTTTTTGACTTCATCAATATTGTCTAGTTTTGGTATATATATATATGTATATACTAGATTCTTGGGTGGGGCAGGCTATGAATGGTCATGCCTTCAGTCTCTGCTCCAAACTTTGTCTCCATATCTCCTACTATGGATATTTTTGTTCCCCCTTTTAAGAAGGACTGAAGTATCCACACTTTGATTGTCCTTCTTCTTGAGCTTCATATGGTCTGTTGACCATATCTTAGGTAATTCAAGCTTTTAGGCCAGTATTCCCTTATCAGTGAGTGCATACCATGTGTGTTTTTTGTGATTGGGCTCCCTCATACATGATGATATTTTCTAGTTCCATCCATTTACCTGTGAATTTCATGAAGTCATTGTTTTTGATAGCTGAGTAACTCCATTGTGTAAATGTATCAAATTTTCTGCATCTATTCCTATGTTGAAGGGCATCTTGGTATTTTCAAGCTTATGGCAATTGTAAATAAGGATGTTATGAACCTAGTGGAGAATGTGTCTTTGTTGTATGTTGGAGCATCTTTTGGGAATATGCCGAGGAATGGTATGGCTGGATCCTCAGGGAGTACAATGTGATATTTTCTGAGGAAACCCCAGACTGATTTCCAGAGTGGTTATAACAGCTTGCAACACATCAAAAAGAGAGGCCCATTCTGCTTTCTCTACACCCTTGCCATCATCTGTGTCACCTGAGTTTTTGATCTTAGCCATTCTGACTGGTGTGAGGTCGAATCTCAGGGTTGTTTGATTAGCATTTTTTTGATGACTAAGGATGTTGAACATTCCTTTAGGTACTTCTCAGCCATTCGATATTCCTCAGCTGATAAATCTGTTTTTAGCTCTGTACCCCACTTTTTAATAGAGTATTTGGCTCTTTGGAGTCTAACTTCTTGAGTTCTTTGTATATTTTGGATATGAGCCATTTATCAGATGTAGGATTAGAAAAGATCTTTTCCCAATCTGTTGGATGCTGTTTTGTCCTTATGACAGTGTCCTTTGCCTTACAGAAGCTTTGCAGTTTTATAAGGTCCCATTTGTTGATTCTTGATCTTAGAGCATAAGCCAATGATGTTCTGTCTAGGAAATTTTCCCCAGACCCATGTGTTCGAGGCTCTTCCCTACTTTTTCTTTTATTAGTTTGCGTGTATCTGCTTTTAAGTAGAAGTCTTTGATCTACTTGAACTTAAGCTTTCTACAGGGCAATAATAATGGATCAATTTGTATTATTCTACACACTGACTTCCAGGTGAAACAGTACCATTTGCTGAAAATGCTATCTTTTTTCCATTGGATGGTTTTCATTCCTTTGTCAAAGATCAAGCGACCATAGGTGTGTGGCTATTTCTGGATCTTCAATTCTATTCCATTGACCAACCTGTTTGTCTTTTTACCAATACCACACAGTTTTTATCACTATTGCACTGTAATACTGCTTGAGGTCAGGGATAGTGATTTTGCCAGAAGTTATCTTGTTGTTGAGGAGAGTTTTGGCTATCCTGGTTTATTTGTTATTCCAAATGAACTTTCAAATGGCTAATTCTAACTCTATGCAGAATGGAGTTGGAAGTTTGATGGGATTGATTTGAATCTTTAGATTGCTTTTGGAAAAATGGCCATTTTTACTCTATTAATCTTGACAATCCAGGAACATGGGGGTCTTTCCATCTTCTGAGATCTTCTTCAATTTCTTTCTTCAGAGACGTGAAGTTCTTGTCACACAAGTATATTTCACTTACTTAGTTAGACTCACACTAAGGTATTTTATGATATTTATGACTATTGTGAAGGGTGTCATTGCCCTAATTTCTTTCTCAGACTGTTTATCCTTTGACTAGAGGAAGGCTACTGATTTGTTTGAGTTAATTTTATACCCCCAACACTTTGCTGAAATTGTTTATCAAGTTTAACAGTTCTCTGGTGGAACTTTTTGGGTCACTTAAGTATACTATCATATCATCTGAAAATAATGACATTTTGACTTCTGCCTTTCCAATTTGTATCCCTTATATGTCCTTTTGTTGTCTGATTGATCTGGTTAGGACTTCAAGTAATATATTGGATAAATAGGTAGAGACTGGGCAGCCCTGTCTAGTTCTTAATTTTAGTGGCATTGGTTCAAGTTTTTCTCTATTCAGTTTGATGTTGGCTCTATATTGCTTTTACTATGTTTAGGTATGGGCTTTGAATTCTGATCTTTCCAAGACTTTTAAAATGAAGGGGTTTGTATTTTGTCAAATGCTGTCTCAGCATCTATTGAGATGATCATGTTTTTTTTTTCTCTTTGAATTTGTTATATTTCCTTTGAATTTGGATTATATTAATGGATTTCTATATGTTGAACCACCCCAGCATCCCTGAGATGAAGCCTACTTAATCATGATGGATAATCTTTTTAATGTTCCTAGATTCGGTTTGTAAGAATTTTATTCAGTATCTTTGTATCAATAGTCATAAGGGAAATTGGTCTAAAGTTCTCTTTCTTTGTTGGGTCTTTGTGTTGTTTAGGTAAGTGTAATTGTGGCTTCATAGAAGGAATTGGGTAGTGTTCTGTCTTTTTCGATTTTGTGGAATAGTTTGTACAGTGTTGATATGAGGTCTTCTATGAATGTCTGATAGTAGTCTATACTAAATCCATCTGGTCTTGGGTTCTTTTTGCTTGGGAGATGTTTAATAACTGCTTCTATTTCTTTAGGAGTTATGAGGTTGTTTATATTATTTAAATTTGGTGCCTGGTATTTGTCTAGCTAATTGTCTACTTCCTCCATATTATTCAGTTTTGTGGACTATAGGTTTTTGTAGTAGAATCTGATGGTTTTTTTTTTAATTTCTTCAGATTCTTTTGTTCTGTCTCCCTTTTCATTCTTGATTTTGTTAATTTTGGTACACTCTCTGTACCCTCTGGTTAGTCTGGCTAAGGTTTTATCTATCTTGTTGATTTTCTCAAAGAACCAGCTCCTGGTTTTGCTTATTCTTTGTATACTCCTTTTTGTTTCTACTTGGTCAACTTCCTTGGGTGCATTTGCTTCTTTTTGTTCTAGAGCTTTTAGGTGTGCTGTCAAGCTGCTAATGTATTCTCTCTTCTGTTTGTTTGTTTGTTTGTTTGTTTTTGTTTTTTTGTTTTTTGGGGGATTTTTTTGCAGGCATTCAGAGCTATGATATTTCCTCTTAGCACTGTTTTTATTATGTCCCATAACTTTGGGTATGCTGTGCCTTCATTTTCATTAAATTCTAAAATGTCTTTAATTTCTTTCCTTATTTCTTCCTTGACCAAGTTATTATTGAGTAGAGCATTGTTCAACTTCCATGTATATGTGGACTTCCTGTTGTTTTGTTTTTATTGAAGACCAGCCTTAGTCTGTGGTGATCTGATAGGATGCATAGGATTATTTCAGTCTTCCTGTATCTTTTGAGGCCTGTTTGTGACTGATTATATAGTCAATTTTGTAGAAGGTAGAGGTGCTGAGAAGAATGTATATTCTTTTGTTTTAGGATGAAATGTTCTAAAAGTATCTGTTAAGTTCATTTGGTTCATAACTTCTGTTAATTTCTCTATGTCTCTGTTTAGTTTCTGTTTCCATGATCTGTCCACTGATGAGAGTGGGGTGTTGCAATCTCCTACTATTATTGTGTGAGGTGTAATCTCTGCTTTGAGCTTTAGTAAGGTTTCCTTTATGAATGTAGGTGCCCTTGTATTTGGAGCAAAGATATTTAGGATTGAGAGTTCATCTTGGTTGATGTTTTCTTTGATGAATATGAAATGTCCTTCCTTATCTTTTTTGATAGCTTTTGGTTGAAATTCAATTTTATTGAATATTAGAATGGCTATTCCAGCTTGTTTCTTAGGATCCTATGCTTGGAAAGTGGTTTTCCAGCCTTTCTCTCTCAGATAATGTCTTTCTTTGTCTCTGAGGTATGTTTTCTGTATGCAGTAAAATGCTGGGTCCTCTTTCCATATCCAGGTTACTCTCAACAAGGAAAAATGATCCTTCTTCAGCTTCTTCATCAGGGTTCCAACCCTGTGAATCCACATTACAAACCTGCTCTAAACAATTGTACTGTTCTTCTGTATATTGTTCCCGACCTCCCTGAAATTCATTTTCTCTAGATTATTTCAGCCCTGAAAAGAAAACAGAGGTACCAGAAAGAGTATACATATTTGAGTTAAAACCTCTGTGAGCTTGGGAGAGACAAACACTGCTTATAAGTAAAAGAAACATTGTTCCCCACAACAGTGCTTCATTGAACATGAAAATTATGGTTTAGTCATCTTTGACAGGCATTATTAGAAAAATGAAAACATTATCAAAAGCAAGAAAACATTTTCAAAACTAAGATAAATTTTATAAAATAATTTTATGTATATAACAAAAGTTGTCCTGCATAGTTGAAACTTGATCAGATGCACTCAACAAAGAAGATCAGAAGGGTAAATACATGTGTAGAAGTTTTTAATCTTCATAAATCATAAATAAATGCAAACTAGATGTGAGAACCCTGTCAGAAATAGCAGGCCACCACCCTGCCTGGGGGAAGGATTGATAAGGAAATGGCCTAAACAGGGAACCACCCTGCCTAAGGTGAGGATAGAGAGGGAAGTGACTCAGAAAAAAGACCATGCCAGGAAATACCATAAATTCAATAAGATGGGCAGGACAGGGCCAAATGTAGGAGAAAACCTTCCCATTCGAGTTGACAAATAATTTTAAATGTTGCTGAGGGTAACCAATCGCAGTTGTCCAACTCAGGTTTATAAAAATATGTGCTTTGTGAGCTCGGGAACTCCTCTTGCCTGTGTGCTGGGGGACCCCAACATATGTTTGAACAATAAACCTCTTGCAGATTGCAGCAATTCTGGTCTCTGTGGCCTTATTGAGTGGGGGTCCTCCGACGGACTCTTACACTAGACCACAGTGAGATACAGATTAGAGTATTAGAGCTCAAATAAAAAGAAAGAAAAACTCAGTCAAGATGCAACTGAAATCCTGAGTAGGTTTTATAATCTTTCCAAACCAAAGTCAACCTAGTTTGGGGCATAAATGATTTGGAGAATATGATAAATTGTTACTCAGCATGAAGAAACAAATGAAATAGTGATAAGGACAACTGCAGTTAAAAATTGTTTTCAACAGAATAAGTGGCTACATTGAAAAAATATCTTATGTTTTGTTTACACAATATTCAGGCTAAAGTAATTCAATTCTGATTTTTCAAACTCCAGTGGATTAACAGAACAGCCATTCATGACTCCTTGTTTCAAGACATAAGACCATCTGGATTGGAGAAAGTACTTCACAATTGTGAATGTGTTTCTTTAGAATTAAATTTTTTTAGAATTAGAAAGTGCTTCTAAATCTAGTGGAAAAGGAATTATAGGCTGTGGAAGACTGACTGGGAAGAATCTCTTCCCATGAAGTTGTAATACTTCAGTAAGTGAGTCACACTAACACAACAATCAGAGCTTTTGGCTGTTTAATTCAGTATCTCCTGAGGTTTGCATATTCAAATACTGAGTTGGAGTACATATTAAACATAGTGATGCCCATCAGACATGATCACAACCTAATCTTGTGGTTTAATGGGACATAAGGATTAACATTTCCCATTTAATGTTACAACATTTATAATTAAAATTATAATACATAAACGTGTAGATTTGCTACATTCAAAATACTTAATGGCATGTCCTACAACACAAATATTTTAATAAACTGACTTTGCATGTAGTTATAGGTTATACTTCACCATATGTTATAGATACATAATATATGTCACAGTAATATATATATATATTTCAATTTAAAAAGGTGAAAATGTGTACTGTATATTAGTTCTTTTGATTTCTGTGATAATTGTGATATCTGTTATAATTTAGAAGCACTATCATAGTTAGGGTTACTCTTATTTTGATGACACCGTAACCAAAGAAACCTGGGGAGGAAAGAGTATGTTTCAACTAACACTTGCAGGTAAACAGGTAAGATTCCAAAAGTAGGGAAAGTAAGGGGCTAGAACCTGGAGGCAGCGCTGATGCAGAAGTCATGGAAGAGTGCTACTCACTGACTTGTTCATCATCAGTTATTTAGCCTGTTTTCTTATAGAAACCATGGCAAATAGCCCATTGTTGCACTGCCCACAGAGGGTTAAGCCCTCCCCACACCAATCACTAATTTTAAAAACTGCCCTACAGATAGATCTTCCGAAGTCCTTTTTCATTTGATGTTCCCTCATTTCATGTAACTCTAGCTTTTGTCAAGCTGATATAAGACAAGCCAACATAATTGACCCGTTATCAACTTGACACACAAACATATTACTGTTAAGCCATAACCCTTGCTTTTTTTCTTCTCCAAGATCACATCTAAATAGCATGATTACAATATTTTAAAAGTCCAACAGTCTTTAAATATTTAAATTCAAACACTTGATAGTTCTCAAAATCTAACTCTCTCAACTGTGGGCTCATGTCAATTAAAAATAAAGTATTTTCTTACCTGAAAGGTATTAAGCCAGTACATATATGATATCTGAGCAAAGGAAAAACAAAGTCGAAAAGTGTAAATAATTCAAATGTTCAATTATTTCAGGTTCATTTGTGACCTTCTGGACTCCTTCAAAAGAGGTTCCTCCTCCAACAGTCACTTTGTCTGCTCTCCCACAACAGCATGTACAACTTTTCTTCTAATCTTTTGCTGGTTCTACTCCACTAATGGTGCTGTTTGTGTGACCTTGTTAAGATATTGGCATCTCCATAACTGTTGTTGTCCCTTACTGCAAATAGACTGCACTTTCACTTTCTCTTGGGCTTCCTCAGGAGACTCAGCCCTGACATACAATGCTAAGCTTCAGCTCTTCTCTTTGGCCACTGCCTGCCTTCAAAATCAATAGTACCAACTTGACACTTACACTACCAAGTTTGACTATGATCATGAAATAAAACCTTGGTCACTTCTGGAACACAGCTTCTGTGTGTTGACTTTCAGAAAATTTTTCAGAGAAGACTTTACTTCAATGAAGTCCTCTTGTCAAGGACCAGGCTTGACAGCCAGATACTGAGGTGGGATGCATTGTTGGATGACCAAAAGGTGATGGCTTCTAGCAAGTGACATGCTCTTATTGTTCTGAGGCTAGATCTGATGGTTTCTGGCCATGGACTCCTGACTTAACTTCTTCTGCTCTTTACACTTTAACTCACAGGCCACTCTCTGGCCATTCAAGAGAGGCTCAGGGCTCATTAATTCTTTGTAGGCCAGAGAGAAAAGGAAGGAAATAGAAAAACAAACAAACCAAGTCACATGTACACACACACACACACACACACACACACACTGGATAAAGCAAAAAGTGGTTTTACTGAGCTTTCATTTTTGCTTTTAGCTTTTTGTAACTATTTGGACAGACATTTTCTCTATAACAAAAGTTTGTCTCACAAAAAATGTTACATAAAAGGGAGTTACAGTTGATTATAAGTTCAAAGCAGTGTTTCATTCTATGAGATCATTATAAACTCAAAGTAATAATTTTACACACCCTTGCCCTATCATAGTGCACAAATATGGGCCTCATCCTTGGTCCTGATCTAGAAGGAATGTTTTCCTTTATAATTCATTTGTCCCAAACCTATTCTTCTTCCTAGTGCAATTCACGTGCTTGTAGTGCATGAAAGCTCACTGGACTCCTTTTCATGCAGACTTTACTTCCTGTTACAAAAGAAGGGGCCACATTCTATTCTTGATTCTAACTTTATCTTTATGAAAAAACAATAAAAAAAATCTTAAATGCTCTATACATTATTCTAACCTCCTGAAATTTTTTAATCAAATCATGAGTTCTATAAAATTGCAAATACATCTAAACATTATTAATTCAAAGTTTATCCTCATGATGATCTGCAGGAAATTTGCCCAACGGGGCAGAGTAATACCCAAGAATCAATCATACCAGACTATAGGCTGACAGGGTTGTTTTGTGCTCAATCACATCGTGTCAGAAAACTGAGGAATACACCAATGACACACATGAGAAGTCACAGCAGCAGCAAGAAGTAATCCTGTAACAAAGCTCCTGGGTCATGCCTTTTCACAATTTACTCACTGCAGCCATGCAAAATGGTAGGCCATCTCCAATTAAGTTTACTTGCTTTCCACAGCCTTTTCTGAATGCCTTCTGCCAGTATCTTCTTAATCACAGCTGATTCTGCAGTCCTAGCTGATGGGCATTTATTGTCCCAGGAAAGCAAAGATTTTACTTTTGTGATTCTCATCTCTTGTTAATCACAGCTAATTCGTCCAGCTAACCAGATACCACAGATTTGTTAAACAAATTGCCCAGCAATTTGTGCCTCTGAAACTTGGAAAGACAAGTCTCCATTTTCCACACTTCCCTCAATTTCTTCATCTTTTAAGCTTCTACAGAACAGCTTATTGATTTCTCAACACTCAGTGGCTTTTCTAGCTCAAAATTGCAAAGTCCTTCTACAATCCCCCGGCAAAACAACAGAATCAGGTCTGTCAAAGCAATACTTTACTCTCCAGTGGCTTTTCTAACCCAAAGTTCCAAAGTCCTTCTACAATTTGTCCCCAAAAGCAACAGGATCTGTTATAATAAATATAAAATTATAAAAAATATAATAAATATAAAGCGTGGTCTAGCCATATGGCATTAGCAGGGTATATTCATCTTAGCAGTTCTACTTCTAGCTATTCTCTGGTCCCAGTGGCGGCCACCCTCGTGGCTCTGTTCTTCTGAACTCTGCTCACAGTCCCAGCATCCAACCCCTGTGGTTATAGTCACAACTCCCAGCAACCTGTTAAAAGCAAAACTCAATAAGCTTATAATTTAGCAATCAGATTCATATCTTAAATTCTCATTCTACAAAATGCCCACACAGTAAACTCACAACCAATTGATAATGATATAAACTGCCCACCTTGATAAGGTAAATTGACCTATAAAAATCCATCCCTTAAGAAATATTCATAACTACCTGTGGCCATTTAAAGCCACAGGGATCTGGGTCGTTCTTTTCTGCCACCATCTTGGTTCTTCTTCTTCCCCCCCCCACCCCCACTCTCTCTGTCCCCACTCCACTTTCTCACTTCCCAATCACAGTCCCTACCACACCCTGTGCCAGCCCTCACCAGCAAAAAGAACACATTCCATAAGGATAAGGTCTGTCACACCAATATCTCACTGTCAGTGTACTAACTTCTGTCCAAGTTAGAGTAACTATTACTGTGATGAAACACCTGGACCAAAACAGCCTTGGGAGGAAAGGGTTTATTCCAGCTAACTCATGAAAGTAACAGTGCAGCAGTGAAGGAAGTCAGAGCAGAAACTCAAATGGCTAGAACCTGGAGGCATAAACTAATGCAGAAGCCAATAAGGAATGCTGCTTGCTAGCTTAGTCATCATGACTTGCTCATCCTGCTTTTTTACAGAACAAAGAACCCCCAGTCCACCAGGTGCTAGACATTCCTCCATCAATCACTAATTAAGAAAACATCTCTTACCCAGATCTTATGGAAGAATTTTCTCAATTAAAGTTCTCCTTTTAGAGTCTAGCTTGTGTCAAGTGTGTATAAAACGATCCAGCATGACACAACTCTCTGGACAACTGTTTGAGGGATATTTGGATTAGATTAAATGAGGTTGAAAAGTCTATTCTAATTGCGGCAGCATCTTCTACGTTGTAAGGTTCTGTACAGAAATACAGCAGCAGCACATTGAGCATAAGCACCCATCACTCTCTGAATCTTGCCTGTGCCTACCTGGTGATCTATTTTCCTGCCATTCTGCCTTCCCTGTTAAATTGCACTGTATTTCTTGGAACTAAATAAGAAAAGCAACCTTCATTCCTTAAAGTGGCTTTTCTCACAACAATGAGACAAGTTACCTCAGTGAGTAGCAGCTTACGGATTCAGAAACTTTGCAGGAAGTTATGTTGCCTATATTCACCTCTTTATCCTTATTGACAAGAGAGGTTTAATAATAATTCTTGCCATTCTACTATTAAAAGTGTGGGGCATTACAATTTGCTCACAGTCAAAGTAGCTGCTATAAAACATCTTCTCAAAGTTAACTCCAACATCACTCACACTGAGAACCCTCAGTGTGTTTCCTTTCTAACCCTTTACAATGGAGCTCACAATACATAGAGTGAGGAATGAGTAAACAAGATTGAAAGATAGTTCTTGTTGGTAACCATGGATTTCTAGATAGATCAGAATTTCAGATTGCTTTCAAGTTATAAAATGTTCTAAACAAATAATTCCTGGCTGCCAATCTGAATTGCTTATGAAGAAAAGCAAAAAGCTTTAAGCCTAAAGAAGTGCCATCCAAATGCTTTTTCATTTTTCACTGTCTTAAATGCAGGAACTCTGCCTTACAAATGGTGATTCACTGAAACTATGAATTTGAACTTTATGTGCTGGGGGTAAAGACCAAACTTAGCTCAAGGATCATATAAGAAGAGAATAGTTGGAGAAATTACTAGCTAGCATTCTTCTAATAATAGTTGTGAGTACATCCGTGTTTTTAAACATCAAATTAATTTTCTGTTAAAAGCAAAAAAAAAAAAGTTTCTTTTTACTTCCTCACTTGATTTTCACTGACATAATAATTTGAAATTTATGAGTAGAAGTAATTATTTAATCACTAAAATTGTACTAGAAAGTAGAAATCTTATTAAAATAAATCTGACTAAGATTTTTAAATAGTATGCAGCCTTGAATTAGTGTGGTTGCTGTGAATAGCTGTCTCCCGACATTTAAACCATAGGTGATTACCAACTTCCCTGTCCTTGCCATGCTGACAGCACTACTCACATTTAGAAGCCCACATTCAGATCTAGAAGGATCTTGCAAGGTCATCTTAACTAAAAATTTATTCAATTTATCTATAAATATTACAATGAGGGAAAGACTTCCCAACCCACTTATATTTGTGTATTTGTACTTAGGATTTAGTAGATCAAGAAAAATTTATGCACCTAGCATTCTTCCCACACCTGTGTGCAAGTTGGGCAACTAGGAATTCAAATTATTTTAATGGCCTCTTTGATACAAATTTTGTAACTTATTTTATACTACAAGACAATGCTATTACTCATAAATTGTTTTAAATGACCTTTTTTAAAGAGAAACAAGAACTGTATCACAAGACTCCAGATAGATGCCTGAATCAGCAAGGAGTATATTTAAAAGGTTGAATGAAGAACACATGAAACAAGAGGGATGACCAAAATGCGAATGTTTCACTCCTTCTTTAAAAGGGGAACAAGAATACCCTTGGCAGGAAATAGGGAGGCAAAGTTTAGAACAGAGGCAGAAGGAACACCCATTCAGAGCCTGCCCCACATGTGGCCCATACATATACAGCCACCAAACTAGATAAGATGGATGAAGCAAAGAAGTGCAGACCCACAGGAACCGGATGTAGATCTCTCCTGAGAGACACAGCCAGAATACAGCAAATACAGAGGCGAATGCCAGCAGCAAACCACTGAACTGAGAACGGGACCCCCGTTGAAGGAATCAGAGAAAGGACTGGAAGAGCTTGAAGGGGCTCGAGATCCCATATGAACAACAATGCCAACCAACCAGAGCTTCCAGGGACTAAGCCACTACCCAAAGACTATACATGGACTGACCCTGGGCTCCAACCTCATAGGTAGCAATGAATAACCTAGTAAGAGCACCAGTGGAAGGGGAAGCCCTTGGTCCTGCCAAGACTGAACCCCCAGTGAACGTGATTGTTGGGGGGAGGGTGGTAATGGGGGAAGGATGGGGAGGGGAAGCCCATATAGAAGGGGAGGGGAGGGGTTAGGGCGATGTTGGCCTGGAAACCGTGAAGGGGAATAACAATCGAAATGTAAATAAGAAATACTCAAGTTAATAAAGATAAAAAAAAGGTTGAATGATTCTTCTTGGCATTACTGGACAGAAAGTATCATTACTCTTGAACTTCAGGACCACAGTTACAATAAAAGTTACTTGAATTATAGCAATTGATTTCATGATAATCAATTTGATAACCGAGAGAGATACTAAATATATAATAGGTGCATAGCATATTCAGAATGGATGCAAAGGACAAAGTTAATATCCCAGGCCAAATGGAGCAAAATTATGCAGATGGTATCATGTTATTCAAAACAGCATACAATTTAAATCAAATAAATTGTTTTGTGTGTATTTTCACTTAATATTTTAGGCTTCAGGTTATTGTTGGGGAGGGAATCATAGGAGCAAAATCATGAAGAAGAAGGGAAGAATGTTGTATAATTGAGTTGAGCATTTAAAACTCTTTCTCTTAGAAGATTTATTAAAATATAATGTATATATATATATATATATATATATATTGATTGATTGCTAGCTGGGTAAAACTTTGAGGTGATGACATAGTTCAGTGACAAACCATCTGCTGTCAAACCTGATCTGAGTTTGGTTCAAAGGATCCACATAGTTGCCAGAAAGAGGTGATATCTACAGTTGTGTTCTAATGTCTATATGAATACCACAGCATATACACATGTGTGCATGAGCAGACAGACAGATAGACACACAGTGAAATAAATTTAATGTAGACATATATGTTATGAAAAAACTGAGAATAATCCATTGCCTACTTTTCATTTCCTCATCTCCAGACCCTTACCCAGATTTACCCAAGACCTGTTTCATGATTCAAACTCACATCATCTTCACCCCAATGTCTTCCATTTTACAACCACATATGTGACTGAGATAGCATTTTGAACATCATAGTCACAAAGATGTTTGACCTCATTCAAGCAATACATTCATAACTAGAGGAATCATCTAAACTTTCAAATTTTCTATAAAACAAGCTTAAATCTATGACGTATCACTAACTCTCCAGACCTTCACTTAATATGACCTTTACACCATCAGATCTACCTCTAGCCAATCTATATTTCCCAGTGTAGCACTCTACGTGTTCCTCAGCATGTGGCTTCACATAGGGACCTGTCTACCCAGTATATATTGGCATACACTTAATCAAGTCTGCTGTGTATTTAAGCTATATGAAGAGCATAAAAAGTACTTGTTAAAAACAAGAAATCATAAATAACTGTATGTTTTTACAATGACTATTCCCAACTTTAGCTATTGCCTAGAATATAGACATAAATTGTAAACCCAAATTTTCTTTGAATTAAAAAAAACTGTCTTTATTTTCATTTTACAATTAATATGCTCAAATGTTTTCCCATTTACATATTTTCCTGATGTATTTTGATCATTTTTGGTTGTAAGTTAAAATAAACTTCAGCACTTATGTAAGAAAGCATTTTATTTTATTTTTTATTTATTTTTTTTTTCGGAGCTGGGGACCGAACCCAGGGCCTTGTGCTTGCTAGGCAAGCACTCTACCACTGAGCTAAATCCCCAACCAAGAAAGCATTTTAAAAACAATCAATGTATTTTGAAATGAAAAAAATGTGGCCTATTTAGGTTTTCTACTCATGCACTTAAAATTGTATTACTATGTATTCTGAAGTGAACATCATCAGAAATTTAAAGAGTATTTTTTACTGTATAAAACAACAATAATTTTTTAGAGATTTATTTAATGAATAAAATGTGTCTATCTTCAGACAGCACCACAAAAGGGCATAGAATACCATTACAGATAGTTGTGAGCCACCATGGGACTCCTGGGAATTGAACTCAGGATCTGTAGAAGAGCAGAGAGTGCTCTTCACCGCTGAGCCATCTCTCTAGCCCAAAGCAAATACACACAAGAGGAGTACATCACAGGAAATAGTTAAACTCAGGGCTGAAATCAACCAAGTAGAAAAAAAAGAACTATACAAAGAATTAGCAAACATAGGAGCTGGGAGATAAACCCTGAGCTGGACTAACCAGAGGGTACAGAGGTAGTATCCAAATTAACAAAATCAGAAGTGCAAAGGGAGACATTAACAATAGAAACAGGAAATTTAAAAAATCATCAGATCATACTACAAAAGCCTATATACAACAGAACTGAAAAATCTGGATGAAATGGACAATTTTCTAGGCAGATACCAGTTACCAAACTTAAATCAGGATCAGATAAGCTATCTAAACAGTCCCATAAATCCTAAAGAAATATAAGCAGACATTAAAAGTCTCCCAACCAAGAAAAGCCCAGAACTAGAAGGGTTTAGTGCAGCATTCTATCAGACCTTCAAAGAAAATTTAATACCAATACTCTTCAAACTGTTCCACAAAACAGAAACAGAAGAAACATTGCCCAATTTGTACTATGAAGCCACAATTATGCTTATACCTAAGCCACACAAAGACACAAAAAAAGAAAGAGAACACCAGACCAATTTCTCTAATGAATATAGATGCAAATATACTCAATAACATTCTCAAATATCAAACCTAAGAACATACCAAAATAATCATCCATCATAATCATAAGTAGGCTTCATCCCAGGGATTGTTGGGATGGTTCAATACACAGAAATCTATCAATGAAATCCACTATATAAACAAACTCACAAAAAAAAAAAACACACGACTATCATAGTAGATGCTATGAAAGCATTTCACAAATTTAATCATGTTAATAGTCTTCAAAAGATCAGAATTCAAGGCTCATACATAAGCATAGTAAAAGCAATGTGCAGCAAACCAGTAGTAAATATTAAACTAAATAGAGAGAAAATTGAAGCAATCCCACTAAAATCAGGGACAAGACAAGGTTTCCCACTCTCTCCCTATGTATTCAATATAGTACTCTAAGTCCTAGCCTGACTAATCAGACAATGAAAAGAGGTCAAAGGAATACTTATTCGAAGGGAACAAGTCAAAATATCAGTATTTGCAGATGAAATGATAGTATACTTAAGTGACCCCAAAATTTGCACCAGAGAACTACTAAGCCTGACAAACAACTTCAGCTAAGTGTCTAGATATAAAATTAACTCAAACAAATCAGCAATTTTCCTATACTTAAAGGAAAAAAAAAAGGCTGAGAAAGAAATTAGGGAAATGACACCCTTCACAATATTCTCAAACAAAATAAAATACCTTGGTATGTCTCTAACCAAGCAAGTCGAAGATCTGTATGACAAGGGCTTCAAGACTCTGAAGAAAGAAATTGAAGATCTCAGAAAATGGAGAGCTCTCCCATGCTCATGGATTGGCAGAATTAATATAGCAAAAATGGCCATTTTGCCAGAAGCGATCTACAGATTCAATGCAATCCCCATCAAAATTCCTACTCAATTCTTTATAGAGTTAGGAAGTGTAATTTGCAAATTCATTTGGAATAACAAAAACACAGGATAGTGGAAACTATCCTCAATAATAAAAGAACAGGGGAAATTACCATTCCTGACCTCAAGCTGTATTTCAGTGCAATAGTGATAAAAGCTGCATGTTACTGGTACAGAGACAGGAAGGTAGATATATGGGATATTGAAGACCCAGAAATGAACGCATGCACTTATGTTCACTTGATCTTTGATAAAGGAGTTAAAACTATCCAGTGAAAAATGACAGCATTTACAACAAATGGTGCTGGTTCAACTGGGAGTCAGCATGTAGAAGAATGCAAATTCCTCCATTCTTATCTCCTTGTGCATAGTTTCAGACACACTGAAAATAATAGAAGGGAATGTGGGAAGGAAACTTGAACACATAGACACAGGGGAAAAATACCCGAACAGCACATCATTGGTTTATGCTTTAGGATCAGGAATTGACAAACAGGACCTCATATAATTGAAAATTTCTGTAAGGCAAAGGACACTGTCAACAGGACAAAACTGCAACCAACAAAGTAGGAAAAGGTCTTTACCAATCCTACATCTGATAGAGGGCTAATATCCAATATATACAAAGAACTCAAGAAGTTAGACTCCAGAGGGATTAATAACCCTAGAAAAACATGGGGAACAGAGCTAAACAAATAATCCTCAACTGAAGAGTATCTAATGGCCGAGAAGGACCTAAAGAAATGTTCAACAAAACCACACTGAGATCCCACCTCATACCAGTCAGAATGGCTAAGATTAAAAACCCAGGTGACAGCAGATGCTGGTGAAGATGTGGAGAAAAAGCTGGTACAACCACTCTGGAAATCAGTCTGGAGGTTCTTCAGAAAATTGGACATAAAATGAAGCAGAGATAGTATTTATATTTTTCCCTTTTTACAAAATTTTTTATGGCAGGCCTTTCTCTGAATATATTCATTTTCTAGAGAAAACCATATTCATAAACTTGTTCAAAATATCAAATAACAAACAACAAATTGTTTTAGCCAAAATAGGTGGCCACAGGCAATGGGCTGGACTCCTCAATCAATCACTATTTAGGGAACTGTTATACAGTTTGACTGTTTACAGTCCACGCTTTTGGAAGCATTTTCTCAATTAAGATTCACTCCTCATAGATGACTATTGCTTGTATCATTGTCATTACTTACAATTATTTTTTAAGATGGAGCCTACTCCTCCCAAAAAAGTTTTACACTTTTAATTCAATTCCATATTTTGTTTAATATTCTCATAAATGAAAAATAATATACGTAGTTTTAAAAGAGAGAACAAATAATATCACTGTGATATAGAGATAGTTGAGAGATGGATGATAGATAAATGATAGATATGTAGATAGGTATATGGATACTTGCATGCATAAATAAATGACTTATATGCTAATGGAAAGATAGATGATAGATAATAGATAGGACAAATATAGATCCATGTCAAATCAACACATTTTGTTCTTTTTCTGTAAGTAGAGAAATGAACAAGATTGAAGTGGAGAAATTTGTGCTGTTCATTGACCAAGAGAAATGATTTGCACTCCAAGCCTGAAAACAGCCTCAGACATGCTGGGAAAGCAGGTAATTGATTATGGTGTATGCTCACAGCACAGACAAAAAGAAGAGACAACGTGAAGAAGGCAAAAAGGACAAGTTTACTTACAAGATATCATCATAATTCAAGGCAGAACAGTGGAGAAAGATGTCCTCTCTCTAAGAAAGAACAACAGATTTTGGGAAAATAACCACCACTCTTTGTCCTTGGTATAAACCCTGAGCCTAGCCCAATAAAGCTTTTCAAAAGTGAGCTTCGTACAAGCCCTGTTTTCCAAGTTATCAATTTATAGCACATCCAAGCTTTCACATATGCCAACTCAGCTCTAAAAGCCAGACACTAGACTTGATCTAGTGCATGGCTTTAATTACTAGTTACACTCTATGACCAGACATGATAGAGTGAGGGTGAACAGATGCAGAATTATGTCTCATGCAAATGAAAACCAAATGGAACAGGAGATACACTGAAAAGAGACAAAAGGCATTTAAGTAAAAATATGTAAGGTGAAACAAAGGTGGAATACTGTCAAAGGTGTCAGTTTATTCAGAGAATGTAACACCTCTGAATACATATGCATCTGAACAAGTGAAGCAAATATTAACAGATCTGCATGGGGAGGGAAACTCTTGTAGTGTGTGTACAAGAGAGACTTCAACACCACATTTCCGGCAATGCACAAGTAATTGGCCACAGAAATAAACCACTTACATGACTCAGGAGTAAAGATACATTATACATACTAAGAATATCTTACTCAACAGACACAGAGCACACCCTCTTTCTTTCTTGCTAAGAGAACAAACACATTCAATAAACTTAAGGACCTTGAAATTGTATCAGGTAATTTTTGTGACCAAAAATATCAAACTCGAATTAAGTAGAATTCTGCTTAAAATGGCTTGTGCCCAGTCAGTGATGTTCTACTGTTATTCTTTGGACTCTGCTATTCACTGACCTAAGAACAATGTTGTAATATTGTTTTCCATTGTATCAGTTTAAATAACTAGATAAAACTGTAGACTTAGATTTTTTAACCTACTTTTAATAGGGGTTTTCAGATGCTTCAACCCCTCTCCTAACCCACTGTCCAAGGGCAGAGGAAAATAAAGATGATAAATAGAACAAGGAAATATGGACCTGTTTAATTCTTTGAGGCGATTCCAATCTCCATTTGTGAGGATACCAACAGTCCAGTTCAGTAGTGTCAAGATACTAAACCCAAACCAGCAGTGGTGGCACAATCGAGCAGAAAGAGCCAAGCTTCTGCAGAATTAGCACAAGTCAACAGGAGCAACCAGAATCAGCCAGAATACCAAGAAAAGTTCTCTGCCATGCCTCTATCAAGGAAAGAAAAACCAGCGAAGATGGGAGACCAACAAAGCTTCCAAAGCTAGCTATGCAAGCACACTGTTACTGTCTATTGAGTCCTATTTATACTCTTTCCAACATGTCCTCCCATGGGTCTTGCCTTCACAAAATACCATGGGCATCTACATCGGCAAAACACCACCTGAGTCTGTATCACATGACATATTCAGAAACTTCCACTTCAATGTTTTGATGGATAATTTCCTTTACTGTTGAGCACCAGATGGGAAAGCGTTATTGCACAGACTTTGAAATGACCTTACCTATCTATAGCAATGAATGTTCTACCTATTAGCATGACTGGCACTTTGACTTTAGGCAGGTCTCTCAATTCACTATGTATTTGGGGATAAAAGTAATATGAATTCTATGGAGCATTTGAAAAGATTAACATGTCTTAATATATGTAATATAAATTCCAAATAAAGAACAAATTAGAAGGTATGGTCATATGCAAACTCCTTGTAAATTTTCACTGCGCTCTCTAGGAGAAGAAAGTTAAATATTTGGTTTGAAGTGTTTCTTTTCAATGTCTCCTTAATATGAGAAGCCATTCTATTCTTCAACTTTATTTGCTAAAGAATAATAAATGTTTCCTTGGTTTTATTGACTTCCAAGCTGTTAGAGCAGTGGCTCTTAACCTGTGGGTTGCGAACCCTTCATATCTTGCATAGCAATTATTTGTATTATAATTCATAACAGTAGCAAATCACAGTTATGAAGTAGCAATAAAAATAATTTTATGGTTAGGGGTAACAACGACATGAGCAACTGTGTCAAAGGGTCATGGTATTAGGAAGTATGAGAACCACTGTATTAGAGCTTATGATAATTATGTACATATCAAACCAGAAATAATATTAACACAAGTGCTCTGGCGATGCACCGCCTAACTTACCACAGAACTCTTAAAGTTCAGTCCCTTGTTCTAGGTAAAGATGTCTGCTTTTAAGCAATCGTGAGCCTGATTCAGATTTTCAGTGCTTATTCACTCTTCAATTAGCTATGCTTTCCAGGAGGCCTTTATAAACTAAAAACTATACTAAATATACAAGATCCAAACAGATAGCTTTGCCGAATGCTAATAGGATTTCAATAATGCTCACCTGATATTGTTACTCCATCTGTTAAGCATAGTTTTTTCAAGGGGAGTAAACCAGTTTTAGAGATTCATTAAAATGTGCTCTAAGAGTAAAATTGTTTGACCAAAATAGTGTGTGTGTGTGTGTGTGTGTGTGTGTGTGTGTGTGTGGTGTGTGTGTATGTTTGTGACTACATGTGTGTGCTTGTGTTCTGGTTTCAAAATCATAGACACATTATTATGTATCCTATTCTCTGTGGTTAAATTCAGATCTGAATCTCTGAGAATATGTGCCAAGATATATTAAATTATATAAACCAAGTTCCAATGAGGAGCTGCAAAATTGAGATGTCATTTCTCAAAATAAATTTAAGTGATTTTTTTCTACAAATGGGATATAAAAGTTGGCATGGCTAGACATATATTAATAGCACATTATCCATTCATTTATGTCTGTTCAATTTTAAAGCAGCATTTTGTATGTATGTATGCAGGCAAGAATATTTCACTAACATTCAAGTGAAGTAAATATGTCATCCGCTGAAAAAAATTCCAAGGTAGCTCAATTTGAGTATATTTATCTTTAAGAACATATTTTTACTGTTTTACTGGGCATATGTATGTATATCTGTGTGGCGATATATGCAGGTGGGCGCATTTGACTGAGGAGGGCAGAAAAGAGCACCAGAAGCTCTAGACTAAAAGCGGATATCCACAATCTTCAAGAGCAATACGTGCTTTTAATTTCTGTGCCATCTCTCCAGACCCCAAATTTGAGGTTGTTTTATGTAATAGTTTTACCATGATAACTCAGTCCCCATAAAATATTCTCATTAATAGAATAATTTAATGTTTGGGACATTACAACCACTACCATGATGAATTTTAGGATCTTTGAATCACTTAGAAAATGACACGTCATATTTATCATTTCCCAACCTATGTTGCATCATTAACCATTTGATGTGTAAAGAGCTGCCCAGCAGTTGTGTGATTTTATGGAACAATATTCCCTCATGTCTAGTTATCCATATTTTTGAAGAGTACACAATGAATAAACCTCAATTATTTAAGAGTATTAATAAATTATATAGTTGTGAAAATTATTTAGATAACCTATAAGAAAGTATTGTACTAAATGTATAATTTTCAAATATTTTATTTCATGCTGTGTATTCTCTTTCTTTTCATAATCTTATATATCTTTTGATGTAAAAATTTTGTTAATATTTATGTTTAATTTCTATCTTTATGTCAATTAATTATTATTTGCTGATGTGACTTCCTAAAAACTTAATTTCTATTGTATAATTGTCTGTTTCTGTCTCTATATCAAATAAAATGTTCGTTAATCAAAATCTCCCCCATTATTTTCTCTTGTACCCTACCTCTCCCAGAATATTCCTCCCTCTTCCCAAGTACCCCTTTTATTTCTTGTGAGTGGGTATGGTTGTAGGTGTGGGAGTGTCCACATTTACTTGGAGTTGCCTGCTGTGTGTGTGTAAAGACCTTTATAGAGTCTGGATTTTCAATTGATCAAATGCATATGTGTAGTATTTGCTTCCATGGTATAGGTAGTTTCTTTGCTTTTCTGATTATTTACTTGACTATATTGAAGATCTTTCATTGGATGTAAACCTATTTGTCAATTATTTTGCTGGCTATAAATCTAGAGTCCTATTTCAGAATTCCATTTATTGAGCCCAGTATCCAGAAGAACTTCCCAATTTCCTTCTCAGGATTTTTTTATATATATTTAAACCTATTCTGAATCAAGTTCTAATTGATGGTTGTAGGTGTATATTTTCCATTATTTTTCCTATAATATTTAGTATTCTCAACAGTACTTATGAGACACCTTCCATTTCCCCATTGTGTACCTTTGACTTATTTTTTTAAACATAAATTGCCTATAAGTTCTTGGTCTCATATCTGTAACTCTATTCCTTTCTACAGATGTGTTTAACTGTTTGCCAGTTTTATGCTCTTTTGATTACAATTGCTTGCAGCATATTTTGAGGTCTGGTAGTTTGATGTTTACGCTGTTAGCTATGCCTTCATTTTTTTTATTATTTTTTTTTTTGCTATTCAGGATGTTTGTTTGGTTTTATTGTTGTCATTGTGTTTGTTTGGAGGTGGGGTTGTGTTTGTTTTGTTTTTGTTTTTGTGCTCCCACACAACATTCAAAGTTGTTTTCGCTAACCATTTTAAAGAATTATGATGGTATTATAATGGAGGCAGGTAGGATAAGTAGATCACTTTAGGATGAACTCCGAGTTTCTAATATATGAATATTGGCTTCTGTCAGATTAGAGACATTTCCATCTAATGTGTCTTTCACAACATATCTCAGCCTTATTTAATTCTCTTTGCCATGTTTCACTTTATGGTACATGAGCTAAGTGTCTTTGTGCACTCCATAATTCTTGAGGACAATTTCCATTCACTCAAATTTTGTTCCCCCACCCCCGACTGTTTAATTCTAAGGGTCTGTCTTCAAGGTCACTTAATCTGTTCTGAATTCTCCCAACATAGCAGTCTAACTTTTTGTGGCATTTTTTTTATTTTACTTCAGCTGTTGTAGTTTTTACTTCTTATATCTCTGTTGATGCTTAGATACCAGCTTTTCCATTTTATTCTTGTACTGCTTCTTAAATTTTATTAATTACACAAGTTAATGTTTAATTAATTTTTTTCCAGTGCTAAGTATCTAACCCACGGCCTTATGCATATTAGGCCAACAATCTGCCACATATCAGCATCTTCAGCCTTTATGGGCTGGGTCCTTCTTGGCCATATGGAAGGGATGGTGAGATAAGACTTCCCCAGAAACAGAGGCAACAGTGCATGGGCCTACATGACTGTTGACAGTTGCTCAGAATATATATATTATTCTTTTGGGAAATATTCTCCCTGCAAAAGTTATTGGGAAGCATTTTCCCTGCCGAGGTTATGGGAAAATGTCCTCTCTGTTAAGATTAACAAATCCATGATAATCACAGATAGCATGATGCTCAGAGGCAAGGGTGTTTCAGCCTAATGGTAAAACACTATGAAATTTAGAATAGTATAGAAAGCTGTGGGAAAGAACTTTGAAAACATGATTTCAAAGATATATAATTTCACAACTGTTTGAAATGTAAGAATACAAAATATAAGGATGCAGTATGAATTATATAAGGGGCTTTGCAGACCTAAAAAAAACAGAAGCAACTGCACCATGAGCCAGATTGTCAGATGCAAAGACAGGCTGATTCCTGAGTTCAAAGTCAGCCTAGTACACAGCCAATTTAAGTCCAGGTATAGTTGGAATGATAATCTCAGTTGGGATCCAACCCAGCTAAGTTCATTATTTGGGTTTACAAAGGCAGGCAGGTATCTGAATTCATTTGTTTTTATTTTTTATTTATTTATTTATTTATTTATTTATTTATTTATTTATTTTGTATTTATTTATTTATTTATTTATTTTTTAAGTGTCCTTGCTGACTTCTTTTAAGAATCAAGGGACTAAGGTCATGGAATGCTTATTACTGGGATTGTCAATAGGGAACCTGGAGAAAATGACTGAATGAATGAATGCATGAGATAAGCTACCAAAGCATGGTATCAATTCTCTTTTAGAATTTTTTTCTAACAGGATTTCTTGGTCTGAAATCCTAGGAATATTTTGAGAGCAAACACAGCTCTTTTAGAACTTCTTCTAGAAAGATAGACCTGTCTCTAGCAGAGAGCCGTCTGGGGCAGAGTGTTGTCTTGAGTAAAAAGCTATCTAGAGCAGACTATAGAACCAATAACTATGTATACAGAGCTGTCTAGGGAACCATGCCAACCAGACTACAATGCTGTCAGCTTGCACCTCATTGTAGCCTGCAGTTTTAAGTAGAACCCACCCTAAATCCAGCTCTGCTCTGTCATCATAGGTCTCTCCCACCCCCATGGCTAGCCCTAAGTGGCTGATTTGCCTGGTTTCCCATGGCTAGTTTGCTAAGCTAACCAAACCAGTTTAACCTGAAATGATTGGAACTACTGCTCCCATTTCTCAGGGCATCCACCCCTGTGGCTGGCAGGCAGAACGCCAGCTACTCCTCGCTCAACTGCCCTTAGCCCCCGTGAAATTAAAATACTAGACTTATATTATGCCAGCCAGATTTATAACGGTAAATCTCTAACCCCAGAATGCCCCTGCAAAGAACATAAAAGTCAACTGATATAAATACAGTCTCCATGCCTAGATTAGGCAAATATACTCTGCAGTTCCCTACTGCCCATCTAGGAAATCCCTAGCTACTTGTGGCTCCTCCAGGCCACATGCGTCTGCTCCGTCTTCCATCTTTTCTTCCTCCGTCTTCTTCCTCCGTCTTCTGCCTCTCTTCTTCTCCTCCTTCTCTCCCTTCTGTAAAACTTTCAGGTCCGCCTTTTCCTTCCACTGCCCAATCACAGGCACTAGCCTTATCTGACCAATTAAGATTTCGCCTGATATCACCTGAGTAGGTGATCTCCTCTTTGTCAGGGTACCCCTCTTGCGGGAGTAGAAAATAAAAACAGAGACCCACAACACCCCATAATTTGGCACTAATTGGTTCTTCTTGACACTTTCAAATACCCCTTCTCTCAGGAACTCCTCTCCAAGTGAAGGCTAGTGTTTGGCAATTAAAAATGTTTACCTGACCCTTCCAGAACTTTCCTGCACTTTTTTTTTTCTTTTTCTTTTTTTCCGGAGCTGAGGGCCGAACTCAGGGCCTTGAGCTTGCTAGGCAAGCGCTCTACCACTGAGCTAAATCCCCAACCCCTTCCTGCACTTTCTTAAGATCATTCATGACATTGATTTCATAACACTGATCTTTATGGATCAATTTTGGAGCATTGTGTTGGATCTTGTTTTGGAACAGGGTCATGTACATTTTGGTATTTATTGGTTTGGATCTTTCGGAGACGGAGTGAGGAAGTGATACTTCAGACCATGGGCAATTATTAAAGCTCCCTGTTGAGTGAATGGGGCCCATGAAATATCTGTTATTGTTATTTGTAGCTTGTGGTATTAACCCATTCTGAACCTCACGGCCCATTTTCTGCATAGTATGAACAACTGGAATATCTATATGACCAGTATGCATCTGGATTTACAGACCTTACTCATAAGTGCAAGGTCTGAAAATGGTCTTGAAGGGTCATGAGGATATTGTTCTTAAACTCCTTAGTATCTAAAAAGTTAGTATATTTCATTTTATTTGTAGCTTTATTTTATTCTATTCTGGGCCTTTGTGTGTGTATGTGTGTGTGTGTGTGTGTGTGTGTGTGTGTGTGTGTGTGTGTGTGTGTGTGTGTGTGTAGCAGATGAAGGTAGACATTGCAAGACATTGTGCAATTGTACATGACAGGAAAAACTAGGTAAAACTGTCCAGAGGGAACAAAGAGTTCTAAGGGAAGGCAGTGAACTGAGAAAAGGGAGAGTCTTAGTGGTGAAGGGGAATATGTACAATGCAATTATCCACTTCTATGAGATATTCTTATGTACTACAGTACCATGTATGAAGATTATATGCTATGAAAGAATTTCAAAAGAAAATACATTTCAATAAATTTGACATTAAAAGAGATATGTTTAGAGAGTTTATTGTGTTTACTTTTATGTAAGTAGTTGTATTATTTATACTTTCACTTTTGCTTTTAGCACATTGAATTATTATAATTAATAATGATGAGAAGTATCATTTTAATTGCCATTTTCTAATTACCCCATCATTATTTGAAATCATTTTAGCATATGGTGCCATAAGAATGCTGTTTGTGGGCTAGGAAAGATGACTTCAAAAAAATTTAGTTGTGTTTCAATGAAGAACAAAAGCAATAGAAAATTAGTGGGACAAATTGCCTGCAACTACCAAAAGCAACTTTTATTCTCTTTCAGTTAAACACTGCTAATTCTAAGGTTAAATGGCCTTAAACCAGTTGAATATATCTGTTAATGTGTACACACGTATTACATTTATAAAATATTCCCAAGTCATAGCACTGAAAATGCCATTCTCTGAGTATTCTGAATTAAATAGTTTAGCCTTCTGTATAATATAAACAGAAATATGTAACTTTCTTTAAAAAATACACATAGAAATGTACATTAATGTTGATGTCAATATATTTAAATATTGCTATCTTTAGTTACACCTTGTAGAACTTTGAGAACTGTCAGAACTGTCAGTCATCGGATAAGTAATAAAGTCAGTTCTGTATCAACAAGGACGAGCAGCCCCAACAGTGGTTAACACCATCATGGAAAACAACTAATTTCAAAATAGTTACTTTAAAAAAAATAAACTTGCCTGTTATGGATTCTTGTTGAGGGGATTCTTCCTGCCTTCTAAAAGCAAAACAAAGCTTACTCCCTGGCTCACTGTGCTGACAAGATAATCAATTTCCAAATAAGCATAGACAAAGCACCATGATGGGTCAGGAGAGCACAGTAAGTTAAGTGAGGCAGTCAGCTCTGAAGGACCTTACATGACAACCAGGAAATGAGCTGTATATATGTAAATTAATAAGGAAACAGTAGTTCCAAGGGAAAAAATATGTTAAAAGGCCTCATGTTGTGGTGAATACTTCACACTTTTAAGAAAGTTCAACAATTCATTGAAGTGTATGTCATAATCCCATTTGTGTGTCCTGAGAAGCTAAGGCTCAAAAAGATTTGCATTATTTCTAAGAATTTACAAAATGTAAATCACATTCACACACACACACAGACAGACAGACATATACAGACACACACACACACACACACACACACACACATATATATATATATATATATATATATATATATATATATATATATATATATATATACCTAGTAAATTTTTGCTGCTTCCCCTTCCCCCATGGCTTGGGACCTAGAACCCCAGTGCTGAGGGAGTGATCAAAGGACTGATAGCACATATACAGGAAGCTGAATTATGTGAAAAGCTTTTTCTCCTTCAGTGAGTGCAATTCTAGTTAATGTGTATTTTTAAATTAATTTTTGCTTATTCATTTTAAACTTACCCCCCCTTCCCTGTCACCCTGTCCCACAATCCTTACCCCCTCTGCTCTTCTCCTTTGAGCAGGTGGGACCCCCCTGGGTATTCTGCAACCCTGGTACTTGAATTCTCTCCAAGATTAGGCACTTCCTCTCCCACTGAGGCCAGAAAAGGCTACTCAGATAGAAAAACATATCCCATGGACAGGCAACAGCTTTTGGGACAGCCGCTACTCCAGTTGTTCAGGACCAACATGAAGACCAAGCTGCACACCTGTTATATATGCCCAGGAAGGCCTAGGTCCAGGCTGTGAAGGTTCTCTGGTTGGTGGTTGAGACTTTGAGAGCCTCAGGTCTCCAGGTTAGTACACTCTGCTGTTCTTCCTGTGGAGTTCTTATCCTCTTTGGCACCCGCGATCCAATCCTTTCTCCTATTCTTCCAAAACAGTCCCCGAGCTCCATACACTGGCTGTGGGTGTCTGTATCTGTCTGAGTCAGCTTCTGGGTGGAGCCTCTCAGAGGACAACATAACCCGGTCTGGAAGCAGGACAGAGTATTATTTATAGTGTCAGGGCTTGGTGCTTGCCATGGGATGGGTCTCAAGTTGGGCTGGTTATTGCTTGGCCATTCCCTCAATCTCTGCGCCATCCGTTGTGACTGAATTACTTGTAGACAGGATACATTTTGAATTGAAAGTTCTTTGGGTGGATTGGTATCTTTATCACTCTACTAGGGTTTCTGTCTACAGGAGGTGGCCTCTAAGGTTCCATATTCCCAATGCAGTAAGTCACAGATAAGGCCACCCACATTGATTCTGGGGGCATCTGTTTCATGCCAGGTCAGTGTCTCATCCTAACGATGCCTCCCCACCTCCCTCACCTTTGTCAGTTGCAGATTTCATTCACTGTCATCGCCATCTAGCAACCTCTTCTGTCCTTTTTCATACCTGTCCTGAATTCCCTCCACCACTTTCTCCCCCTTCAGTCCCTTCCCTCCATCTGCCTCTTATGACTATTTCATTCCCCCTTCTAAGTGAGATTCAAGCTTCCTCTCTTGGGCCTTCCTTCTTATTTAACTTCTTTGACTCTGCTGGTTTTCCAGTTGAGTTTCTATCCCTTTAGATCCCTTTAGGGGTTGCAGTCCTTCCTCCAGTTCTCCCATAAGTATCCCCAAGCTACGTCCATTGCTTGGCTGTGGGGTGTATGCTTCTGTCTGAGCAGTAGGTGAGTCTGGTCTCAGAAGACAGAGAAGTTAGATTCGTTCACAAAGCATATTGAAGTACCATTAAAAGTGTCAGGGATTGGTACTTGCCCATGGGATGGATCTCAAGCAGTTGATTGTTGATTGGCTCTTCCTTCAGGCTCTGTTCCTTCCCAATCACTGATTTCACATTAGGGTTTTTGGGGTGGAATGTTTTGGGTGGTTTGGTGTCTCTGTATTTACCTGGCCACAGGGAAGCAGCCTCCCCAGGCTCCATACCCCTGTGAATTCCTTGGGTACCTCCCTCTTATCTCAGGTCTATGTCTTTTTCTGAGATGCTCCCCAACCCCCAGCCCCATCATTTGAAGATTTCCATTCATTCTCATGGCCATCCCATTCCTCTGCCCCACCTGAAGTGTATTTTAACATGGGCATAGACTCTAAACCTCAGACACATGGGACAATTGGCAAAGCTGTTGAGCTATATATTGCTCAGGTACTGCTTTTTCAGAGTTTTTCTTGAGTATGATTGTTAACTGAATGACTGACCAGTATTGCAAAGCCTAGCAACCACAGCTTCCTCCACTTAGATATTTATAGCTGAGACCTCTTCCAGAGACTACCTACAGAGACTACCAACTCCTTCCCCTGGGCTATACTTTAAGTACTAAGGCTCCTGGTTGCCATGGTAGCACTAGAGAACATGACCAATTTTTTAATTATAATTTCATTTTTCTTGGATATTTATGTATTTACATTTCAAATGTTATTCTCTTTCTCCCCTACCATCCCACCCCCTCCTCCCCCCTGCTTCTATGAGGATGCTCCATTCCCAAACCCACCCACTCTTGATGCTGGACAATGCCGCCCCTGCCACACATAATGGCTGGAGACATGGGGTCCCCATGTACGCAGATTGGTTGATGGTTTAGTCCCGAGAACTTTGGGTTTGGCTGTTTGATATTGTTGTTCTTCCCATGATGTTGTAAATCCTTCAGCTCCTTCAGTCTTTTTTCTTTTCTTCATTAGGGGTCCTTTGTTCAGTCCAATAGTTAGCTGCAAGAATCATCTGTTCGCACTGCAGGGTTCTGGCAAAGCCTCTCAGGAGACACCCATATCTGGCTCCGTCTTGGGATGTTCGCACGCAATAGTAATTGGTTTGGTAACTGCATGAGATGGATCCCTCAGGCAATGCAGTCTGTGGATGATTTTTTACTTCAGTCCCTTTCACTTTTTCGTCCTTCTATTTCTCCTGTGAGTATTTTGCTTTCTCCTTCTAAGAAGAAATGAAAAGCATCCACATTTCATTCTTTCTTGATCTTCTAGTTGATATGATTCAGAATTTTTAAGCATTCCAAACATCTGGGGCTAATATCCACTTCACTATAAACGAGCGCACATTTGTGTTTTTTTATACTTTCACTGACATTGTCTAATTCCATCTATTTGCCTATGAATTTCGCGTAGTCATTATTTTAATAGCTGATAGTGCACTCATTGTAAATGGCCTGCTACCTTTGTATCCTCCACTGTCAGAAGATTCGATTCTTTCAGCTTCTTGGCTTTCAGAGGTGGAACGTGCATTCCATGCTTCAAAACTGAGGCTGTCAGCCCGATGCACTCGAAAAGACTATGTTCGTAGAGCGCCTCTGACCCATTTCCCTGCAGCATACTCGATGATGGAGCGTGCTGATCATCATGCGACCATGACTAGCAACAGGATAGCTACAGGATATTTTCAATCTGAGATGACTCCAGAGTCACTCTGTTGATACTGCAGGCGTCTGAAAAGACAGGACACGCTATGATTGAATTAGGAAATGACTAGCACATGTCATCAAATCTATATAACCAAGAACTTTCAGGACTCTAGCAGATTGAATCAGGTAAATCCAGATGTCTCGAAGATGGAGTCTCGAGTCTGTCTTATCTAGGCTCTCCCTAGGAAGACATTAAATGAAATAGTGCTGGTGACTCAAATTGAGGTAGACTCCTGCTCTGAGGGCACCTTTGTACTCTCTGACGCAAAGATTGCACTGTTCTTTTTCCCATTCATGCGCATCCCAAGGTAGGTCGTCTTTTGCATGTCTCTCTCTCTTTATTAACTCAGAGCATTTCTTATCATGGTATCTGAATGCGGCGTATTCCCTGCTCTAGCTCCAGGCCAACATCCCTGCACCCCCTCCCTCCTCTATCGTTCTGGTCCCGCTCATTACTACTCAACAATCACGTGACGTTCAGTCTATAATTTAGTACCTTCCTGTGCGCTTTCATTTGCGACACTTGCTACCTATGAGGTCAAAGAGAGTCCAGGATGTCCATGTAGAAGTCTGTAGGTAGTGGTTTAGTCCTGGTTTGGTTTGGCAGCTAATGGCATTGTTGTTCATAAGGGCCCCTAGAGCGCCTTCAAGCTCTCTTCCAGTCCTTCTGATTCCTTCTGCAGTCAGTCCCATTCTACAGTTCAGTGGTTTTGCTGCTGGCATCTCGCCTGTATTTGCTGTATTCTGGCTGTGTCTCAGGAGAGATCTACATCGAATGGTTCCCCATGGCCTGTACTTTTTGTGTATCCATCTTGTCTAAATTGGGGTGATTGTATAAGGGAGGCCATATAGTAGTAATTTCCAATCAGTGTTCCTTCTGCTTTTGCACGCTATTTTATTTGTATTTTGTCTACTATACCACATTTATTTTTCAGCACCACACTAATGCTAATATAATATAATATGTTATTGAAGAGATTATAGACTTTATTGCCTCTCTGTATATTGAAGGTCAACGCTTAGGTTTTAGGATGGGACTATTTTTGGATAGGTTATTTAAAGAGTAAACTATATCTGAACTCATTAGAGTGGTCTCTGAGTAAACCACTGACCTTGGGAAATAGGGCACAGGCAGAAAACGGAGTACATAAAGATACAAGGAAAGACGGGTAAAAGCCAGCAAAGAGGAAAAGCATCTGAGAAATGAGTGTCTGATGACAACTCATTTTCTGTCTCACACACTGGAAGAAACAATCATGCTGTTTTCAGCTACCTAAGCAGTAGTTTCACATCATGGCTACCCTACAGAGGTGTACATGTTCTTCAAAAGCATTTGTTTAGTAGAATATAAAATGAGAGAAACTCAAAGTACAGAATTGTCAAATGAAACCGAAAGGGAATACTTAAAGACAGAAAAACAAAGAAGTATTTTTAGTAGGAGATTGTGGGGATAGATACTTTTGAGTTATTTTTATTATATGAAATGGAAAAAGAGGAAAACAAGCTTAAATAATGATATATAAATATAATTTAATTTGCCTAAATTGCAATTACTAACCAATTTAAAGTTATTTTGGCTTTGCATGTTCTTTATAAAATTGTTTTAAAGAACCAGCTCACCATTCAGGTCAAAATGCAAAAAAGTCAATGAGATATTTTGTTTCAGTTAATTTTTGATCTTTGGTTGTATATCATTTAAACCCCAAGAATCACAACTATTTAAAAGGAGTGGTCAGCATCTATCATTTTTTAAGCATTTTTCTTCTCATACTGATATAAACTTTATATAGATTAAGCTTTAGATTATTTGCCTTTTAGTTTTTTTCCATCTTTATTAAATTGGGTATTTCTCATTTATAGTGCTTTTTTCCTGTTTCTAGCCAACATCCCCCTAGCACCTCCCATCTTTTCTATAAGGGTGTCTTCTCCATTTCCTCTATTACTGCCCTCCCCCAAATTAAGATGTATTAAAGGTTTTTAAAATAAGTTAAATATAGTTGAGAACTCCAAACCTTATGCAAGGACATGATTTTTAAGCCCAAGGCTGGATGTTGGATTTACTAATGTCAAATAACAAAAAGCCGTTAGTCACTTTAATAGGTTAAGTAATATGCCATCGTTCTACAGATTGCTCAATTCCAACTATACAGGGCAGTAGTAACAGAAATAGTATGGAATTGCATAGAAGCACACACACATCCGTAACTACAAACAAAGGACATATTATACATCCATGAATAAAAAGACACTATGTTCACAAAGGATGCCAAAATTATACATTAAGAAAGACCTTATCAACAAATTGTGTAAAGAAATACAGAGTACAGCACGAATTGCGCAAAACCCAAACTCCCCCAATTAATCCAACATTCATTTGCACATATGTTGGGTAAATTATAAAACGATAAATTTGATAATTTGTCTTCAAATGTCCATAATTATTATTGCAAAAATAGACCATTTATTTGAGCACTCTAACATTGGTTACGCAGCAAAGATAGAAATTTACCGGTACTGAAGGCATTTTAATGGGTTCAGCTGAATGCGTGAAACCATAAGGTAGCGGCATATGTACATATGCTGCTGTATCATTGCTAAAGAAGCTAGGTGCGTAATCAGTGTCATCAGGATATAGACGCAACTCAGGCCTTGCAAATACGTTCCATATTTCTCGTACAGTTTCAAATTGGCTTCCAAGAATCTAAATCATATAATTAATACTTCTAAAATTAAATAAATAGCATAAATGTTCAGCAAAAGAAAGTGTCATAGTAAGTGGACACTACAAAGAAGTAAAATAAAGCGTAGACTTACTACAGTAAAAAGGGGGGCTTGAGAACTTCTTGGCAAGAATTTTGCAGATGTATATTTTTCTTTATATTTAAATTTTCTGTTTATATTTATTGGAAAAAATTTTCCTTTTCCCGTCTTAAGTGTTTAAATTCATATTTCTATCAATAAAAAAATTTCTTATTCAAAACCCAATAGATAAAAACAAGAGAGATGTATTCATCGTTGAAAATGCTTGATTACTTAGCGTTGAAAGCTAATGAAGACAGTTCTTAAATAGTAAGTTCTGATCCAAAGCTGCACAGGTTGTACAGAAATATAAAAGCCCTACAACTATTAGCTACCCATATTATTTTTCTAAATAATATACTACATGTCTATTTTTTTTGAGCATTTTGAGCACCCAAATACAGAAAGGTAAAAGAAAACAGAACATGAAGATAAACCATTGTAAGTTGAAATAAATAAAGTGTAATTCCAACTTGAACTTGTCTGTGTGTATAATATTTTTTCATTGAATGATTGTGAGTGTGTGTGTGTGTGTGGGTGTGTGTGTTGTACTGAATGTGTTCAAGTAAGCTAGTTTAAACTAGGCTTTTCATTCAGCCTCTATGAAATATCGCTGGCCGGGTCAAATGCAGTCTTCTCTGTCACTTCACCTGAGACAGGGTCCTCCTGAACTTGATTCTAATCAAGGTAAGGTGGTATTTGACTCCCAGCTCTGGTTCACATTGGAGTTTCGAGGATGCCATGGCTCCGGCGCAGGTGGACAGGCCATCTGAGGACTGTATCAGCTGTCTCGACGCGTGCACTGCCTCTCGAGTTGTCTCCCTAGCTCCCTGGTCATTTCAAAGCAGACTTAGGACATTGCTAATTACTTGCCAAGCAAGCTAGTTTGCAATGTATTTAACTAATTATTGGCATTGATCTAGAATTGTATCTACTTTTAGCCTCCAGGCTAAGGACTCCAGCACTCATACCCTGAATGTTAACTGCAACACTCATTGAAGAATAAATACACAGAAAAAACACAGTAAAAGGAAAGAGTCCTCTTGCCAGATTTGCCATTGAAATGGGAAGAGAATATATTTTCTTAACTGAATTACTCATAGATCAAAAAATTTTTCCATTCTAACCTCATATATTATAAATTCAGGTGAAAAGTCTATATATAGATGGAATGGAGTACAACCTGGAAATTTGCTTTTTTAAAAAAAAGAATCATAATAACTATTAGTAGCAATTTTATATTTAGTAAGTTCAAGACTTAATATTAGGATTCTCAAAAACTTCAAACAGGCTTTTTACTTGAGAAAAAATGACCCATATTAAAGACATTCTAAAACCTAATCAAACCCTTCACTGTTTTGTTCCTTGTTTCGGTATATCAATTTGTCTTTAGGGGCATTAAATTCCCTGCAGCCTGGTATGCAGGAAAGACTTCAAAAGTAGAGAGTTTGGCAGCAGACATGAGATAGAGGGAGGCTTTAAAGAGATGAGCAAATTTTTCACTTCCTGGTCAGATTTTGAAATAAAATTTATTTCACTGGTGGTAAATTTACTGGGTGCCTTGAATTATAGAAACATCTTATAGAAGTATTTATAAATGGTCTGTTCTTTTCTTTTCATTTTGATACTTAAACTGAAGTCGCCATGCTAGAGACCTCAAACTAATATGCTAATGACTGGCTATGACATACCTGAATTAGAAATCTGAAAGGCTGCTATCTCTTTTCTATAAACCAAAGCTCCAGCGTGGTGAGCATGGTGTTGTAACTCTGCATCTGCCTTTCTCGTATTTACATATCTGATCAGTGGCGATTCTCATCACAAATGATCATGTGAAATTTACTCATGTTTTGTGTAGGATGGGATGTTGAAACCCAGGTTCCTCGGCACGTCGAGTGCCTCCACTAAGCTGTGGGCTTCCAGCCTCCTGTTTTACTATTTTGTAATTAGTGTCTCACTTAAATTGAGTCCTGGTGGAATCCATGTTTTCGACTGAGCTACTTAGTTCTGTCTTGTGCCCATCTCGGCCTCCTTCTCATCTAGTGATGTCACAGAAGTGAGAGGGGGATCAATTTATCCGGACCATTCTCCATGTAAGTTAATTTTACAGTAGTTGGGTGAGGGAGGAAAATGAGCTCATTGGAAAAGATGCTTTTGCAGGAAACGCAGGTTAGGAACAGTGCTAGCTGTAAGACATATAGATTCTAGGTTACTGAGAGCAGTATCACGTCCATGAATCTGTAAAGACGCTGTGCCTGCAAAAGTCAATTTGACTCTAGTAGAATCTCACTCAGTTGAGGTTCTCGCATTTTTGCTATGTACTGTATCGCTAGATGCCTGTCACAAGACCCAAAGCCTTTCAAGGACAAAAATAGTCTTGCCATTATAGACTCATCTCGGTCCTGGGAAAATTCCTTCCCAAGTTATATTTGAATATCTGATTGGTAAATAACCTGTCAGCCTGGGGCAGAAGAGAGTTTGTTGGTTTGGCCTTTTATCCTCGAGCTTGTGGTCAGAGGCAGACCGGGAGGAGGTGGGGAAGAAGGAAAAAGAGAGGATGAGGGCCGGAGGTAGAGCTATGAAAATATAACCAAGAAGACTTAAAATTGAGTTAAGAGACAGCCGAGATGAAATATGTTATAACGAGTTATATTGATAGGGAAGTAGATTTGGGGAAGCTTAAAAGGTGGATTTTAATTTTAAAAACATAAATTCCACCAAAACATGTGTGTGAGGAACCGTTTTCTGCATTGGCCATTTTCAGAATAACAACAAACAGAATTTTTAAATTTAATTTTAATTTACTTGTCTCATGCTATAAAAGGCTTATTATAAATATAAACATGCAGCGAATTTTATCTGGGAACCGAATAATCAAAGTGTGGGTAGAAAAACCTGGACGGAGATTAAATACTTCCTACCACATTCATTATACACCCATGAATTGAAAAAGTAAAGAGCCTATTGTGTTATTGACCCATTGTTTTCTAAGTCGCCACACTTCAAATATGGTTGAAACATAATCCATGAGTTTTGGTACATGTATTTTATACTGGACCTATTAGCTTACGGGTTTTATGATTCTTCCAGTGAAAATTGTTGGTCACAAAATCTGATGATCGTTAAATGTAATATAAAAAATTGAAAAATATTATTATTGAGGATTTTTAAGTCCGAAGGAAAAGGAACCAGTTAAGAAAAGATTACCTAGAAAGAGAAAGTGATGAATCTAATTTTAAGTACTTAAAAAACATGCAATCTGAATAATTAGGGTGAGATAAGGAGAAAAAATCAGAAAAAATTAAGATGCTCTGCAGTGATCATAGTGTCACCTTTGGTCTTCATGGCAATCTAAGGGGAAGCTTGGACCATCTCCTTTCTCAGCACTCTCTGGTCTAACAGAGACAAATGGTGTCTTTGTATCTATGTCAAAATAACTTTACATAAGCAGGGGTCAAATATAAACATTTAGTTTAAAGGTTGTAGATAATTGGAAATACATTAAAATGCATTTCCAGGAACTGAAATTGATTCACAAAACAGAGGGGGGATGGGAGAGGACAAAATGTATGTACTAAAGATAGATAGAAGATATAAATGTACAAATTGATACAGATGAGGTAGGTAGCTTAGATAGGTAGATAGACAGACAGAGCAGAAAATACACCTGGAAAAATTATAGTATAATCTAGACTCTGGTCACACAAACTGGAAAATAGATACCTTATTATTAATTGAAAGCATTACTAGTGATAGAATTAAATATGAGAAATTTACCCATGTCAAAATTTCTATTTTAACAGTTGACATAAACTATTAAATACCATCAAATATGCAAAATAAATAGTTCTAACAGGAAGTTGGTCTTGGGACTGACAGGAATACCCTTCCTTTGAATTTGTATATGGTTCGGATTTCACTGAGAAAGCTCACGATAACATTTTCACTTGAGTTCCAAGCCTTCCAGAAGATCATGCAAATGCCCCACAGGAAGGGAACAAGGATAATTGAAAACAAGGTTTCTTTTTGGTTTACATAGATATTATATATATATGACATTTCATTTAAAAATGCATATTACATAAAAATACTTTGAATGAAAAGTAAATGACAAAACAGATAAATACCGCAGCTTTCCAGGGTCTCAAGAGCACTGTTCAGAAATGTTTTACACATTGGCTTGCAAACAATTTAGAGGTAGCTAAATTATGATAAAATTAAAACTCAAAAATTTCACAGTGGGAAAAAAATTGGTTAAATTAAGACGCCTAAACAGATTTTTTTGAGATAGCAATGAAAAAATAAGTTTGGGGGAAAAGCATGGAACAGCAAAAAATCACTCGTCATATTCAACATCTTTTTTCAAGCAGGCTTTACTCTCCATTCATCAATGGTTAAAAATTGAATTTATAGTTGGAGAATGTTGATAGATAAAAACTTTCCCATTGGGAATTCTCCGTCATCTGCCTCCCTTCTGCTTTTATTTTTCATGCAGTTTATATCTCTGGAACAGACCAGAGCTGGCAAGATTAAAACCCCTCGTTCCATGATCTGCCATAGATGCCAGTGGAGGTAAGCCATCCTAAGTCTAAATACAAATGTAACTGTTTTTCATTGGTTACAGACAAGTATTCTGTCATTTCAGTGTTAAGATCAACCATAGATTATAGGAACATTTTTTTTCCAGAATGTCCAAAAATTTGGTCTTAGTTTGAAACAGAAGCAACTAAGATTCTCAAAATTTTAACTTCAGCTCATAAATAAACTCACCACTAACTGTTTTTTGCATAATATGCCCCCTGAAACTTCTGAAATAGTTAATTAAGTGCTTTTTTGCTTGAAACACAAAAATTTAATATATTACTATCCCCAAGGCCATCTTTTCTATCCATCTCTATTTCAAAAGGAAATCTCTAACTGCTTTTTCTTACTATTGGACTACCTTTTTCTGAGACGTTATTAGATGTGGGAAATGTATCGTTCATTCAGATGGGAACTGAAAAAAGACTGAAGGGATTCTCCTATCCATGGATAAAAAAGATATTAGACTTTCTCTCAAAGAAATATGGGTTACATGGAGAAAAAATGACCCAATAGCTGCTTAATAGTAAAATCCATAAACATATGGATAATAACCTGGAATCTGAAACGAAGGTGACCAAATCCGCCTGAAGTTCAAGAAATTGAGGGTATAGTTTCATGTAGTCCAGTGACCAGAGCATATTCCAAGAAGTTATTTTGTCTTCGGTTCTTTCAGGCAGCTAGGTTAGTGGAGGGAGTGACTAACAGTCCTTCTTGCTTACATACTATTGGGCCATGAAAGACTCAGTGAATTGGTCAGTTTTAGGGACTTCCTGAAACCTTTGAGCTGTTCACCACTTGAGCTAAATAAGCTTTTCATCAGAGGGAGCAAGCCCATCATCCCATGAAATATTTAGTCTTAAGCATCCTGTTATTTCTCATCCATTTTCATATCCTGTCTTGAAGACGTTTTACTATCACAGAGAGTTTTATTCCAAGGGTTTTATCTTCACAAATACCATTATGAAGAAAAAAATCAAACAATATATTTTAAAACAAGCCTGATAGCTGAATGTTTTATAAAATAAAGCCTTCCATGCTAATATTTCAGCATTCCCCTATGACCCTTCACTGCTTTTAAGCCCTAAGTCCAAATATACATTTATCTGGTTAGAGTGTACTTTAATCTGCAAACCCAATGCCAAAGTTAGGATTTTAAGGAAACATTCTCCTACTTTCTATGTTCATATTTGGCACCATTTTGAAGTAAAATTAAGAAACAGATCTAGACAAGCATGTGTCAAAACCAAAAAAGCCATGGTGTGAGATTATGATGTCATTTATAATTAGGACGTCAAGAAAGAACAAGATATATAGCTTCACAAGAATATTTAGCAAATCCTTGAAAAAATTTGAATATTCTCTGTACTATCCACTCAAACATGGTCACATTTATAATCCCTTTTTTAAGTATTCAAACATCAATTTGCTAGTATATGTCCTATCAAAGATGTGGGCAAAGTTCAGTATTTAGTAATGATGCCACCTGTCATTTATCTTTACCAGTGTTTTCAGAACAACTATTTGCTTGAGTTCAACCCCATGCACACATTAAGAGGATTGTACTCTGAATATTTTTCCATGTGAGCGTGAACTCCAACCAGTTATATATAACCAGGAACTATCTATTAATGTTCATTAGTTATATAAGGAATTGAAATGGTTTATTGGCTTCTGTCAAAAAAGATATGAATTAAACCTTTTATATGATTAAACATTGGGATTATGCACTTTCTGTCCTGAATTTGAGCCCTTGATTATGGGAGTCCCGCCTAAACGTCCATGCCAACATGGAATGATACTAAGGCCTGACCCTATATTTCCTTTTGAGCTAGAACTACTATTTGGGAGTTCACCCATGTTTTTTTTAAAAAAAGTATACCTGGAGGTGGACTTGCATTTATCTTCCGGCCACATCAAAGCATCCAGATATTCCTATTCCTGTCCTGTTGTATGCAACTTGCCTGAATTTACATGGTCTCACTTGAAAACTAAACTAAATAAAGACTAGTAAAACCATATGGAAGGGCTTCTTGATCTTATGTGGCTTTTGAAATGCAGTTGTTCCTGATGCAAACAAAATTCTGTGATGGATCTGGGGGATGGAGCGGCAGGCACCTATTTCTGCTCTGGAAATAATGCGAGCACTACCCATGATCCAGAAATGAAATGTCATTGAAACCTGTACCAAAGTGGGGAGTCGGCAAAATGTGACTCATTTGTCATTGCTATTAGGAAAAGGGTGTGTGTTATTTGTATCTTCACATTGTATGGATTTTGCAACAAAAATTCCAATTTTCTAGAGGAGTAAGACAGGCCAAATTGGCCCAGTCTTTTTTCTTTTTTTCAAAAAGGGTAGTTGATAGTATAAAAGCAACAGCAATGGACCTTTAATTGTATTAAACAAATGAGAATATAATTGTAAGAGAGGTGTCAGACTTTTAAATCAATAATAATTTGTTTAGAACTATGAGTTCTGCTTTTGTCCTGCCTACACTGCTTCTCTGTCTTTGTTTTTTTTGTTTGTTTGTTTAGAAAAAAGTTGATTTAAAGTTACAGAGTTAAAGTGAACTAAGTTTTGTTAGGCCATTGCCACAGGTCTCAATATATAAAATGATCAGAATGAACATCCGTGATCTCTCCTTTTTCACAATATTTTGTCTCTGGCTTGAACCAATGATAGACAAGGCAGCACTTTTTATGTAGCACAGAACCTGCATTTGAAGGAAAAGGTACAGCTGAAGTTGAGGAGTTGCTCAATCTAATTCTGTTGCATGAATTCTGAAGCCACAAAGCCAGGTTTGCTGCCTTTCACATCCTGGGTGAAGTTGTCTAAACTATCTTCACTAACGCCTTCTTTGAGAGAATCGGTTTTGATATTTATGATCACCTCAAAATAAGGCTCAAAGAGAGCACTAGTCAACACCAGTTTAGGAATAGTTGCCCAAAACAGTTCTGAAAATGATTACACCAGTGGAAGGGGAAGTCCCAAAGACTGGTCCCAGTGAATCTGGATTGGGGAGGTGGAGGAGGTCCAATATCTAGAAGGGAAGGGAAGGGATGTTGGCCTGGAAACCTAAAAGGGAATAACACTTTGAAATGTAAATAAGAAATACAAGAACAAAGAAATGTGATCCATTAGAAGAATTGCATTTAAAAACGAGTTCAAATGTAGCCAAAAATATTGACCTGAATTTACACTATTTAATCCTCAAATATGTGAGCACACAAACATAGGAAAAAGGTAATGTGTAAGTAATAAATACGCGCATTTTCTTCATATGAGTTATAATGCATATATGCAGCACACGTCATAGCAGGACACCTGTGCCAGAATATGTCTGAGCAGTTTATTAGAAGTAAAGAGAGTATAGGCAGATATTAGGAGAGAGAGGTAGTGTATATGATATAATAATACGTGGAAACGTAAAATGTCACAGAACCTGTTATTACTGCATTAACTCATATACATGAAAATACTGAAAATGATTGTTCATGATAGTTATTACGTGTGCGTGTGTTTGTGCATGTGTGTGCATGTGTGTCATGCAATGTGTGGATTGTGCAATAGTGATATAACGCATCAGCTGGAGGCCAGCTCAATTTCTCCTGCAGCTGCCTGTTTGGCCTGGAAACATGGCTAGGATGAAACTTATCACTGTTATTGAGCTCACAAGTTCTCTGTAGGTAAACTATGATCCCAAAGCCCATGGAAGCTTCTCTACTAGCGCGCTCCGCCAAGCAGAGGGTCTTGCAGCCACTACCTTCCCCAGAAGACACCTCAGCTTCCAGTCACTTCAGTGGCGTTAATCACTGATCTACGATTAGGTAAAACCGTAAAAAGACCAGTGTCATTGTCTCAGCTTCCCCATGGTCCTTGGTAGAAGTAGCAGAATATAAAAGTCACCTACCAGTTGATTAAATTTGTTTCATATTATCCTAGACAATAATGATCTTTAGTGATAATACTAATGGAAACGTCCCAGACATACCAAGATGAGGGAAGCCACTGGGGAACTGTTTTGGCTAAGAGACACTCTTCCCTCCATTTAGATTTCCTTCATCCCCATTACCCCTTTTCACTTTCATGTCACACACACACACACACACACACACACACACAGCATGCACACACACTCCATAGAGAGAAAACAGGCAAATATTTGTGTGCTAGCTCGTTTTCCATGTCAACTTGATAAAATATAGAGGATTGAGAGAAAGGAACCTAATCCAATTGAGAAAAATGCCCAGGATATGGGCATTAAGACTATAAGTTAAAATTCCAAAGATTTTTTGTTTGTTGATTGATGAGGCAAGGCACATGTATTTTGGGTAGGGATACCTCTGAGAGTTGGTGTCCTAGGGTTCACAGGAAAGAAAGACGATAGCCAAAGGTGTTCCTTCAATGGCTTTGCATTAGCTTCTGTCTTCTGTGTTTCTGCTGACTTCCGGATTTCCTTGTTTGGCTTTCCTCAATGGGACTATAGTTCAGAGTAGGTAATCCAAAAAAGCCTCTTCCTCCTAAGCAGCATGTGGTTATGGTGTCCCATCATGGAAATATTGAAATTCTTCCAACCAAGAAATTTTGTTGTTTCTGAGTCTGTCTCATTTCCCTGAAGATGATT